>NC_080034.1:5073511-5376541 GCF_030020395.1 Manis pentadactyla
CCGGCCCTGGGCGCAGCTCCCCCGGGGGCCTCCCTGTGTCTGCGGGTCCCTCTCTTCAGTCAGATTCCCCATCCGTACGTTCTTCCAAAAGCCAAAATACCATGGAATACTGGCCAGAAAGCTATAGTGTCCGTCTGTTTCTCCACTTACCATCTCTTCCTAGCTCTCCCTTTAGCCTCGTTTACCTTATTATTTGATGAGTAATATTTAAGACATACATATATGTCATATATATATATATATATATATATATATATATATATATGAAGGTATTTTAATATAAATTGGTCTATAATGTAAATCTGCAACTCGAACTTTTTAAACCTGACTATCCTTGGTGGTCCTTGTGTGTTAATATACTTGGATCTAAATCTTCCTTTTAACTACTATATAGTATTTCAAATTTCTCTGTGAGTAGAATTATTTTATAAGGGAGAGAATATTTTAAAGCTTATGAATCAGATTGTTGAATGATTTTCAGAAGCATTCCCAGAAATGAGCATCTTGTAACGTAATGATGAATCACCTTTGCCCTCCATCCAGCTTAGCTTCAGTGATCCTAGATCTTTTCCTATATATGCTTCTATAATGTCCTACAGAGGTTTTTCAAGCACTACTCTGGGCATATCTATGTATCTGGAAACATTGTTATTATTTTTGACAATTACAGGGTGTTCTGTTTATAATGAATATTAATACAAATGTGAGTGAAGGATTCTATAATATTTTTCTATATTGTTACTCATAGAATTACTATTTTCTAGTTTAAAACTGAAAAGCAATTTGCATGTCTTGAAGGTTTTATAACTCCTGCTTTCTCATTTCAAACTTACTTTTAGTCTTACTGTCATACTTCTGATTCCCAAATGTCAGTCTCCACCCTGAAATTGCTTACCGCCTGCCACTGGCACATCCACTGCCTCCTTCACCTCCTACCTGGCCCATCTAGGAGGCATCTCACACTTATGTCTCCAAAGGCAAACCACCTGCCTTCTCCCTCCACCACACCTGCCTCCCCATTCCAGTTAAGGGCCACTGCATGCGAAATCTAAAATTTTTCAAAGGTTACTCACTCTTGAATTGCCTCTTTGTCTCATCGCACAGCAAATCCCCCAGAGAATCCACCCAAGGTATCTCCAGGCATTTCACTCCTGCTCTGCACCCCCTGCCAGCGTCATCCCATGGGGGCATCGCCATAGCAGCCGCCTACTGTCCCCCATTCCCTTCTGGCCCAAGTTGGGTCACAGAGCAGCCAGGATTCGCTTAAGCCTCAAGTCAGTTCATATCCTTCCTCTCTTCAAACCCGCTGCTGTGTTTCCATCTCACATAGGAAACCGAAGTCCCGGGAGAGTCTGCCAGCCCAGGCTGGTTCTGGCCGCCGCAGCCCTTCTGACCTCATAGCTGCCCCTCTCCCCGCTGCCTCTGCCCAGCCGCACTGGTCTCACTGCTGTTTCCAGAACATCGGGCATCAGCCCCTGGGGTGTGGTCCCCTCAGGTCTGGGCTCTTCCCATCATCCTCTCTGCCTGCCACAGCAGGTAAAGCCACACCTCCCCCACCCTCCGTGACTTTATTTAAATATGTCACCTTGATGAGGTCTCTGAATACCCGATTTAAAACTGACCTCTCAAATTATGCCTCCTTGTCTGATTTAATTTTCTCCTTAGTCATCCTTTAAATGACTTTTAAAATCATTTTTGTTCTATTATGATTTTTCACCCACCTCAGTGTAAGTTCCCTGACAGCAAAAATTTTAATCAGTTTTGTTTGCTTATCTCTAGTACTTAAAAAAAGGAGCTTGGAGCACGGGAGAAGCTTATTAATTAATTAATTAATTAATTAATGATTCAATGAAAAAATATGCCTTTCTCCACTCAATGAATCCTCAAGGTGTATGTGTGTATATATATCTGCATCCTGGTGCTATTTAATGTTTACTCATTGTTAGTCATGTAAATGCAAACCACTTGGTGACAATTTTTGTGTGTAACATGGGAAAAAAACAGAAGAAAGAAAAAGAATGATCAAGCCCATCTTGATAAAGAAGTGGGGAAATTAGTACTCTTTTACTGTGTACAGGAGAATTTAGACCAAAAGCCTTAAAAATGGGCTTCCTTATTGACCCAACCATTGTACTTCAAGGAAAAAAGTATTCTAAGAGTATGACCATATTTGCAAATCTTTATCCTTGGCGTTATTACCCAGAAAGTTTTATAGTTGCAATATTTGAAGCAATTGTTTACCCAAAAAAGGATTAGTAGCATTTATTCCATGTTTAAAATGGAATGAGATATAATTGTTGAAAATAATGATGTGAAAGATTAAGTCATCACATGGAAGACATTCCCATATATTGTTAAATAAACCAAAGGAAGTTATAAGTCAGTTTATCCAGTCTGCTTTTTAAAATACCACAGACCAGTAATTCCCATCCATCAATGGTTTGATCCAGTTCTTCCAAATTTAGCCTTACAATGGATAAGATATTCCTCTTATTATTCTATTCCAGAATAGCCTGGAAAGCATGAGCTGTTAGCATAATGGCAATGCCTTTGATGTCAGTAAGTTTTAGTATCTGACAAAATATATTACTTAAGCTCTGATTTGTTTTCCATCTTAATTAAAATGGTTGTTTACTAATAACCTGATTTCTAGAATAATTTATTTTGAGCATCGAATCCCTGGTCTTTTGCTAATTTGAATTGATATCATATTCATAAGAATTAGTGGAAAATGCTAACGTCCGTTTTTGGTGTCACCAAGGACAGTTGGGTGATCCTCAGTCAGGTCCCTCCAGGCTCATCTTCCAGGACACTGCATGGTCCTGCTCTCTCCCTGACCTGTCTTTTCTCTGGCACTTTTTATTCTTTCTTGCTCATCACAGGTGTCCACCACATTCCATCCTTGAACCTTTCCCGTCTTTCTCCCTCTTTCCAGTGGCAATATTCATTCATTTACTCACTTATTTGTATGCACATTCTTTCAGCACATATTTATTACTTACATGTCCCAAGCCCTGGGATGCTTGGATCAGTCATGAATAAGCCAGACTTACTTCCTGTGTGTAAATCGTGTCTCCCTAAATTTATATATTGGAACCTTAACCCCCATTGAGATGGTATTTGGAGACCAGCCTTTGGGAGATAATTAGGGTTAGATGAGGTCAGGAGGGTGGGTTCCTCACAATTGGATTTGTGCCCTTTTAAGATAGGATACCAGAGAGCTTGCTTTCTCTCTTTCTACCTGCTCCCCCCACACACACAAAGGCCATGTGAGGACCCGGCCGGAGGAGGGCCATTTGCTGCCCAGGGGGACAGACAGCTCACCCTCTGGCACCTGGCCTTGGACTTCCAGCCTCCAGAACTGGGGAACTGAATTCCTGCTGCTCAGTCACCCAGTGTATGGCGTTTGCTCTGGGCACCCCTGTGGACTGGGGCCATCTGAGCACTGAGTGGTGCGGAGCTGCTGAAGCCAGCGCCTCCCCACGGGGAAGTGGCCATGGAACAGGTGCGGGTGGAGGCTGGAAGAGCCCGTGGAACAGGTGTGGGTGGACGGTACCTGCCAGGAACATGGCCGTTCTGCCCAGATCTCAGACCCAAATGAGGAACATGTCACTGGAATCAGGAGGAAAGGCTATCTTTGCTGAAAGTGGCGAAGGATTTGGCTAAACTGTGTCCTACTGTTCTGTGGAAGGTAGAACTTCTAAGGGATGAAGCTGGAGGTTTAGCAAATTTCTGAGCAGTACTGGCAGAGCAGCTGATCCTTCCTGTTTATGTAAAACGCACGCAGAGCGAAGCACTGAAGGATGTGTTACACTAGACGAAGCCAGAATTTAAAGATACGGCAAAGTTTCAGCCCATCCACACTGTAAAAAGTGAGAAGCCTGTTCAGCAGAGTACAGAGTGTGGGTCCCAACCACTGGATCAGGAGACTGGGGTCTGTAAACTGTGGACTCCACTGACCATCTCAACAGAAGACAGGAGCAGAGGTGGGATTATTCTAGCAGGAACGCTGCCAGGGGAGAACGGGGGGCACAGACCGTGGAACAGGTACTGTCCTTCAGGGAAAAGGAAGAATCGCCCCAAAGACCATACATGACCCCCGCCCCAGACCCAGATGCATGGTGCCAGGGCCAGAGGTACGGGTGGGGACAGGAGCCTCCACGTGGGTTCCGAGGCGCAGGACCCCCCACCAGGCCATGGGAGCCCCAGCAGAGCACAGCCTGGCTGCGGCCCAGGAGCTGTCCAGTTTGCTCAACGCTCCACTTGGCAGCTGGTGCTGGGGGGCTGTTGGGCGGAATAACGAGTGTACTTGACTGTGAAGAGGACATGAATTTTAGGGGGTCTGGGAAGAATGCTATGGGCTGAATTATGACCCCCCAATATTCATAAGTTCCTTTCATTACTCAAATCACAAACGGGAAGCCTCGTGCCGACGGTGAAAGAACTCATGGAACCGCCTCGGTGAGCGGGGCGGGGTGAGAGGCGGTGCTCGGAGGCGTGAAGGCCTCCCGGAGCTTAACCCCAGGGACACGGATTCCCGCCGATTTCAGGAAGGGGGGAGGATCGCGCAGAGCTGTCCAATGAGCTCCGGCTGCAGCAGACGCCCCGCGGAAGGGGGAGACGGGAGGGGACAGCAGGAGGCCCCGGAGCACGTGTGCAGGGGCCGCAGGCGGGACGTGCCGGGGGTGGGGGGCAGTCACCCGGGGGTCAGAGGCAGAGACCGCTCCGGGGTCCAAGCAGGTAACCCCAGAGCGCCCTGCTAGGGGTTTGATATGTACCTGGAAGCTGATTCAGCAAAATCTCCTGATGGGGGGTCGCGAGACATGGGGACTCCAGATAGAAGGTGGGCCCGCAAGTCCCTGCCTGCCTTGAGCACTTGCTTATATGGTGGGTCATTTGTTGTGAACTGAAAGCAAAGCGAAGACGATGTGAATTCAAGAGCTCTTTCCAGCCCTTGAGAACTCAGGGCGCTCGGCGAGGACACGTGCTGCGCTGCACGGGCCCCACCTCCACGGCCCCCTTCGTTCGCTGATTGACTCCACGCTCCCCGGGGGTCAGAGCGGAGGTGCGGGGACGGCCCCGCAGGCCTCAGGCTTGGCCCCGTGGCGCTGGGACTCAGGCCTCTGCAAGGAGCCACCGCCTTATTTTTGGTGGGTTGGCCTCTAAAGAGGTGCTGCGAACATGGTTCTGAGCCAAGGAAGGAGGCGGCATCTGTAGCGAAGTGCCGCTGAGACGGGCGGGGCCTCCCGGTAAGGAGCCCCTGCTGGGCGGGTGCGGTGCGGAGGGAGACACCGGGTGAATCAGAGGTGCGGGCCCCTTCCCCGTCCCCCAGGGACCCCTGAGCATGATTTTTTATTTATTCAAGGTGGCTTAAAAAACCAGGACTTTATCATAGCATGAGCCAGACACTGTGGGGCAGGCAGTGTCTCGGGGACTGGGAAAGTTCATCGACAGCTTCAGATGAGACAGCTAGGAGCCTGGAGAAGCTGGTCCTTCTCTGCCAGCCGCCAGAGGGACTCAGATGGCGTCCTTTGGACCCAAAGAGGGTCGGTTGCTGCCCAGACTGGTCAGGGGGAGGGGGAGGGCCTCCAAAGGGCTCGGGCTGCTCCTGATTTCCGCGAGCAGGTGGGAGGCCCGGGGGACAGGTGTGCGCCGACAGCTGTGAGGTGGAGTGTGCTGGGCCACAGGCACCGACAGCGACATACGTCTGCCAGGTAGCGCATGGCTCTGCTCTCTGAAGTTCCACACGCCTGGCACTTAGGGCACTACCGCCCTATTGGTGGCCAGATCCACACTATCAGAGACCCGGCTGTCAAGGGGCAATGAAGCTCTGGAGCCCCAGGCGTGGAATCGCAGAGCGGGTAGAGGCCTGAATTTGAGGTCGGGAGGCAGTAGCTTTATGACCCTCGTCCTGTCCTGAGGCTCATACACCTGTGTTTCCAGGGCAGAACTTTTCCCTGAACTCCAGACTTGTTTATCCGACTGCCAACTTGGGATTCATGCTGTTTTCCTAATATGTGTCATGCCTGCACTGTGTTCCTGCTGAACCTCTGATTTCCCCAGGTAACTCGCTTCTCCCACACTCTTCCCCACCTCGGTCAAAGGCATTTCCACTCTGGTGTCTCATGACAAAACCCCTCAGCCCTTCTCCACTCCTCTTGCCCTGCCTGTTAGAGCCCACCAAAAATCACTTTAGGCACCCGTGGTGTAGCACCATCTTACCTGCCCCAAGCTACGTGGACAGCTAAAAGAGCCTCTTAAGTACCCCTGCTTCCGACCTTGCTTGCATCTCCAAGGGCCAAGAATTCTTTTAAACCATAAGTCAAATCACCTTATAGTTCTTTGCTCAAAATCCTCAAAGACATCTTACCTCCCTTAAGTAAACGCTAACACGTTCTTCCTGACCCGGAGCATCATAGGTAAGTTTTCCTGCTCCATCATCTCTCCAGTCTCACAGCCCATCTCCCCGCCTCCCCCTCAGTGCCCGCCGTTCCTCTAGCAGGCTTGCTGCTCCTCCAGCCAGGCTTTGGTGATCGCTTCTATCTCTGCCTCAGAGGCTCGTCTCCAAATCTGTTTAGAACAGTGTCTGGCATGCTCAGTCACTCCATAAATATTTATTGACTGAATTAAGGAGTCAGAGAAGGCTTCTCCAAGAAAGTAGAATTTTATCAAAGATGACAGAAATGATCAGGGTCACATAGATGAAGTGGGGGTGGGGTTGATTAGGGAGAAGAGATCCGGGCAGAGGGAAGAGCATGTGCAAAGGCTGTGAGGCAAGAGTGAGCACGTCTTCATGTCTGTGGCAGTTTGAGGAGGGAAGGAGTGTAAAATAAAGCTGGAGAGAAAAAGAGAAGCACAATTATACAAGGGGATACAACTAATACATAGAAGTGCATGGTGTGTTTTTCTGAAAATGATTTTTATCAATTACACTATCATTCCCCCAGACAACCAAGGATTAAACATCTGAGCACCCCATGGTTCCCCTTTTTCACTCAGTCGTCTGGTTCTGTGTGTCTGGTGATAACTCCTTCCTTCCATTTACCCTTTCCTTGTTATTCCCACCGCCATGTATTCAGTTCAGGTCTCCATTTCCTTTGCATAGACCATCTTAATGACACTGATGTGTCACTGCTTCTGAATTTTCTTCTTTATATGAAGCACACACAACAGCCTCCGGCAGGTTCCTTCTTTTCCTCAAAGGCATCTTCAGTTCTTCCCCATCAGCACCTTTCTGCTCTTTGCCATCCAAAGGCTCCTCATCTTGGCGCTCAGCTTGCACCACAGAGTCTCACCGGCACATGTGGCATTACTGTTCTGCCATGCTGTGCGCTCTAGCGAACCTGGGCTGATGGGATTTCCCAGACCTATGACATATTTCTTCCGCCCAGCCACCCACTGAACCACGTTTATGGAGCATCGCGATGTCTTTAGTTGTGCAGCTCAGAACATCTGAATGCCCTGCTCCCCACTTCCACCTGCTGGACTGCTGGCCATGCACCAAGGTCTATCTCAAGTAGCTCCCTAGCTATGTCACAAGGCCAGCTCTGGTCACCCTACCTGAAAGTAACATTCTCAGTCTTTGAATCCCTATAGCACCTTATTTATCTTCTCTGGCTGTATTATATTCTGATTTTTAATGTAGCTATTTATTTTATTGATTAAACAATTTAGCACACATTATGTTGCAAAAAAAAATTTCAAAGCAAATGTAAAATATCATGGCTGTCATTGTTATTGGTGTTAATCTACTTGTCTTACCCCTCACTGCAGGTCCAAAAGTTCACTGAAACATGAGTGCTAATTTCTGCAGGGTCCCAGTCCCTGAGGTGGGTGTTACACTGACATGGAAATACATGGCAGAGTAACATATATATTTTGAATTGAATTGATACTGACAGTATATCCTAGATTGAAATATTTAACCATATGTGTATTTTAAAAATAAAATATGTTAACATGACAGTACTTATTTCAGTCTTATTCAATCATCAGATCCTGTAGGTTCTACTCATAACACATTTAAGAGAGCAGGTGAAGCTCGGTCCAGTGGGTAGCTCTATACTTCTACCTACAAAACATGTGAGTCCAAAGACTTTTATCTAGTAAAGCTAAGCAGTGGTTCAAAACTAGTAGTTACTGCCTTGAAATAACATTATAATTACCTGGGGAGGTTTTGAAACTCTCAGTATCTGGGTCACATCCCAAAACAATAAAATCAGAAACTCTGGGGATGGCGCCAGACATCAGTCTTACTTAAATCGTACCCATCAATATATAAAAAAGAGCAATGTGCCGTGAGTAAATGGGATTTATTTCACATATGTGCAACTGGGTCAATATTAGAAAATCAATAAATGTGATCTACCACATTAATATATAAAGAAGAAAAATGTATGAGCTTATCAATTGATGGAAAATAAATTATTTGATGAAGTCTAACCCACATTCAAGAGAAAAACTCTGTCAACTAGGAATAGAAAGTACTATCTTCAAATTGAAAAAATCATCTACAAAAACCCTGTAAAATGAAATAGTAATTAATAGTGAATTCAGAATGTTTTCTCCTAAAATCAAAAACAAGGTGAGCATAATTTCCCTCATCACTTTAATGTAGTATTAGAAGTCTTTGTGTGATAAGGCAAAAATTAAAATAAAAAATATACAGATTGGGAAGAAAGAACATTTTTCCTATTTCCAGATGATGTAATTGTGTAGTAAATCCCAAGTAATCTATAACTAAATTAGAACTAATAGGTGACCTCAACAAGGTGGCATGATACAAGGTCAACACTCAAAAATCAATCACAATTCAATATATTAGTGATGAGCAAATTGGAATAAAAATTTTAAATGCAAATTACCATTTAAAATCTAAAAAATGATATAGAAACTGACATTAAAAATGCATAGTATCCATAAACTAAAAATTATAAACACTGAGGAAATAAAGAGTGGACCTAAACAAATGGAAAGACATGTCTATGAATTAGAAGACTGAACATACTAAAGATGTTGATCATCCCTAAATTGATTTATAGGCTTAATGCAGTTTCGATAAAAATGCCAGCAGCTGTATTTTTTAGGATATAGACAAATTGAGTCTAAAATTCATATAAGAAGATGACATAGAAAACCTAAAATAATTTTGAAAGGAAGAATAAAATTGAGGAGTCACACCACCCAGTTTTGAGACTGTGCAGCCACAGTGATGGAGGCAGTGTGGTGCTGGGGAAGAACAGGTACGCTGGTCAGTGAAATGGGTAGAGAGCCAGGGAGGGACCCACACAAAGACACTGAACTGATTTCTGGCAAAGGAACAAAATAAATGAAGAAACGGTAATCTTTTCCATACTTTCTTTTGAAACAGTTTTGAACTTTCTTAGGCAAAAATTGAATCAGACCTAAACTTCACTCCATATAAAAAATTTAATTCAAAAAGAGCAAAACACATACATTAAAAAATGTAGAACTATAATTTAGGAGAAAATCTCTGTGACTTAGGGTTCCATGAAGAGTTCTTAGATAGGACACCAAAAACATGATCTGTAAAAGAAAAAAAGAAGATAAAGATAAATTACACACCATCAAAATTAGAAAGTTATTTTCCATGAAGTAAGCTATTAAGGGGATGACAAGTTAAGATACAAACTGGGAGCTAAAACTTGCAAAACAAAAAGGGTGTCAAAGGAATTTTGTTCAGAATATAGAGAGGAAATAGATTTCCCTCAAAAGGATATGCAGATGTCAAATAAGTGCATAAAGGGATATTCAACATCATAAGCCAAATTGGAATACAAATCAGAGCCACAGTGAAATACTACACACACCAATCACAGGGGTTAAAATAAGTGCTGACAATATCAAGTGCTGACAGTGATGCAGGGCAATTAAATCAGCCTTTCATGTCGGTAGGAATGGGAAGTGGCACAGCCAGTCTGCAGAGCCGCGTGGCAGTTTCTTCTGAAGCTACACAGGCACATGCCATATGCCTCGGCGGTCACTTTTGTTTGTACATTCACATGAACATGGGTGTCCATCCGAAACTGTGCACAAGTGTTCGTAGCAGCTTTGTAACAGACAAAAACTGGACACAACCTAAATCTTTCAATGGGCAAGTGGATGAGCAAAGTGGTACATAGCCTCCATGATACTCAGCTCTTAAGGAAAACAATCGATATGCACATACTGACTAGGATGGATATAAAGGGTATTGTGCTGTGTGAAAAAAAAACAAATCAATCTCAAAACGTTAAATACTGTATCATTCTATTTATATTCAAAATGAGAACATTATATTGAGAGGGAAAAATTAGCCAGAGTCTAGGCTTGGAGTAGGGTCTAACTATAAAGGGGAAGCAAGAAGAATTTCTTTCTGGGGATGGAACAGATTTGTGTTATGGTTGTGATGGTGATTCAATAAATCTATAGATGTGATATATTTACACTATAAAATAAAAAGAGTGCATGTAAAATTGGTGAATATGAATGAAGTTTATAATTTAGTTAGTAGTATTGTACCAATGTAAAATTTCTTGGTTTCGAAAATGTGCTTTGGCTAAATAAGATGTTATCATAGTGGAAGATTGGGCAAAAGCTACTCTAAAACCCTCTACCATTTTTGCAACTTGTTGTGGTCTTAAATATCTACAAATAGGAAGTTAGGAAAAAGTGGAGCTCCCGCTATGATCGCAGTCAGGTCTTGTGTGTTAGAGATTCAGGGTCGCTTTTCCCTCAGGAGCTCGCAGTGACGCCTTGCTGGACCTTTAGCTAAAATAGGAGACAGGCGGAGAAGCAGGTTTGAGGGCAGAGCACTGGAAATGGCAGCAGAGAGGGTGAAGATATGGGTTCGGGAGTTATCAGCACAAGGTGAGAATATAAAAAAAGATAGTGTTGTGAAAGAGGACCCAGAAATGTACTCTCACAACTGCTGGAGTGTCCTCCGCGGCATGGCCACTGAGCTCGGGGGTGGCTTCTTCCCCTGCCAAAGGTCCTGGCACTGTACAGGAGGCCACAAATTCAAATGCCAAGAGATAACATAATTGTCATTTGAACCCAGTGTAAAAAACAAAGAAAACCAGAAGGGCCCCTGGAGAATGGGAGGAAGCATGCCCCATGGTTTGCAGTCATTAAATTCAAATTCTGTGAAAACTCGTTTGTGTTTGCCAGACAAAACAAGATCGCAGCCAAATCCTGCCCAGACCTGCTGATCGGCAGCTTCTGTCAGGCAAGCTCGCTGACTAGTGTACTAAGGTCCAATTAAATGATGGCATAATAATGGCTTAATAGGTTACCCTTCTAGGATATTTGCATTTGGGAAAAGGGCTTCATGAGATGCAATATTTTAGCCTGTCTGTGTTTCACACAGAGGCACACGGGAAAATATGATGAGGGTTCTTTGGCCATGCTCTCTAAAGTACACCACAAAGAGCAAATCATGTGAAAAGCAGACCACTGTTTTAAAGACATGTCCAGATAACATAGACCTTAGGAAACTATGTTTATTTGATCAAAACCAGCTCTTCTTTAGTCCCCCTTTAGAAATGCTGTTACATACAGACACACCTACTACCTTGCACATACTAGTTTTTAATATAAAAATTCCCACTTATCAATTCTGATAGCAAGTTAATCAACTAACAAGGGTTTTGGAACATGGAGCATGAATCAATCAGTTCTACAGTTAGGACTGGAATCAGATACTTCACATATGCTAATATTAGTGATTCAGTGAGTAATTAGAAATAAATCATTTCTGCATGTTTATCTCAACACAGATAAAACAGAGATGAGGGATAACTAATTTACTAAGAAAATTGGATTGTAGCAGATATTTAATGAGCACTGTAACAATGTCTACTCTATCGGTACGGAGATCCAGATTTTGTGGGCAGTTAGCCCTGAGCATGGTGGGGCTTGGCAAGAGCTCCCTCACCCTCCTGACAAGGTCCTCTATCTCTGCATCTCCTGCAGGCGGTTTGATCTGCACACGGCGGGGTCCTCAGCCATGCTCACTAGAGAAATGAAAGGATAAAGTAAACAGCAGAAGAAAACCCAAATCCCATACTATTTGGTCCATGTCTACAACTTGAAACAAATCTGCTCTCCTTCATCTACTATGCTCTCGCTACACAGGGATTTTTCCTATTATTTTAATATGACAAATCCATTGTAGCTTTAGAGCCTTGACATCAGCTGTCCCCTCTGCCTGGGATGCTTGTTGTCATTCAGATTATGATTGAGCTGTAAGTAACTCAGAGAGGCTCTGCCCAAACAACCAGTCTGAAATGGTACCTAATGACTCTCTGTAATATACCTCATTTTAATTATCTGCATGCACCAGTTACTAGCTGATGTCTTTTTGTTTTGTTCATGTGTGGTGTCTCCTGCATCTCCTGTATCTAATTCCCTGGGAGCTGATGGCATAAGCAATCTGTAGTGGGCTAAATAGTGGCCTGCAAAAAGGTAAGACTGTGCCCTGGCCTGCAGAGTCCATTAATATGAATTTTTATAGCAAAAGATGTGATCAAGTTAACAGTCTTGAGAAGAGGAATTTCTCCTATGTTATCTGGTTGGACCCTGAATCCAATTGTGTGTGTCTTGATAAGACAAAAGCAGAAATTATTCTGAAATACACAGAAAATAAGGTGATGGTGAAGAAGGCAGCAGACATTGGAGGGATGAAGCCTGAAGCCAGGGATGCCACGGCAGGCCAGCAGCCGCCAAGCCTGGGGGTCGAGGCAGCATCGCCACAGCCAGGGGCCAGCACGGCCGCCAAACCCAACTTCAGACGTCGGCCTCCAGGGTGACAGGGGGTACTTGTGTGCTGTTTGGACCACCATGTGTGGTCACTGGTCACACTGACAATAGAAGACTAACACACCTCACAAATACAGGAACCTGTCAGGAGGTGGGGTTGTTAAAGAGTTAAAAGACAACAGCAGGAGCTGGAGAAGTGAACGGAGACCAAAACAAAACCTCCAGAAGGCAATATTCAAGGCAATAAAAATTAAATTCCAAAAATAACTGAAAACACAGAGACCTAGAGGACAGACATAAGCAAGCACCACAAAAAGAGTTGGAAGGTGGAAACACGTAAACGACTACACAGATAGGCTGAGTGTTGGTAAACTAGGGGCGAGTGCGTGTTTTTGGCATCCCTGAAGGAGAGAAGGCAAGAAGCAGCAAGCGATGTGCCCTAACAGACGCCGCCCAGTGAAATAGGCACGGGGATGTGTCACAGGGCACGCCAGTCCTCCAAGCAGACAGATTCTGAGTCACACAAAGGCATGTCACGGTGTCATTTTTGAATGTAAAGTATAAAAATGAAGTCATGTGGTCACAGGTGCAGCAAAAATAAGTATCGTCCTATATGCGAGGGGGAAGAAAGGCAGCATATTTAGTTCCTGAGCCACACACAAGTTCAAAAGGCAAGAAAGTCTCGTGTGCGACTCCCTGCTTGGAAGTGGAGCCCAGGAGCAGGGTGCCATCACGCCGGCCTGCCAGCATGGAGCAGAGGACAGACATGTTTAGAGATCCAGCACCCCTGACCCCTTCCTGGAGCATGATACTTGGGGAGGAAGTCCAAATAATTAAGAGATTAATAAAAATACAATAAAACAATAAAAGTTCCAGGGAAAAGAACAGAAATAATTCTTTGCAGCAGACAAAGCCTTTCCAACTACTGCTCCAAATCCTGAATTCATAGAAGATTGCTTTCAATAACACTAAAAATGAATTTTTGATTAGTCAGTCAAAAGATAATTTTTGTGAAAATCATCTGCAATTTTATCACAGACAAGGCCAAATATTTTGAATAGGCAAACAACTTCCAAGTATTGATAAGGATAAAATCAATAACCTAATAAATGAAATTATGAGGACAGGAAGTGTAGAGAGAGGCAAAACAACAAGTCCACACACACAGGATACTCAGCCTTGTTCAAAAGAAACGTGGACAGTAAAATTGCGCTGATATACCAAAATTGACCCCAAAATCTGACAGCACTCCCTTTTGGTAACATTGAGGCGTCAGGGACTTTTCTGTTAGGAGTGTACATTTGTGCACATACATGGAGACCAACTGTCGATAGCTTATCAAAAAGAAATGCACACACCCTTTGCACACCCATTTCACTTTGGGGGATTTATTCTACAGATGTTCTTCCAGAAGATGGCAACCCAGTAGGGGTGTGCACTGTAGTAGTGTTTGCAAAAGCAAAATAGTGTAAACTTCCTCAGTGGTCATCAATAGGAAACTGGTTAAAAGAGTTAAGATACATTAATACAATAGGAGACTGTGTTGTTATAGAAAATTATGACTCTATTGATATGTTGTGAAATGATAAACACATATACTACAACCACATTGTGAAAAGGTAACATTAGACAAACACGAGTGATTATAATGCACTACATTTTATGTAAGAAGGGGAAAATAAAAATCTGTTGTCATATTTGCTAGTATATGTAAATAGAACTCTAAGAGAAGATGTAAGAAAGCAGAAATGATGGTCAATTTAGAGGCCAGTAGGAAATGTGTAGACAAGAGCAAATTATGGGAGAATTTGCACTCTACTCTCTTTATATTCTCTGTTTTTAATAATAATATCCTTGTGGTGGCATCGCCTGCTCCTCCCCTTGACGGCTCGGACCCCTTCAGCCACTGGGTTCTGGGCCTGAGAACTGGCTGGTGGGAACAGCCAATGAACAGCGGTGGCTGCAGTCAGTCCCTGATCGCCCATCCGCTGCAGAAATGGACCGGTGCCCTGGCGGGCGTCCCGGGCAGGTTCCCGCTGGAAGTATTGTGCGGTGTTCGCCGTCTCCCGTGTCTCTGCAGGCCGGCCCTCCCCGGTCTACTGCTCCCCACTACTGCTCTTTGTGATAAGCGTGCCCGTGTTGTTTGATAAAGTGTCGCCATCTGGCCCTTATGGCAGGAGACCGTCACACCTACTGCCGTCAGAGACCCGTCCTGCCTCAGTGTTCCCTGGGCAGCCCTGGCCCACCGAGGAGGTCCGACCAGCCTCTCCGATGCTGGCCTCTTCCTCCCCAGGGGGCCTCCTCGCGTTAATGAAGGAACTCCCTCCGGCTCCTTCTCAATATATGGTTTTCTGGCAGCTTTTCTGATCTTACGTAGTAAATCACCCCCACGTGCCTATTTCTTTAAGCCTGTTCACGCCTTCCCCTCTGTCGCACAGTTCTGCCATTTCTACAGCCCCTTGTGGGCAGTCGCCTTCCAGTGGTCATCCTAGCCGTTCCCAGCACGGTCTCCTAGAGTCCTTGGCAGCGTGTCAGGTCATGCGTGCAGCATGTGCCATGTGCCGTGTGTGCGGCATGTGGAACTCCCCACACTGACAAAGCCTCTGGTACCCTACCTGTTCTGTGCGTGTTGCTCCAGCACCTTCAGGGGCCGCCATCCGTCATGCTCTCTTGGCTGCTGGGGCTCCTACCACACAGACCCCGTGGCTCCTCGGCACATGGTCCCTGTCCCTTAGCTCAGCCTCCCCCACCAGCCTGTGCTGGCCCATGGCCCTTACTCTCAGTCCGCGGGGAGGGGGGGGATGCGGGCAGTCCCTTGGGTGGTCCTCGGGGGGATGCGGGCAGACCCTGGGGTGGTCCTTGGGGGAATGGGGGCAGACCCTGGGGTGGTCCTCGGGGGGATACAGGCAGACCCTGGGGTGGTCCTCGGGGGGATGCGGGCAGACCCTGGGGTGGTCCTCGGGGGGATGCGGGCAGTCCCTTGGGTGGTCCTCGGGGGGATGTGGGCAGACCCTGGGGTGGTCCTTGGGGGAATGGGGGCAGACCCTGGGGTGGTCCTCGGGGGGATACAGGCAGACCCTGGGGTGGTCCTCAGGGGGATGCGGGCAGACCCTGGGGTGGTCCTCGGGGGGATGCGGGCAGACCCTTGGGATGTGGGATCATGAGTGGGGACACTGACTTTGAGAACACTTTACCTGAATCTTCTGCGTGATCGCCAAGCAAAGGCTCCTTGTAAACAGAAGCAGAGCTTCTAACAAGGTGTGGGTCACTCCCACTGACTAGGAGGGTTCGGGGGAAGGTGGGATTCCAAGGTTCTCAGCCACATCTAATCAATCATTGTCATTCCAAATCTAAGGGGCTATGACTGCATCCCTGGAGCCTTGACCTTGGCTTAGGAGGCCAGCTGGGACTGGAAATTCAACCTGCTCTAAAGCTTCACTAGTCTTGAGTTTTGAACCCAGTCCTCCACTCTGCCCTCCCTTATGCCATTAAGTTCCAGAAAAATCCACATAGCCAGTGTGTCCCCTTCCAACACTGTGGCATCCCAGCTCACTACTGATGACAATTTAAACTACTGTCAAATGACAAAAGACCGTTTGTTATCCACTTACCACTGGCTGTGGAGTCCTCGTTGCCAGACAGCCCAGGGAAGTCAGCCTGTAAGACAGTTAAAATGGAGCTTTGGAGCTAGGAGGGCCCCGCAGGGCTGTCCCGACCCGACGGAAGGGCACTGGGCCTTTGTATCCTTGCATCATCCAGCCAGTGGACGTGGTCTCCCCCTGGGACAGGGCACGATTATAGAAAGGGGCGCGGTCCGTGGCCACGGCAGTGTCAAGGGGAAGAGCCGACCCTGAGCTCCCCGCGGCAGACGTCCTCAGTAACTGGAGGCTGGTGGTTCATCAGAGCGGCAGGATCTGTCAGCGCAGATGGAAACTATAGGACCAGAGGAGCCTCCGCAGCCCCACTCAGGTACTAGGCCTTATCCGACTTCTAACACCATACTTTCGTTTGTTTCAAATTTTATGTAAATTGAAGCAAAATAGTATTTTTTGTGCCTAACTTCTTTCACTCAACATTATGCTGTGGAATCCATCTGTGTAATTGCACCTGTCGATAGGCCGCTAGTGAATATACTGTGTACACTCCAGAGGCATTCCGGCTCCAGGCTTCTCCCCACTTTGGTTTGGGCCTTTTTCCCCTCAGTCTCTAGTTCTGATGTTCTCAGTTTTGATTCTGCTCCCAGAAGCTCCCTCGCCCTGATGTCCTGCCGGGATGGAGCTCAGGTGCAGCAGTTCCCAGGTCCGTAGGGCCGAGCCTGCGCCAGCAGCCGAAGGTCCCCTCTCCCGTGCAAGCTTCCATACAATTTTGACATATAGTCATACAATTCTGATTATTCCCTTGGGAGACATGGATAAAGTGGGGTTAATGGATTAAATTATAGGAACATTAAAAACTGTCAACGTATTGATAAAGAGCCCGGATTTACTTCCAGATAGTTGGTGCCCGGCTACACCTCTCCCAGCACCGGACAGCAGCCCAGCTCCCCACACCCATGCGGGGACTGAATGTCCTTATTTTTAATGAAAGGCGGCTCCTCATTGTTGTTTTAATTTGCACCTCAACCTCAAGTCTCTCTCCCAAAACACAAACATGCTTACGTGCTTAAGGTGCATGAGTTGTTCCTTTCTGATATTCAGAGAGGAAGTCGTATGTGTGCGTGAAAAACCCGAGGGTAGCTGTAGAAACTCTTCGACTTTGGATGAGGCATCAGAACCCGGGCCACCGGGACTGGCATCCTCCAGGCGCTCATGTCGGGGTGGGACGGGTCCCCGCGCACGCCACCCGCTGTTTCTGCTGCTCTCCTGCCTTTGCCTCCTCCTGGGGCGGGCGCTCCCTGCCCTCCCATAAAGTGTCAAGAGATTCTTCGTCTTTTAGCCACATAACACTATCCACACTTTTGCTCCTCTACCACTGCTTGAAAACCAGCATGTGCACACACACACACGCACATGTACACACATGCATGCACACCCTCACACACATGCACATACACACAAACACACACACATCCATGAACATATGTCTTACTGTATTGCAGGAAATGTTTTTTATATCCACCTCTGGACACTCCACGGCCCTAGAATAGAAACTATGGTTTACAGGCCAGGAGAAGTTAAGATGATGCGATGCGTGCTCTGATGTGGCAGAAACCGGGGTTTGAGCTCAGTACTTGCGCTACCAGGAAACCATCAGGAAAGCCACTAGAATTTACTCAGAAAATTGTTTTCCAGATGCTGTGCTTGATCCTTTGCATGCCCGGTTAGCAGTCTTGATGACTCAGTGAGTGGAAATCATTACCCCCGTTTTACAGAAGAGGAAGCTGAGAGTTAGACACATGCGTGAACTGCCCAAGACACAGGTGTCAAATCTCCCTTACACGCGCATGTGCTCGGTAGTTGTGAGAGCCAGTACACAAGCATAGGCCCATCTGGCTCCATCTGAGCCTCCTTCTTCTGCCATCAAATCACAGAGAACGTTTTTCTGTGAGGTCCTTATTAACGATGCTGCTCAGGCTGTGACAGAACCGGGTCTCTGCTTCACCTCACTGTGCTTTGTAGAAGTAAACAGCTCTTTTCTAAAGGCCTATGTCCCTGGGTAGGCACACTTCTCTAGCCATCTCATACGAATAAGGATTCTCAAATACCTGTCATGGAGGTAACTGAAACAATTCCTAAATAAGCACATTTAGAAACTAAGTTCCTGTTTTTCGTTTTTTGTTCTTAACATGTAAAAATTTATAAGTATTTAAAGTCTGTAGACTTCAAATATTATTAAAATTACTCACCTTATTAGAATGCATTTTAAACTACATATTAAAAAATAGAGTGATCACTACTATAATAATAACTTGGTATTTTTAAAATCTGATTAAAATGGGTCAGTCATATCGTGCTTTGACTTAAAGCTGCTCTTTTCTCAAGTCCGTGGGTGTTGCGTGTTTCCAAGAAGGGGGAAGCGAGCAGGTGTGTCCTGGCCTGGGACCCGTGCACCTTCCACGAGCTTGGCTCTTTTCTACAAATCTGGTTAAGTTTTATGCCCTGTCTGCTTCTAAACTAGACTTAGCCAGATTAACATGGCATTTTGATGAGAAACTGCATAAAATTTGCTAAATTTACCTCAACTGAAACTTTCTCCCTTCTTAATACACTGCTGCTCCCTTCTGCAACACAAAGGCCTGAGTTTAATAAGTTAATTAATTTTCATATACAATATTAAGAAAAAGGAAGAAGTTTTTTCATGAAATATTTTTTTTCTGTATTACCAAGATGAGTACTTCTAGACATACTTTCAAAAACTTTTAACGTTTATGTCAAGTTCAGCTAAGTTTTATTGATTCCATTCAATAAACACTTTAATAATAATATAGGAAATCACCACATTGAGATGATTTTAAAACCACAAAAATAAACAAAGAGGAAAACCAAAAAGCCTGCCAGCTTTAATTTATTCTTTCTCTACATTTTGCTTGCATAGGTTATATTACAGAATTCTTTACCTGTTTCTTTCTGATATTAATTTTAAAGGAAATAAAATTATAACTTTCATGGATATATTACTGTATTTAAAAATGAGTTAATTCTTTTTCTCTAGCTTTGTGACTAGTATGTCATAATCTTGTTCATTCAGCAGTTTGGTGGGAGAAGCAGTAAAGCCAGCCTTAACAGACTCTGGTCATTTAACCAAAAAATAATACAAAACAAAATAAAAACTTTTAATTAGACATATTGGCATAACTTAACTTTGCCCCTCCAAGTAATTGCATTGATCCTCTTAAGTCTATATGAGGGGAAAACCAAATTGTTTAAATTACTCTTCTTATGAATTAAAGCAAAATCAGCCAAGCATCCATGACCCGGACCTTGAGAATTTTAATACCCAGCAAAGCTGTCTGAAACTTTTCAAACTTTCAGTTATTTGAAACTGAAAATTTTGCTTTGACTTCCTCAACCCTGTGCCTCATATAACAACTTTTTCTTGTTTCACCATCATTATAAGACATGTTTGTTTCCAATAGAAATTTTAATTGCTGAATTATATATACATGTGTATGTATACATATTATATATATAATGTAATAATAGTTATATTATTTCATTATATAATAACGGTATATAATATACTATTATCTATATGTGTATAATTTGAACAAATATATAATTTTAATAATTATATAATGACTAACATATATATGTATATATAATGTAACATCATAATATATACATCTATGTGTGTGTATTTACACATTCTTCACATGATGGAAGGTTAACATTTATTGATTATTAACTATTAAGAACCTTATTAAGTATTTTTTTTTAATGAGTGAAAGACTTTAAGGAACACATTTTATAATCTCTTTATTGAAATAAAGATGAAAAAACTGAAGCTCAGAGAGGCTAGAAAACATGCACAGGATCATTAGCCAGTTGAAATAAGAGTAACTTTAAGATATAAATCAGTTTGATTTCAAAAGCGTAACTTCTCACAAAGCAAAGTTGTGTAACAATAAAATGGTCAAGATTATACACACCTGGAGACCTGAGCAGGAAGAATGCGTTTACAAAAGTGAGAAGCTGCAGGAACACTTTGCTGGAAGTGATGCATGGCAGCTCATTGTGCACTGGAACTTTATTTAAAATAATAACATCATTAACCCTGCTTTCATCTTATCATAAAATCCTTTACAATCAGATGATTTGGGACATGAATTAGATTGTACTAACTAAAGACAAAAAGTTAATGTACTTAAAATTTTTTGACAAGTCTAGAAAAAAATTAATACTGCCAGTTACTTAAATTAATTACTGAGAATAAACAACTCATGTGGGAGGAAGATAACACTGCCTGAGAAAAAAGCTACTAAAAAGAAGCATGAAATGGCCTTTCACTGACTTTCATCATCTATATAGAGAAAACATACTATATATATATTATCATTCATATATATTTTAATTTTTAAAGAAAAATGTCACTCTGAGGAATACCAGCACAGCATTAGTGACCAAGGTTCTAAGGCAGAAAATAAAATGTGTAGATATTTCCGTGTCAGATGAGGTTGTCAGGCTCATCCTCATCCCTGTTTTATTCCAAGACATGGTATCTTGTCTGGTCCACCCTGAACAGACCCCAGTGCTGACCAGTTTCAGTGGGGTCCTGGTTCGATACCATTCCTAAATGATATCTGAAGGAACTTTTTAAAAATTTAATGCTAGGCTGCCTATGTGGATTTACTCACATTATGAAATAAACAATACACAGTTTCCTAACATTCATTCATTCATTTAACAAGTGGTTATTGAACACTTCCGTAGGTCAGGAAATATGCGAGGCCTCATAAATATAATGCACTGAGCCAAACTGTTCACACCCTTGGCATCTTTTTAGGTGCTGAATACATCTCCACCAAATTGTCTAATAATGAACAGTTGCTACATAAACGTTTAGAAATCATGCCTGCTTTTCTCCCAACATTGATCCTCTTAGTAAATCCTATTGGCTTTACCTCCAAAATATCCATAGATCTCGAGCCCCTCTCATCATCTCTGTGCCTACTTGGTCCTCGGCCCCGTCTTCTAGCTCCAGGATTATTCTCGTGGCTTCCTAACTGGTCTCCTTGCTGCCCCCTCCCCTAACTCCTCCCTCTGTGTCTATTCTCAACACAGTATTCTCAAACACATCTATTCTCAAAATATGTTAGAAGATGTCACATCTCCACCGAGAATCTTCCAGTGGCATAACGTCTCACTCAGCATTCGAATTCTAAATCCTTGTCATGCCCTTAGATGGGGAATTTTCTTGCCTTTGTTTCCTCTCTGACTTCTTCTCTTACCAGTCCTGCCCGCTGTACCCCCACTGAAGTTCGGCCCCTCGGACTTCTTGCTGTCCCACCCACACTCAGCACAGCCCTGTTCAGCCACCCACCTTGTCTTTCTTTCACTCTGCAGCATGCTTGCCGCAGGCATACACTTGGCATGCCCAGTCCCTCCCTTCAGAGAGCAGCTCAGATGTCACCTTAGTGAGGTCTCACTCTCCTCTTTAACACAGAGAAGTAATTCCAGCCACCAGCCCTTTCTTTCCTTGCCTGCTTTATTATTTTCCATATTGTGTATCACTATTGGACATCATTGGTTCTCTGTCAGTTCTCACATGACTCAGAATACTACCTGCCGTGTTGCAGGTATTCAGTAAGTGTGTGTTTTTAAATGTGGTGGAATAATATGGTGTCATATGATTATAATCATGCTATATGGAGATTATTGATCATAAAGAACACTTGTAAAATTTATTAAGCTAAAAATAAGATAATAGATGATAAATACAGAGAGATGATAAATATTGATGATAGATAGATAGGTAGATAGATAGATAGATAGATAGATAGATAGATAGATAGAAAATAGATGATAGAGATACATATAGATTCAAAATATTACCTTTTGGTGGGCTTTGATATGGGTGATTTTATTCTGTGTGGTATCCTATTAATTTCAATTTTTTTACAGTGAACAAGCATTAGTAATGTAGCTAAACACAAAACATCAGTAAAGTACAAAAATATTTTTAAATAAATAAGAGTAATTTGAAGAGGAGTAATAAAATACATGGATATTAAATAATGAAGTAAAACTGGGAGTGACATACTGGGATACTTTCAGCATACCTATGTCACTGCCAGGTGGTCACCTCCCAGCACAGGCTAGCGGGGGGCCTCTCGCTGGGGGGAACAGCAGCTCCTGCATGGGGCCTGATGATCTGCTGTCATCGGGACTCTGCGGCCCTGACCCCCGTCTCCCTTCGGAGCATCTCACTGTTCTGTCCCACTACTGGTATCAGACGTTTATGCTCCTGCAAAGAATGATTCGTTTCTCTGACTTGAGAACATCTGTTTTGCTTCCAAAGAAGCTCAACCACTCTACTTCTATTATCCTGTGAGATCTCTGATTATAACTGCCTGAACCCTTGCGACGTCATGAACTTTCAGGAAGGGAAACCTCCTTGTACTATTTCTTTGAAAGTTGGGTATATTCTGTCAGGCCTGAGTGACTGACCATGAATCTATGTAAAACCTACATTATGAAATATTCTGTTTCAGATGTTGAGCATTTCCCATAAGGCTCTGCCCCACCAGTCTTTGGAAGCCCTTCCTTCCTGATGATACTTTTTCTACCACAGGCATTTGCACAATATTCAGCCCTGAGACTGCATTTATTTTAAGCCCTCTGGGATTTTGCTCTTTCACTGCTTGATAGGAAATTACACCAGGGTTTAGATTTCCTTGACTTCAAATGCCTATTAAAAACACAGGGATAATACAATTCTGAAACCACTTATTAGAAACTAATTTGTTTTGACTACTAGTACTTGACATTGAGCAGAGGTTGGTCTGGAGAGGATTCCTGTGGGAACCAATAACATATTCATTAGTCTAGCAACTCAGTTCACTTTCGTCTCCTGAAACTTAAATTATTTTCCATCTTCTATATGCTGATTTTTAACTTTATTTTAGGATGAATAGATAGTGACTTATAATATCCATTACTTTTAAGTATATGAACAAATGTAAGACATATTTTAAAATATATTCCATGGTCATAAAAATATAATGCACACTTAGGCATTAATCATTATTTTTTGTGATTTTTAAACTATTGTCTTTGATTTGTTTTAGTTATATGTTATAGCTAAGGTGATCATACATCATTACTTGCCTTAAGAGCCCCATTTTATTCCTGTTGTATTGGTGCAGTTAACAACTCCTGTCACTGTTAAAATCTTCCTCATTTACCAAAGAAATTTTATGGTCTTTTTACTCAAAAAATTCTCATAATTTCATTTTGATTTTTTGTAAGATATGGAAATCTCTGCTTTAATAGAAGAAATTATCCCACTTAAAATTTATTCTGATGATTCATATATTTATGATTTTCTCCTCTGATTATTTTATTCTTTATACTTGGTATAAAAGTTTGTATGTTATTTTCATATCTTTCCATTGTTTTTTCTGACTTGAACACTTTTTTTTAATGCCTGCTTTTATTAATAAGTCAATCTAGATGGTTTAATTTGTTTCTCTATTATGAAAGTTATCTTCCATTATTGCCAGATTCAAACTATGTTTTTACTATACAATTAAAATATGTATTTCTTTTCCATTTGATTGAATTTCCATTTTATGATAATGGTAGTATTCTGATTATGGTATTCTTTATACTTGGTATAAAAGTTTTGGTGTTATTTCGTATCATAAATAAAATGGGTATTATCCTATTTTTCACTCAGCTAATAAAAAGGATGCCTTCATTAAATATCTGACTCTCTCTCTTTCTCTGTTTCTTATCCCCCACTTTTTTTCCTATAAATATCTTCCCCGTGTTCTGGTGTGATAGTTGACAAATCCAACACTAGACTCATTTTTATTCTCATTGCAAATTTAGTCTTTCTATGTGGAAATTTGTAACATTTGCTCTTTATTTATTTATTTTTGAAATGTACAAATGTTAGCAGGATCTACATAGGTAAAATCTGGATGTGTGCTTTTTTCCCCCCATTAAGCCTTTTTAAATTTTACTCATTTTCACTAGGAGAACCAGCATTCCTATACAGGGCAGATTTCTTTTATCATTTCTCTCATTATTATATCTCACCATTATACTATTTTTCTTTGGGGAAGAGAATATTACTTGCATCTTAGTACTCTGGAATCTGTTCTGGAATATTTTAATATTTTTACCTATTATTTGTGTATTACTTCTTATTATTATGAGTTATGGGAGTTTTTGACAGTTTGATTGCGTCCACACGTAGAGCGGCGTGCATGCTGACATGCTGACCATGATGAAAATGGCACCTGGGGCCTGTGGACCAAAAAACACTTAGACACAAATACCAGTAGGAAACAGACCCTACGGGTCACATTCACTCATTCGTTTACTCATATGCCACGTGGTCCTCTTTTTGCTGGGAAACAAAGATGAGTAAGAGAAATTCCTGCTCTCACAGGACTCAGGGTCTGAATGTCCCGACAGCATCATTTGTAGCAACAGTGCAGTGACAGCGACCAACATTCCCATGTTCCCAGAACAGTCACGTTCTTTCCAAGAGCTCTGCGTGTATTTCCTCACTAACAGACATTACCTCATTTAATGTTCAAAATACTTCTGTGAGATAGGACTGTTATTACCCTCATTTTACGACTTGGGAAACAAAGGCATGGGGACCCTTACCTCCAGATGAGAAGCCCGGTGTTGGCTATTGAACGGTGCCTGCAGAAAGTTCTCTACATCTTTTATTTCTTTCAGCTTATTTTTAGCTATTTAGGAGCAGAAGGTAAGTCTGTTATGGCCAGACCCAGAAGGCCCACAGTCACCCAGTTATTCAAAAATATTCATTACAAGATTTTAGTTTCTGGAAATCCAGTGATGTGCGAAGTAACAGTTTCTGCTTTCAAAGGCCTCATGTTCTCAGGATGGATGCAGAGGGCGGGGGAGACACGGCATTCTCTGTCTGCAAGGGGTTTAAGGCTCATGAAGCACTCCAGAAGTTGACTAAAAAAATCTTTAAACCTCTTCATGTATCTTAGATTTCCTTTCACACAATTCTTCAGTATTATTTTGGCAACAGACCATAATTAAAATATATGGCTCCAAGTTTCTGGCATAAATTATCAATCTCAGAAGCTGGCCATTAAAATATTGATGGAAACTTCAAATAAAACATTCTTTCTTTCTTAAAAACATAACATAAATGCCAATGTTTTTGTACCCTTATTTATATATACATTTTGAGATTCATGACAATAGAATGATTTAGTTCTTTTTAAAGAGAAATGTACAGGGAAGGCACTAGTCAAGTATCTCAGTCTGCATAAATATTTAAATTGAAGCAAACCAATATATTATACACTTATATGTGGATAAAATACTAAATAATAGAATTTTTTTTCTGTAAGCAACTAAGCTCAGTATTCTTTTCAACATATCAAGAAGTTAGAATTACCTAAAGCCTTTTATTATATCTGCACCTTTTCAGCCAGGTTTTTAGACAGATTAAGTCAGACAGTATCAAATATCATTTTTAGTCACTGACAAGCCATTTTCAAATGCCCTTTGAGGCTATTATAGTCTATATCCTAGAATTTGGTGACCAACATAATTAGTCTTTTCCAATACTTTCTGAAGACAGAATATTTTCCATTTAAAGGTGAAGTATGTTGCTCACAAAGTAACAGAATTATAGTTATGCCTATTATCTTTATAATGTGGTTTTAACACCCCAAATTATTTGGAATGAATTTTATTAATGCTTCCAGTGTTTTTGATATAGGGAAAGGCTTATTACAGATGAACAATTTCTGGTACAGAAAGTACGTGGTAAAAAGCCCCCCCACAGGAACACCAGCTGGGTCAGCAATTGACTGAGCTGCCATCAGTCAGCAGCTGAAACCAGGTGCCAGTGAGGGTGCCTCAGCTGTGGCGCTATTGGCATCTGAGGTACAATGATTATAGTTTGTGACCAGCTGCCCTCAGCACTGCCGGGTGCTCGCAGCAGCCCTGGTTTCTGCCCACTAAGTGCCAAAAGCATCTCTTCTGCCAGTGTGACAACCAAAAACGTGTGCAGCCCCCACCACACGTCCCCTGGGGGTGGGATGGCTGCTTTAACGGCCCTCAGCTAAGAACCTCTAGCACATTGTACTAGAGGGAATAATTTAGCCCCTATTAGAGAAAATGTTACAGAGGCATGTAGGTCTATAGCAGCAGAATGACAGAGAGAAATGCACTGAGTTATAACAGGAACAACAGAAAAAACAATAACTAATGCATGTGGTGCCAGTTATGGGCAAGGCGTTGCCCTAAGCCTTCTACATATAGTAAGTTACTTACCACTTTCAATAAGCTTGTTAATAAGGTTATTATCTGCGTTTTACAGATGATGAAACTAAAGAATAAAAATTTAATTGCCCAAGGTCATACAGCTAATAAGTGGCTTCAATCCCAGGAAGAGTATTTCCATCGTAAGAGCTTTGTTACAAAGCATTCCCTTATGCCCCACACCCAGTCCTTCCTATTGCTTCCCCTATTTTACGTTAGTATAGCACATTCGTCCCAAATAATGAGTAAACACTGTCACATTCTGATGAACGCCAGTTGGTCGGTTACTCAGGCTTTCTTCGTCTTTGCCTGACGTCTTCTTGCCCCCCCCCCAGAATTTTGTCCAGGATGCCGCCTTGCATGGCATGTAGTCACCACGCCTCGTTTTAGGTTTCTGTGGAGGGTGGCAGTTTCTCAGACTCATGTTGCTGTGTATGACCTTCACAGTGCTGAGGCAAACTAGTTGTGTGTTTTGTAGAATGTCCATCACTGGGGCCTGTTTGATGTTTTTCTCAGGAGTGTACTGGGGCCTTGGGCATGAGGGATGGAGGGCAGCGAGGCGCACTGACCCCTCGCCGCACCGTGCCGGGTGCCTCTCTCAGTGTGAGTCACCATTGCTGAATCACCGGCGCCGACCTTGCTCGCCTGGCTGAGATGGTATCTGTCAGATATCTGTAAGGTTTCTTTGGTTATTCTTTCTTAAGAGTAAATTTACTCTTTCCCTTCCTTTTCATGTAGCATCTTTTGTAAGGAGACCACTATGTGTACAGACTAAAATTAAAGAGTAGGAAGTGATGTTTCACAGTAAATTTTTGCAATTTTATGTATATGAAATACCTGAAATAATAATGAATGTGAGGTCTATTTAATCTCCCAATTCCTTGTTTTTTCCCACTTAGTTATATCAATATGGACTCATGGCTCTTTATTTTATATTTTAGGTAACAATCCAGTACTACTTTACTTATTTTTTTGCTCAAAATTGTCCAGTTTTGTCCATCATGGGCTCTCACTTGGCTCCTAATTCTTTTGACATACTTCCATCCCGCGTGTGTGTGTGTGGTGTGTGTTTTAAGCACTTCCTTAATCTCTGGCATTGTATAATGGTCCACGTTCATCTTGTATATTCCCAGCCTCAGCCCAGAATTAGATATTTCTCCTGGTTAATTTTACTGGAGAATGGTATGAGAAAGCGAGATCTGGGTACTGGGTGTGCCCTTGCTTCTAGGCTCTCTCAGCTAATAGAAAAGGACTATATGTGTGTTACTAACTCATGCATATATATATATCTACACATATTTCTACATATATCCATCTGTATTTATATTAAACTTAATATGAGTTCACATTCATGCCTTCGAATCTGGTCCATTACCTCATGAATCATTCAAGCTCTCGCCCCTTGCTTATCTGGGGTCCCCCACTCTGTAGTGAGGGACTTGGCTCCCCCTTACTCCACCCACTCACTCAGGCGCTGGAGCTCCGGAGTGAAAGAGGTTGCCAATGGGTTGCAGTTCCTTTTGTCTGCAGCCAGATGGTCTCTACTCGTGTCCAGTTACTTACATCAGCAACTTCTCCCCTCCACCTTGGGTAAGTTTATTTCCTACATTTGAAGTAGAGTTAGGTTCTCTTGTTACAGTCTCTGTCTTTCATCCAGGAACACTGATCTTCTTGATGGATTTTTAAAAATCACATGCATTCAGGTTCACTCTGCGTTCTGTAACACTTGACCTATTCACCACTACAGTGTCATACACGATGGTTGTGTCACGCTGAAATATCCCCTGTCCTCTCCCAGTCACACCCTTCTCCTTCCCCCAAGCCCTGAAACCACTGATCTATTTACTACATCTGTAGTTTTGCCTTTTCTGGAATCTCATGTAAGTGGGGGACATAATATAACATTTCAGAATGGCCCCTTCACTAAGAATTACCCATTTCGGCTTCATCCAGATGTTTGCATGGCCTCGTAGCTCATTTGTTCTTATAGCGGTAGAGTAATGCATTGGGTGGATGTTCCGTGCTGTTCATCAGTTCACCAAATTCATATAGACTTTGAGATTTCCAACCGGAAGTTTTATGGTTTTCATTTTACAATTAAGTCTATGATCCATTGTAAGTTAATTTCTGTTTAAAGTGTAAGTTCTCTAAGTTCATTTTTTTTGCATATAGACATTAATAATTTAGGTACCATTTATTGAAAACTCAATGCTTTCACCATTGACTTAATCTTTTCATCTTTGTCAAAATAAGGTGGCTATATTAATTTGGGATTTTTTCCCATTGATCTATGTATTTATTCTTTTATCAATACTACTATCCTTTAAATAATGAGGCTTCATAGTAAGAACTGATACTGGTTAATGTCAGTTTTCTAACTTTGTTCCTTTTCAGTATTCTGTGGGCTATTCTAGGTTCTTTGTCTTTGTATAAGCTTAGAATCAGTGTGTTGATATCTACAAAATAGCTCACTAGGAGTTCTGTTCGGAATTATGTTGAATCTGTTGATCAAGGTGGGCAGCACTGGTGTTTTAACAATATTGGATCTATGAACATAGTATCTCTCCATTTATTTACATTTTTTTTCACCAGTGTTTTGTAGTTTTCGACATAAAGTTTGTTTATGTACATGTTTTGTAAGATGTAGTCTTAAATACTTCATTATTTTGGATGCTATGGCAAATTATTTTCTTTATTAATTTCAAATTCCACTTGATCATTGCTGTCGTGAAAGTAATAGACTGTATACATCAGCCTTGTGTCCTGTGACCTTGCTGTGCTCATCAGTTCCAAGTGGGCTATTTTTAATGGATTATTTGGGTTTTCACATGGATAATCATGTCATCTCAATAAGGGAGTTTTGCCACCGAGTACAGTCTGTCTCCTGACTGTAGAGAAGTAAGCTGGCCGAAGTCAAGGCTGACAGTTTTAGACACTGACCTTTGGTCTCATTCAGTGAGGTTTAAGGTACTAAAGCTCATTGGTTTTTGAGGAAATGATCATTTGGGGGTTAGCCTAAAAGGCAAATTAATTTTGGTGTGCACTTGAATCTAGGTAAAGTGAAGAAGTGAAATAGAACATGAATGAGCAGAACAACCTGGCCTCGCTTCCCCATTCTGCTGTGCAAAGCTCGGGCTCTCCTGTCTCAGAGACTTTAGTGTTTGTAGGGAAAGTGGTGTACAGTCCAAATCTACCTCCCAGAAAAAATCGCATTACGCACTTAGTTAAGTCAAAGTCCAAAATAAAAATATCTGAGAATTATGAAGAGCCAGTAGGATTTGTCATGTAAATCACAGGTGTCATCTGTCTTGTTACGTGGAAAGAAAAGGTTATTATTAGGGACATGTCCTTCAGGATTTGACCAAATAAAGACCATAGCTGAGCTCATAAACACAGATAAAATCAAACCTGATGTGTAGACTGATTGCTTTTTCCTAGTTTGACTAATTAGCCAATCGTAGGTTACAAATAGGATCAGTCTACCAAGGAAAGCAGGTGGCCAGAACCTAACAGGGCCTGTATCAGCCCTGGAGAATCGGCATAGTTAGCAATCGGAGAATAATTCACTTAACATATCATACACGTCTCTTTAAATCAAGTGTTTTAAGGAAAATATTTTTTGAAAATTATATTGTGATTCTTTTTATTTTTAAGATTAATTAATTATAGCTTTTGGTACAATCAAATGACAAAAAAACATTGTTCCCCTTCCATTTAACTTCTGTTGTGATACAGTAGGTAACAGACCAAAATGAGTCAACACATACACATTCATAAGTAAAAACATTTCCAAGGTTTTGGGTCCTGCAGTGCAGCCAGATAAAGGATGTGGAATGGGTGAGTTATCTTGGATAGGAAACCACAGAGATGGGGCAGTTGGGTAAAGATCTCCCTGGAGGGAGAGCTGCCACTGGGCTGGGAGAACCTACCTGGGGCAGGGAGGGTGGTGTGGGCGTGGGTGTGGGCATGTCCTTCAGATGCAGCCTTGAGGGAGGGGCTCCTGTGTGACCCAGGAAAACATGAAGCATGACGCCCATAGTTGGGGTACCGAGAAGACCAGCTAGAAAGAAAACTAATGTCATCTGTGGCCACAGTCTAAAGGGACTTTAATAAGATTGACGGTTGAGCAATAGATTGGATTGAATGTTTACTCTCTGAATTGGGATTGTCCTGGGGTTGTACAGTTGACAGAAGGAGCCTAAAAGAGAAGTCCTGCGAGCCTGTTGGAGTTTTCATCCAGTTCTGGGGAGATTTGCTCCTCAAGAATGACTTTGAAAGGGGCATCGACAAAACAGGTGTGAGGGGTGAATGTGTGGGTTCTTTCTGTCCTTTGCCCTTCTTTCCTCTCTTTAAATTGAATCTCATTTTTCTTTTTTTAACCTTAATCTTGTTTTTGGTTTTTTTTTGGTATCATTAATATACAATTACATGAGCAACATTGTGCTTACTAGATTCCCCCCATTATCAAGTCCCTACCACCTACCCCATTACTACAGGCAAAAGGTGAATCTCATTTTTCAATTGACCTCATAACTTTGGGGATATCTTGCTTCTTTATATGATTTAGCTCTAAGGTAATAATTCCCTTTACCCAAATCTGTGTGATTTAAATATAATACAGGAATTTATTCATCTGTTAGAGGAGATAGGAAGCAGTTAAAGGAAACAGACTTTCTTCACAAACACACAAAAAAAAACTGATTACTGACTGTGATCTACTGGAATTTTGTCATCATCTTAGGGTCTGTGGTAACCTAGGCATGACAAACGCAAACACTCATGATGTTTTTGTCCTATTCACCACTACAGTGTCATGAGGAACATCACAAATTCTCCAAAAACGAGACTGATTTCATAACTGGAGGTAGAATGGTGTTGATTTATGAGGACTGGGATGATAAAGAAAACAAGTATGAAACTATTCAATAACAAGTAGTTCTAAAGAAGAATAAAATAGGAGGAGAATGCTGGCACAAAAGCCCTCCTATTGAGGTCAAATTATTCAAAAGATATGTGTAAGAGGTGGAAAGAAGGAAATAACCAAAGATAAATGCAAAACTGTGTATAATACCTATGATACATTTTCAGAAAGACATACAAAACTAAACAAAAATAAGAAAATCTCTATTTATTTTGTTTACATCTGTTTTAGTTGCTATAACAGTAGTTAACTGGACTTAGTTTAAGGAAAAGGGAGAGAAGTTACAGGGCAGTGTGATCGCCCCACGCAGGGACGGGAATGCGGCCAGCTTCACAGATGGGGCTGCGCCTGCCTGCCCCTGGGGTTTTCTCTCTGCCCCCAGGTCTTACTTTCTCATTGCATCTCCTCATCCTCTCTCCTTTGATGGCCACTTTCCCTCAGTCTTCACAGTAAAGTTAAGCAGTAAAGCCACTGTTAGCTCTCAAGTTTGCCTTTCCCAGATGAAATTTCTCTCCTCATACCAATTCCAGATTTTCAGGGAAGGGATTCTGACTGGAGCACTGGTGTTGGGTACATGCAGCCTGAGTGATCAGCTGTGGCCGAACGGTCACAGTAACAGGAGCACGGTTGCTGTGAACCTCAGCGTGAACCTGGGGTCCCTGCCCTTGGGTGGGGGTGGAGCAGGCATCAGAGACGGGGGAGCTGTGCCCTGCACAGGCTGCACAGCAATGCCCACGAGCTGAGGAAACAAGTTTGTCCAGCACCACTGGCCTTAGAAGGAAAAGCTCCCCTTCCCTGGCTCCGCGGATGCCTCTCCCTCCACACGTTTCCTGAGAAGGCTGCCTACCTCCCAAACCTCTGCTGGATTATACTTGGAACCCTGCCTCAAGGGCTGCAGTCCAGCTAATCAGAAATGATCCTAACTCGCTATGCCAATAACAATTCTTCTGTTCAGGAATTTTTTTCCCCCAGAAGGGGTGAAAAGGCAGTGACAATAATTCAAAAAAGAAAAAAAAACCTCACAAAACAATTTCATGAGAACAGAGCTGAGGAGATCGGCAATAATAACATTTCTGTGAGCTGACAATGGGACACAGCTGCCCAGAAGATGAATACAAACCTGGAATATAGTAACTGGTCTGAACCCAGTGCAGTTTTCAGGAGACAAAAGCTGACGGTATCGTGTGCACATGGGTCAGAAGACGAGACCACGGTGCTTGCTTCTGAGCACAGCTGTCAAATGGGGGTCTTGAATGGAAGTATGACTAGAATGATGTGATTTGAATAACAAAGACCTCTACACACATGTCATACAAAACATTCTGAAAGGAATTTAGGAAGTTTAGCCTGGAATAAGACATTTGACGAGGAAAGGAAAATATACTCATTATCTTTATATACTGAAGAGAAATAAACATTATTTTGAGTGACTGTGCAGGAGAGGGCCAAGAACAACTTATATATAAATGTAAACAAACCCCAACTTCAACGTTCTACGATAATGTGCCCCAGCGCTGTGTGACCGAGGAGTGGGCTCTTCCAACAGGAGCGTCTGTCCTATCACGGAGGAGAGGCAAGACGGCCATGCCTGTCGATGCTGTGGAGGCTGGACGCGTTCTGCGTCGCCCTTGGCCTGCAGCGAGGACCTAGAGGCAGCGGGAGGTGTGCGAGCCGGTGGGGCCCGGAGAGCAGTGGCGGGGCCTGGACACAGCGCTGCCAGAGGGGCCGTGGTCGTCTGCGCTGTCTCCCTCAGGACGTGAAGGACGGCCCTTGTCCTCCGGCTGCAGAGGGGATAAGAAACTGCGGTAACCTTAGAAAATTCCTTGAATTTCCCAATTCTTCAGGTGCTTTGACTTGGTGCTTTTTAAAATCCATTTTGCCCTTAAAATTCTTTAAGTACAGTTTATTTATACTGTAAACCTCCCCAAAGACAGCAATAAAAATTGATCAGCATTTCCATGCTAACAGGCTATGCATTCATTAATATATCTAAAGAGCTCTTAGTGCGGCTAGGCGCTCAACTAGGACATTCTCCTTGTATATTTTGGGAGCTCAGCTTGGGAAACTGAGCTGTTAGAAAAATCGCTGTAGAGCTGTTTTGTCTTATCTATGGAGCTGTTTTTCACGCCTTCATATAGTGTATTTGGAAGGGAATCTTGTGAGCATGTTTTATAAATCTCTCATTTAATAAATAAGAAAACAAAGACATAGAGCATAGAATTTAAATGAAGGTTATGGAATTTCATTTTAGCTGCATTTAAAAATGACCTGAAAGCAGAGCTTTTCTGAGGATAAGCAGAGTATGCCCAGGCCCCCAGAGGAGATGCCCCTTGTCAGCAAACTGTCTGTGTGGAGCCTGCAGCATTTGTGTGGTGGAATCCTGCTCACTGGCACCCAGTCCTTCACCCTCCCGGAGGCCCAGGGAAAGCCTGCACGTCCCGGCACGTCTGCAGCCAGCGGAGAGTGACAGCGCCTCTTCGCCTCCAGGCTGAGGCAGCGAGACCCCCAGGGGTCTTGGGGCTCCCTCTTCCTCGAAGGGATTCAGCAATCATGGAATTATCATTGTGCTTCCGTTTATTTAATAGACGACTACTAAATGACAGTCGTAGTTTGGTTCCAGTCACTTTGAAATAAAATGTTTCAATTTCAGGTCATTGGCACATTTCCAGGGAACGATCACTGTGCACAAATGCTATGATGTTCATATGAGCAGCAATGTGCTCGCATGACTTCCCGTGTTCTCTGTAGCCCGAGCTTGCATGATGGACAGGCACTAGGCCAGAAATGCTGCCTCAGGGGGAGGCAGGTCAGGTTCTAAATGCCACCTGAAAGGGCAGATGTCAGAGCAGGGTCGTGCCTGTGCCCGTCCGAGCCCGTGGGCTGCCCTTCTTGAGCCCCTGTGGCCTGGGCGTCTGAGCAGATGTATTTGGTCACTGGATTATGGATTTTCCCTTCTTCCTGCTGCCACCAATTTTTTTCTCTCACTTTTCCATGGTTTTCACTCCCTGTAATAGCCATTGGGCATAACTCTCAATTTGACCCAGAAACTGGGAGGAAACACAGGGCCTCGTTTCTGGGCTTTCAGGGCCGCCGTGTGCTTTTCCTCCCTCTTTTCTCCGTGTCGGCAGCCTGGGGAGCACATGTCGGGGTACAGCCTCCAGCAGTCCCAGTCCCTGTGAGACTGAGAATAACAGAGCATGCCTCCAGCATGTCAGGCACGTTACATGAGCGAGAATGAACTCAAATTGATAGAAGCTCCTGAGATTTTGGCGTAGTTTGTTAGCACAGCATGACCTAGACTGCGCTGAACAAAGTTTCTACATGGAATATATCTGTATGCAGAAGCTGGTCTTCAGATAAAACTGCCTAACTTAACTCTCACATCATTTTGTTTCCCTTCCCAAGCAGACTGTCTGTCACCTCTCAGAGAACAGGAATTGTGCCTTTTCCTTCTTCGTACTCTGTAATGCCCACGGAGAAGCTGGGCACCTTGTGTATAACCTTTGTTATATCATCACTCTCAGTGTTGTCACATTGAATGGCACTTAGAGCCAGGCGGCTACGGTCACACTGAGTGGTTCTGAAGGTACAAGACACTTGGTTATGAGACTTAAGTAGTATTAAAAGAGAAAATACCCATCAGTAGAAGAAAGGCATTACCCCGAGGGATTTCTCCTGCCAGAGCCTGGCTTTAGTGCTCTGGGATTGCGGAGGCTGTTTGTGAATTCAGGGATCTTCCAGGAGAGTAACTCAGCCCAGTGGAGGAATTTCAGATGCACTTGGAAATGGGCGGGACTAAACCAGAGCATGTACAGGGAGACAAGGCTTTTGAAAAGGATACATTTAAGCCAAAAAAGAGAGATTATATACACACACACCATCACCACTGTGTAAATAACTAAGGAAATTCACGTCTCAGTTACATCATAGCCGTAGCTGCTTGGAAGACCACACCTTTTGACAGCTGGCAGGAAGCCTTAAATGACTCCAAATTGTATTTGATAAAGTCTCAATGGCAACTTAAATGTTTTGCTCATTCACAGAGGAGAGGCTCTCTGGGTAATTTTCTCTTTGCTCAAGTAATACTTTTTATTAAACATAGTCTCACATTTTTGCCCAGGGATACATACATTTGACACTGAAAGCCTGAAATGATACATACATTCATTTCTGCTCTATAGCTGGTGCCTGCGCACTTCATAGGAACACAAACAGGGCCAAGAACTGACCGTGGAACCACGGAATGGGGTTTGTTCTAATGCAGTCCATCCAGACCATATCAGAATCAGCCAAAAGAGATAAGGCCATCTCTGGAATGCTTCTAAAGGTCAAAACAAATGGCAGGATGCTTTCAGCTTAAGTTATGAAGATACTAAGTATAACAGTAAAACTGTTGCAGCCCAAACAGTTGGATAGTGCGAATTCAAAAATGGGCAGTGCCTGTGTGTCACCTTGAACAGAGAGCAGAACAACCACATATACATATGCTGCAGTGGTGCACATGCTCAGCACTATGAACCCAGAGGCCTGGGGGCCAACAGGTCTGTCTGGTCATAGGTGGGATGGAGAGAAGAGGATGGAACAGATAAAACAATGCTTTGTGCTATCAGTTCATTGCCCAACAGTTTAATGGACAATTCTTAGATTCCAGTTATGCCAACAACTAAAATCAATAATCCCAGCACTGAAATGAGAACAAAAAAACAAATATACTTTTCCTAGTGCAGCCTTATCAGTGATGACATGATCTCAGACATGCCTGACATCAAAATGGGGTCGAAAAATTTCAGGGTTCTTGTAATACTGCTTTTTGGAACAAAAGCTTTCTTCTGGAGAAAATTATATCACATGGCAATTTGGCTAGAAAGAGAAAAATAACTATGCAATGGAAAACTGGATGCTATTTAGAGAACAAGTTGGACGGTAATTTGTTTTCCTCAAGGAACCAAGTTAACTCCCCAATCCACCAAATTGGAAGAGATAAATCTGCACCTATCACAATAATTGTAATTATGTATTTTAAATATTTGGTAGAAAGAATTAGTGAAATATGACCAGAAGATGAGAAAAATAGGTTGCAGATTAAGAATTTGGAAATAAGAAAAACTTAATTTTTCTATAAAAGATAAAATAGGCATGAAGAATGAGATGAAATAATGAACATTACCAAAACAGAAGGTGGTTTTGATTCTTGAGGTCTGTTGCATGGATGAAAGGCCCATGAACACACGCAAGAGACAACGGACAAGCAAGATGGACAGGCGGCGGCCAAATATGCAGATTGTGCAGGTCTGGCCCTGTCGTGGAAAGCGAGGAGTGAAGAGACGGTCGTCATTAAGCATTCATGATACACAAGAATCCAAAATGTACAAGTGATCCTCTTTATTCTTGCTCCATACCAGGAACACTTCTTTAAATCTGACTTTGCATGAGCTGCCTATAAAAGCAGATTCCGAGTCAAGTCACTAGGAGGCAGTTGTTTCTCTTGACAGTTATCCTTTTCATTGTAAAATAATGTGTCATCTTTTAAACAACTCCTCAGGAGTATTCCATATTCCATGCAATGTTCACTTCAAAGCAGTTACAAGTTCAGTGATAGACATACAGGAAGACTTGTAACTTATGCTTCTTAAAAAATAGGAACATTTCTTTAGCATTTGGGCAAAAGAAAACACACAAAAAAATGGCAAATTGACATTCACCTCAAAGAAACTGTGACCCATTTTCGACATCCCTTGTGTGAACTCGGGGTAAGGAGACAGCGTGCTAGTGGCACAGAGGCACTTTGCTTGGGGAAGTGTAAAAACATGGGACATAAAAGCTGTTGTCTCTCACTCCGACACCTGTCCCAGAAGCCGCTGCTGGAGCGCAGACGTGCTGGAGCACTGGGACACCCGTCCGGTCCCCAGGAGGCCTGTGTTTGAGTTCTGTCTCAAGCTGTGCTTGCAGATGAAAGCTCTGGGTCGCCTGCGGACAGGGAGCGGGGCTCGGGCCTGAGCTCGGCCAGGCGGCCTCCTGCCCCCGCGCAGCCCTGCCAGAGCCCGTCCTTTGCTGCATCCCGTCCAGACCCATCCCAGCTCCCCTGGGGCCACAGCTATTTCCTTCTGAACCCAGGCTCCGCAAACAGCCCTCATCAGAGAAGCAGCTTCGTCTAAGGAAATCACAAATATCCTGGGGCACCTACTGGAAGCTTCCGCAGCGAGGGAGGGCAGGCCACCGTAGCCGTGCTCGGAGGGCAGTGGTAGGCAGGGGTCTGGTCTGCATGGGCGAGCAGAGGTACCCCATCTCCTGAGCTCACCTCCCCTCATTCTCTGGTCTCACAGCGACGAACAGCGCTCAGTTTGCTTCTTTGGGTTACACTCCAAATGTGAGCGACATGCAATTCACACTGTAAAACATGAAGGATTTAAAATAATTTGAAAGCATCAAGTTCCAGAGAATCATAAAACCATTAGTAACGACCTTGACAATTGCCCAACACATTAGGACTTCAGGGCTGGGAGGGCCCTTTGGGGGTCTCTCCACTCAAACCCCTCATTTCACAGATGAGGAAATGGATCTCCAGTAACTGAGGTTTGAGAGAGGAGAGACAGGGAAGGAAAGTGACTTCGTTACTGCCCAGGTCAGGTCTGAGGGGCTAGTGACCAGCTAGGGGGAGGCACTGACCAGGCATTAGGCAATGTGGGCACAGAGCCAGGCTTCCCTCTGCTCTGGATGGTGTTTATTCTCAACTAAATTTTTCCTATTATGGCTCTGGTAGGTACCACACACTGGTGCCACCAGGAAAGGCCACGTTTCTTTGCTACCTATTGGGAACAAGGAGGTTAAAACAGTGTCACCTCTGAATCTTGCACCATGCCCCTTTCCTCTGGATCATACACGTGATTATGTAACAGACCTACCTGCCTGGGGCTGCCCCCCTGCCTGTGATCCGTCACCCTCACACCCCCAGACGAGTCCTTCTCTTTGCAGAAGCCTGTGATGTTTGAGGGGCCGTCAGGGTGGGTGGATGCAGAGCAGGCTGGGTCTCTGGTCTGCCCCACAAGTCTGCAGGGGTGTACCAGCACTGAGGGCTGGCCTGGCGAAACGCAGGGACTCCACCAGAGGAAAATGAAAGCCACATATTTACAACTTTCCCCGTTGTTCAAGGACAAAGTTTCCTAAAGTAAAATGCTCTCAAAGCACCCTTCTGTGGAAATTTCCTGGCCTCAAGTGCCCCTTGGCTATGAAAGTGTCCTCATCTTCAAACCCAACGATCACCAACTCTGGCTGCACATCAGAATTCCCTAGGGAATCTTTTTTATTTCTGGTTTTGTTTTTGTGTTTGCTTTTGTTTTTGTAATGCAAGTGCCTGAGTTGCACCCAGACCAATAAATCGGTACCTTTGAAGAGGTAGACCAAGGAATTACAGTCTTTAGAAAAGCCTCCCAAGTGATTCTAAGGTACAGACAAGTTGAGAACGCAGCCTTAATGTCTGTGTAGGATTCTCCACGCACCTCTCCCAGAGGCCTGCCCTGCCCTGCTCACTGCGGCTTCTCTGCCCCAGGTTCCAAATTTCCCAAGTGACAAATAATGACATGGAAGTGAGACAAGGCTGGAGGGTAGTTTTAGCTGAATAGGAAGTGGCAGGCACCTTTGGCTGTCCGACTCCCGAGAGCGAAGAGGAGGCTGGGGCCTCTGGGGACCCCAAGCCAGCCCCCCGAGACTTCATAACAGGCACATGCACTGATCAGCATGGACTGCAAACATATTTCTGTATTTTTCAGGTTTTCTAATTGGTAGATGCTGCATGAATCAAATGGGTAGATAACACGCACGCACCCACACATCATCTCAGAACAACATTACAGTCTCAGAGACCACAGCATCTGACTAGAATGTGTATATATATAATATATGTAAAACAATATGTATATGATCACTAGGCTGATCAAATAAGGCAGAATCCTTGGCAATACCATGAGCTGTTGCTCTAGCCCTAGTTCCCTGATTCATATGAAACCACTGCGCCTCCCGTAGTGGGGTTTGTCACGTCTTTAAGAGAAGCATTAGTTCCTTTATTTTTTAATCCACCTCTCCTTCTGTCCTATTTATACTAGTAAATTGCTTAACCTGGTGTCCATTATTCATCAAGCATATCATTAAGTTCAGAGGCACTGAGATGTAAGCTGTAATGGAGGCATGTCCTGCTTTGCCAGCGTGCAGCACAGGAAACGCCTAATATCCAAAATCATGTGACCGAGCAGCTCCCCTCCTCCTTACTGAGCTAGGGACCTGACCTGGCTATAAATAAGAGGCCCCCAGGACCCCTCCTTGGATTCGATCACTTGCTAGAACAGCTCACAGAACTCAGAAGACACTTATGTTTACTGGTTTATCATATAATGAAGGTAAAAGCTAAGAACAATGAAGCATGTGGACAGACAGATAAAGAAGTACCCAGAGAGCCGTCTGGAAGGGCCCTGCACACAGGCGTTTCTGATGGGCCCGCCGTCCAACCCGCACACAGTGTGGGCCACCTGGAAGCTCTGCAAACTGTGTGCAGTGGGGATTTTTAGGGCGGCCTCATAGCACAGGCACCATTGATCATTAACTCAATCTCCAGCCTCTCTTGCCTTCCCAGAGAACAGGAGGTGGGGCTGAAGGTCCCAAGCTCTGGTCGTGGCTTGGTCTTCCTGGCCACCGGCCTCCAGCCAGGAGCCTAGCGAGAGTCTGTCCTTAGAACAGAAGGCATTCCTATCCCCTAGGAAGTCCTCAGGGGTAGGGAAGCTTGCTGTCAGGGGCTCCGATCTCCCAGGACATTATGTAGGTCTTAGGAACTTTGGGTCAGGAAATGGAGCCAAAGACTGAACTTTAGAACCAAAGACTATCCTGACACCCATATTCACAGAAGTTCCAGGGGCCCTGAATCAGGAACCAGAGTCAGAGACCACTCAGACTTCCTGTCTCACACCGGGACGCCACAGACCTTTAGTACCAAGTGGTGCAGGATATACCAAGATAATTCACAGTAATATTTCCATCAAAGACCAAAGCTTTTAAACTTTAAGGACATCTTGAGGTCAATGAAGGTGTGACATCAGGATATGAGTGTGTTTCACTCTTTTTAAAAAGAGGGAAATCCACACTAAAACCGAGCTGCTTCTGGCACCTACTCAGTTGAGGTAATGAATACAGCAGCAGTTAATTCACTGTTGTGACCAAGGGCCCAAGGGCATCTTTAATAATTTGGTGAAAAGTTGTCCATATGGACCTCATTTTATTCCTTACTTTAGATTGTTCCTAAACTCCCAAAGAGGGTAGCAGTGATGTCCCGTCCCTGTATTGGTTTCCTGCATTCGTTCTGCAGGGGGAGCAGGGCACCCACAGCCCCATTTCCTGTCGCCTGGAGACAAAATAAATCCTATAGACATGTTCCAGGGTCAACAGACTCTATGGGAAGACTGGCAATGTACCTGCAACTGACGTCCCTAGCACGAGTTTTTTCCTAGTATAAGAATTACACATACATATAATAGAAAATATGGAAAAATAACAGCAACACAACAAAAACCATCACAGCCCCATATGACAGGAATACCTACTATAAATATTTTTATATTCTTCTGCTCTTTCTCCTATAATTATTTAGGTTTATTTTAAGAGCTATAATCACACTATATGTAAGATATTTCATTCTGCTTTTAGCAAATTATTATTTTATCATTCAGATTTTCTACATGACCGATTCCTGAACATTATCTTTTAGATTTTTGCCTTATACCTGGAAAAGACAGTGAGGCAGAGCAACAGAGAGTTAAAAACACTGCAGATGGGCTCATTAGAGAGGGGTCAAAAGACCTGAGTAGCACAAAGACAGGAGAAGAGAAGATCGCAGTTCCTGGAGATGCTTCTCTGCATTCTTGTCGGCATCTAGCTACTTCGCTCGCCCACACTCCATCAGTGTCTGACATGAATAAAGTGGAGACCTCTGTGGGTGTGGCGGACAGACTTGAGAAGCACCTGCCGTTACCCGCCCTTGGTGTGCATGTCCTTGTATAATCCCTTTTGTCTGAGTGTGGATGGGACGGGCTACTTGTTTTTAGCCAGTAGAATGTGGCAGAAGTTATGAAATGTCCCATTTGTCATTACATTACATAAGAACACAGATGCTTTGCCAAAAGACTCCTTCTCTCCTTGGCTCTGAGGATGCACGTGGACTGATGGGCACGCCCACATGGTGAGAAGCTCAGAGCAGCCTCCGGTTGGCGGCCAGAAAGAAACTGGAGTCCTCAATCCAAGAGCCTTCAAGGAACTGAATACCACTACCACGTGGGCTTGGAAATGAATCCTTCCCCAGTTAGACTGTCAGGTGGGAGTCTGGCCCTCGTGGATGCCATGTTGGCGGCCTTGGGGTGGACCCAGCCAAGCTGTGCCCACACTGCCGACCAGCAGAAGCTACAGATTATAAATGTGTTGGTTGGTTTGGGCTGCTAGTTTTGTAATGATACTTACGTGTAGTAACAGATAAGTAATGTGGTGCTATTATCTATCTTTTGGACCCTATACTAAAGGCATAGAAGAAAATAAATACATAATTTAAGGGATTTTATACTTGCCTAGTGTGCAAATAATTAAACATAAGTTCTAAATTTAATTAATGCAAAGTTCTCATGAGGAAAAAAACAGAGGGCTTGTTTGATCTGCAGAATGGAAATGCCTTTAAAGAGAAGTGGATCTTGAAGAATAAATGAGTCAGGTGGACAGAGAAGGGCCAGAAGAACCTTTGAGGTATATGCCAGGTAAAAATGGACTGGCAAGAGGTTAATTTCTCCTGTAGATCAAAGAGAAATGGTCACTGGTAAGGAGTTTGGTCTTTCTGGAAGGTGGCAGGGAATAGGGCATCATACCCTGTGAGGACACGTGACATCTCACAGAGTCAGCACTATTCACATTTCTTCTCATCACTTTTTCTCTTGTTTTTAGCCTTCCCCCAAATTTCACCACGACCAAACACTCAAGTATGCTCAAGTCTGTGACTGAACGTGTGTGCGCGCACACACACACACACACACACACACACACACACACACACAGGTTTTCCTTATAAATCTCTAAATGTGGATACGAACCAAGACACCACTTTTCCAGAGATTATTTTCTGGGATGCCCGGGGTGGGCGGAGGGCGTGGTGACCAGGAACCGTGGCAGGAGATGCAGGGAGGAGCGTCTCCTTCTTTCTTTCAAGGGGTTTGAACTCAGCTACAGAAATTGGGAGTCCAAACTTTGATAAGTTAAAAGATATTTCCTCATCTTACCAACATGTTTCCAGATCTATATATTTCTGACACTGTAACAACTTTATTAAGGAAAACGAAAGTGGAAGCCTGTATGAAATTGAGAATGAAAACTGATTCTTAGCTTCTGTTTAAAGTTCACCAGCAGAACCTCTCTGATATTTATGGAGTTGCGGAATTTGTTTACATTTCTTCTGCTGGGACTTTAGTTTCAATACACAAGCCCTGTTTAATGAAAAATTTCATTATTGGGGGTCACTCTCCTGTAAGTCCCCTCTTCTAATATTATACTATCTGCAGCCTTGACGATCAAGCCAAGGGTATAACTGAAGGCAGAAAACAGATCCCTTTATCTTATGCTTATTTCCAGGGAGAAGTAGGGAGTGATGACATATATGATCTGCGGGAGTCTCTCAGTCTTGAGGGACAAAAACATCTGAATGTAAGAAATAGAACAAACAAAAATTTTGTTTTTCTTACTGAACATTTTGATGATCTTTTAACCAATACACAGAGTTCATATATAATTTAACCCTAAGGAGTTACATTTTTAAGCAATGTATTCATGAAATTCATAGGGAGGCTTGAATTATATTTTTTATACATTTTACCTCAGTGCATGAATAAGACGATTCAAAACCTTATGTTTCTATGGGCATTTAAGAGAAATTATTAAAGAATAATTATGGGTACTAGGGGCGGAGCCAACATGGCGGCGTGAGTAGGACAGTGGGAATCTCCTCCCAAAAACATGTATACTTTTGAAAATACAACAAACACAACTAGCCCTAAAAGAGAGACCAGAAGACGCAGGACAGTGGCCAGACTGCAGCTACACCAGCGAGAACCCAGCGACTGGTGAAAGGGGTAAGATACAAGCCCCGGCCCTGCGGGACGCGAGCGCCCCTCCCCCCAGCTCCCGGCGGGAGAACAATAGGCAGAGCGGGAGGGAGACGGAGCCCAGGACTGCCGAACACCCAGCCCCAGCCATCCGGGCCAGAGCGCAGACACAGTATATGCCCAGGGGGCCCTGGATACTGGGAGAACAGGGGGTAGACCTCAGAGCGGGTGCTGAAGCTGATGCCCCTGTGACAAAGAAAAGCGGGGGCTTTTTTGAAAGTCTTAAAGGGACAGGGACTTAACAGCTTGACGGAAACAACCCAGGTCACAGTACAGCAGCTGGAAATTACAGGGAAAACCGGGTGCACTAACCCCCTGGGCAACAGCTCTGAGACCCCTCACGGAGGCAAACAGTCAAGCAGCCCCCCCATCCATCACCCCACCGGGCGCTGCGAAAGCAGAGAAGCAGCCTGAGACAAATTCCGCCCACAGAAAGGGAAATTTCTCCCTTCCGGCCAGGCAAGACACAAAGACCCACTCTACACGCAATTACCCAACACAAGCCACTAGGGGTCGCAGTTGCCCCAGTAAAGAAAGGCCAGTAGTAAGTGAAAATTTTGGCCCTCCCAGCTGACAGTCAATAGCACCTGTCAACATGAAAAGGCAAAAAAATATGATTCAGACAAGACTAACCCAGACAGCTTCGGCATCTGCTACATCTTCCCCTGAGAAGGAATCTGGGGAGATAGATTTAGCCAGTCTACCTGAAAAAGAATTCAAAACAAAAGTCATAACCATGCTGATGGACTTGCAGAGAAATATGCAAGAACTAAGGAAGGAGAATTCAGAAATAAAACAAGCTCTGGAAGGACTTCAAAACAGAATGGACGAGATGCAAGAGACCATTAATGGACTAGAAAACAGAGAACAGGAACGCAGAGAAGCTGATGCAGAGAGAGATAAAAGGATCTCCAGGAATGAAAGAATTTTAAGAGAGCTGAGTGATCAATATAAAAGAAATAATTTAAGAATCATAGGCATTCCAGAAGAAGTAGAGAGAGAAAAGGGGATAGAAAATGTCTTTGAAGAAATAATTGCTGAAAATTTCCCCAAACTAGGGGAAGAAATGGCCTCTCAGACCACAGAGGTACACAGAACTCCCATGACAAGGGATCCAAGGAGGGCAACACCAAGACACATAATAATTAAAATGGCAAAGATCAAAGACAAGGACAAAGTATTACAAGCAGCCAGAGAGAAAAAAAAGGTTACCTACAAAGGAAAACCCATCAGGCTATCATCAGACTTCTCAACAGAAACCCTACAGGCCAGAAGAGAATGGCATGATATACTTAATGCAATGAAACAGAAGGGCCTCGAACCAAGACTACTGTATCCAGCACGAATATCATTTAAATATGAAGGAGGGATTAAACAATTCCCAGACAAGCAAAAGTTGAGGGAATTTGCCTCCCACAAACCACCTCTACAGGGCATCCTACAGGGACTGCTCTAGATGGGAGCACTCCTAAAAAGAGCACACAACAAAACACCCAACATATGAAGAAGGGAGGAGGAGGAATAAGAAGGGAGAGAAATAAAGAATCATCAGATTGTGTTTATAATAGCTCAACAAGCGAGTTAAGTTAGACAGTAAGACAGTAAAGAAGCTAACCCTAAACCTTTGGTAACCACAAACTTAAAGCCTGCAATGGCAATAAATTCATACCTTTCAATAATCACCCTAAATGTAAATGGACTGAATGCACCAATCAAAAGACACAGAGTAATAGAATGGATAAAAAAGCAAGATCCATCCATATGCTGCTTACAAGAGACTCACCTCAAACCCAAAGACGCGCACAGACTTAAAGTCAAGGGATGGAAAAAGATATTTCAAGCAAACAACAGAGAGAAGAAAGCAGGTGTTGCAATTCTGGTATCAGACAAAACAGACTTCAAAATAAAGAAAGTAAAAAAAGACAAAGAAGGACATTACATAATGATAAAGGGCTCAGTCCATCAAGAGGATATAACCATTATAAATATATATGCACCCAATACAGGAGCACCAACATACCTGAAACAAATATTAACAGAACTAAAGGAGGAAATAGAATGCAATGCATTCATTCTAGGAGACTTCAACACACCACTCACTCCAAAGGACAGATCCACCAGACAGAAAATAAGTAAGGACACAGAGGCACTGAACAACACACTAGAACAGATGGACCTAATAGACATATACAGAACTCTACATCCAAAAGCAACAGGATACACGTTCTTCTCAAGTGCACATGGAACATTCTCCAGAATAGACCACATACTAGGACACAAAAAGAGCCTCAGTAAATTCCAAAAGATTGAAATCCTACCAACCAACTTTTCAGACCACAAAGGCATTAAACTAGAAATAAACTGTTCAAAGAAAGCAAAAAGGCTCACAAACACATGGAGGCTAAACAACACGCTCCTAAATAATCAATGGATCAATGACCAAATCAAAATGGAGATCCAGCAATATATGGAAACAAATGACAACAACAACACTAAGCCCCAACTTCTGTGGGACGCAGCAAAAGCAGTCTTAAGAGGAAAGTATATAGCACTCCAAGCATATTTAAAAAAGGAAGAGCAATCCCAAATGAACGGTCTAATGTCACAACTATCAAAATTGGAAAAAGAAGAAATAATGAGGCCTAAGGTCAGCAGAAGGAGGGACATAATAAAGATCAGAGAAGAAATAAATAAAATTGAGAAGAATAAAACAATAGCAAAAATCAATGAAACCAAGAGCTGGTTCTTCGAGAAAATAAACAAAATAGATAAGCCTCTAGCCAGACTTATTAAGAGGAAAAGAGAGTCAACACAAATCAACAGTATCAGAAATGAGAAAGGAAAAATCACAACAGATCCCGCAGAAATACAAAGAATTATTAGAGACTACTATGAAAACCTATATGCTAACAAGCTGGGAAACCTAGGAGAAATGGACAACTTCCTAGAAAAATACAACCTTCCAAGACTGACCCAAAAAGAAACAGAAAATCTAAACAGACCAATTACCAGCAACGAAATTGAAGCGGTAATCAAAAAACTACCAAAGAACAAAACCCCCGGGCCAGATGGATTTACCTCGGAATTTTATCAGACATACAGGGAAGACATAATACCCATTCTCCTTAAAGTTTTCCAAGAAATAGAAGAGGAGGGGATACTCCCAAACTCATTCTATGAAGCTAACATCACCCTAATACCAAAACCAGGCAAAGACACCACCAAAAAAGAAAACTATAGACCAATATCCCTGATGAACGTAGACGCAAAAATACTCAACAAAATTTTAGCAAACCGAATTCAAAAATACATCAAAACCATCGTACACCATGACCAAGTGGGATTCATCCCAGGGATGCAAGGATGGCACAACATTCGAAAGTCCATCAATATCATCCACCACATCAACAAAAAGAAAGACAAAAACCACATGATCATCTCCATAGATGCTGAAAAAGCATTTGACAAAGTTCAACATCCATTCATGATAAAAACTCTCAGCAAAATGGGAATAGAGGGCAAGTACCTCAACATAATAAAGACCATCTATGAAAAACCCACAGCCAACATTATATTGAATAGCGAGAAGCTGAAAGCATTTCCGCTGAGATCGGGAACTAGACAGGGATGCCCACTCTCCCCACTGTTATTTAACATTGTACTAGAGGTCCTAGCCACGGCAATCAGACAAAACAAAAAAATACAAGGAATCCAGATTGGCAAAGAAGAAGTCAAACTGTCACTATTTGCAGATGACATGATACTGTACATAAAAAACCCTAAAGACTCCACCCCAGAACTACTAGAACTGATATCGGAATACAGCAAAGTTGCAGGATACAAAATCAACACACAGAAATCTGTGGCTTTCCTATATACCAACAATGAACCAACAGAAAGAGAAATCAGGAAAACAACTCCATTCACAATTGCATCAAAAAAAATAAAATACCTAGGAATAAACCTAACCAAAGAAGTGAAAGACTTATATTCTGAAAACTACAAGTCACTCTTAAAAGAAATTAAAGGGGACACTAACAGATGGAAACGCATCCCATGCTCATGGCTAGGAAGAATTAATATCGTCAAAATGGCCATCCTGCCCAAAGCAATATACAGATTTGATGCAATCCCTATGAAACTACCAGCAACATTCTTCAATGAACTGGATCAAATAATTCAAAAATTCATATGGAACCACCAAAGACCCCGAATAGCCAAAGCAATCCTGAGAAAGAAGAATAAAGTAGGGGGGATCTCACTCCCCAACTTCAAGCTCTATTATAAAGCCATAGTAATCAAGACAATTTGGTACTGGCACAAGAACAGAGCCACAGACCAATGGAACAGACTAGAGAATCCAGACATTAACTCAGACATATATGGTCAATTAATATTTGATAAAGGAGCCATGGACATACAATGGCGAAATGACAGTCTCTTCAACAGATGGTGCTGGCAAAACTGGACAGCTACATGTAGGAGAATGAAACTGGACCATTGTCTAACCCCATATACAAAAGTAAACTCAAAATGGATCAAAGACCTGAATGTAAGTCATGAAACCATTAAACTCTTGGAAGAAAACATAGGCACAAACCTCTTAGACATAAACATGAGTGACCTCTTCTTGAACATATCTCCCCGGGCAAGGAAAACAACAGCAAAAATGAACAAGTGGGACTATATTAAGCTGAAAAGCTTCTGTACAGCAAAAGACACCATCAATAGAACAAAAAGAAACCCTACAGTATGGGAGAATATCTTTGAAAATGACACATCCGATAAAGGCTTGACGTCCAGAATATATAAAGAGCTCACACGCCTCAACAAACAAAAAACAAATAACCCAATTAAAAAATGGGCAAAGGAACTGAACAGACGGTTCTCCAAAAAAGAAATACAGATGGCCAACAGACACATGAAAAGATGCTCCACATCGCTAATTATCAGAGAAATGCAAATTAAAACTACAATGAGGTATCACCTCACACCAGTAAGGATGGCTGCCATCCAAAAGACAAACAACAACAAATGTTGGCGAGGCTGTGGAGAAAGGGGAACCCTCCTACACTGCTGGTGGGAATGTAAACTTGTTCAACCATTGTGGAAAGCAGTATGGAGGTACATCAAAATGCTCAAAACAGACTTACCATTTGACCCAGGAATTGCACTCCTAGGAATTTACCCTAAGAATGCAGCAATCAAGTATGAGAAAGATCAGTGCACCCCTATGTTTATCGCAGCACTATTTACAATAGCCAAGAATTGGAAGCAACCTAAATGTCCATCGATAGATGAATGGATAAAGAAGATGTGGTACATATACACAATGGAATATTACTCAGCCATAAGAAAAGGGCAAATCCAACGATTTGCAGCAACATGGATGGAGCTGGAGGGTATTTTGCTCAGTGAAACAAGCCAAGCAGAGAAAGAGAAATACCAAATGATTTCACTCATCTGTGGAATATAAGAACAAAGGAAAAACTGAAGGAACAAAACAGCAGCAGAATCACAGAACTCAAGAATGGACTAACAGGTACCAAAGGGAAAGGGACTGGGGAGGATGGGTGGGTAGGGAGGGATAAGGGGGGGAGAAGTAGGGGGGTATTAAGATTAGCATCCATAGCGGGGTGGGAGAAAGGGGAGGGCTGTACAACACAGAGAAGACAAGTAGTGATTCTACAACAGGTTGCTACGCTGATGGACAGTGACTGTAAAGGAGTATATAGGGGGGACCTGGTATAGGGGAGAGCCTAGTAAACAAAGTATTCGTAAGTATTCGTCATGTAAGTGTAGATTAATGATTAAAAAAAAAAAAATGCAGTTCCTATGTGGTGACCTCTAATGAGTTCTACACAATAATATAAAGGACATATAAAAGTGTAGGCAAAGGGTCTGTTTGTGTTTATACAGAGGATCAAAGCCTAATTTGGCTACCCCGAAAATGAACTAAGAAACGATATGAAAGAGAACTTCCAACATCAGCACTCTCGGGAAGACTCATGCCAGAAGATGATCATCAAAAAACCCCAACAAAGATCCACGCACTGCTACAGCTGTAGATGCACTCATCCCACCAGCTCCTGGACTTGCCATGGGAATGAAGGAGATATCTAAGCTGGCCTGTGCATACAGTAAAACAACAAATTTGACTGGATCTATACTGTTGGAACTCAACCAAGAATTAGGAGAAGTGCAAATTGTAGCGCTCCAAAATCTTACAACTACAGACTATTTACTGTTAAAAGAACATATGGGATGTGAACAGTGCCCAGGAATGGGTTGTTTTAATTTGTCTGATTTTTCTCAAACTATTCAAATTCAGTTAGATAATAACCATCATATCATTGATAAGTTTTCACAAATGCCTAAGGTGCCTAACTGGTTTTCTTGGTTTCACTGGAGATGGCTGGTAATTACAGGTATGCTTTGGTTATGTAACTATACTCCTATTATGTTAATGTGTGTGCGCAATTTAAGTAGTAGCTTAAAATATATACATGCTGAAGTTACTCTACAAGAAGATATGTCAAAGAAATAATCAATCTTCCCATGTTTTCTCCCGCCTGCTACTTCTATAGCTTTTCTTCTTCCTTCCTAATTACAACGAATTCTTAAATAGAATTCGTGCCTCATATCAAATTTACCGAGTATCATAACTCCTCCAAGTGGTAAAGATACCTCAAGACAAATGCTGGGCATAGAAGCCACAGGGCATAAATATGCAAAGAAATAAAAAGCTAACCATTTCAAACAATAAGGCTTCTCTCTCACTTACCAACTTAACATTTCCCTGTGTGGCCCCGGAAGATGACTGGTTAGCCAGAGACGGGTAAGATTCCTCAAGGGAGGAACAACCTAAGACAGGCACAGTCGCTGGGGGGTCATCAGGTGAGAAATTGGGGATCAACAGAGGTGAGGCTTAGAACCTCACCCCCCCTGTTCTGAGAGAAATCTTCTGCATATGTGGATGTTTTATTGCCCTTGTCTAGCTTGGATTAACACATAGTCTACAGGCACACACCTGATCATATACATTTGCTCTCTTACAACACTAAACTATGTTTTCTACCTTTATGTTGTATCTACCTACCACTTCAGCATCTTATTAAAAATAATAAAGAGAGAAATGTGGTATCCACATATAAATCAAGTATAAAAATCAAATGTGTATTCATATTTGAACTGACTGTTTATAGTTCATAATGCATGAGCAAAACCAAAAGTTTCTGTGATGACTGCCCTTGTACTGTTCACCATGTAACTTATTCACTATGTAAGAATTTGTTCTCCATGTAAGAACTTGTTCGTTATGCTTCAGAAGATTGGAGACTGACGAAAATTAGGCTTGGGGTGGATTAATGATTGTGCATTGAGCATTGACTCCCCTATACAGAATTTTATTGTTGTTAACAACCATTTGATCAATAAAAATGAGAGATGCCCTAACAACAACAACCAAGAAAAAGTACACACTTCCAATTGTAAAATAAATAAGCAACCGGGATGTAATGTATAGCATAAGGAATATAGTCAAAATATTGTAACAACTTGGTATGGTGAAAAAAAAAAAAAAAAAAAAAAAAAAAAAAAGAATAATTATGAACCTGGAATCCATGGATGAGCTGCCGGCGTCTGTTAAAGGAAGTCAGAACTGGGTGTGGCCCTCCCAGCAGAGGAGGCCTGCTTTTGACCCTGTATCTGGGGAACCTGTGGCTGGATTCCCTTCATCTCATACGGATGCTGTGGGGAACTGGCTCCCTGATTTAGCAAAAAAGGGTGTATTTGTCCAGTTTTCCATAAGCGTTTTTTGTAAGAACTTCCCAATTCAGCAGTATGGCACCATGCGGCTCCCTTGCCCGCAGCCCGCGTCACAGGTGACGGACCCTGGTGGACACCCCTCCCAGGGGCACAACTCTTACTATTTTTCTATCTGATATTTGGTATAGAGACTAAGAAATCTGTCATCTGATTAGATCAAGGAAAAAATTTTAAACGTGAACTCAGGAAGCTGGTGTTTCTGGCAGGTGCCTGAAGAATCAGAGTGAACGAACCAGTGAGAAGAGGAAGACGGTCCAACAGTGGGAGGTGGGCAGGCGCTGGAGGACCACAGCCTGGTTTCTGGTGGTGTTTCTGGGACTGGTTCCAGGCATGCCTCTCGCCTTTGTTTTCCGTGAAACAGCTGAAGTCGCACTGAGTACCTTTACTCACTCTGCTTAAGCAGTTTCGGTGGCTTGCTTGCAGCTCACTCATGAGTATGACATTTCCTAGGTCTCTTTCCCATGAAAAGAATGGCCCAGTGTTGGACTACTAGAATGATTTTTAAACTAAATGGAAACTCAGTGCACCTTGCTAATATTATAAATAGATGATAGTTGATAGATAGTAAATATCTAACCTTATCCTCTAGCCTATTGAATTAATTTTGACCGTTCAACCAAATACATCATCTCTCTTTCCTATGTGTGTACCTCCATAGACATTGTGAGCCTTTTGTGTCTCAGCATTGAACTCTGGATAGAAATATTAATGGCGTACATCCTCAAAGGTCTGCTGCCCTGACAGAAAATGTCCCTGAGCCACCGACATTCTCTGTCAGCTGCTGTCCTTCACTTAAATAGCTGTGTCTTCTTCTTCTGTCACCAAGACTGCATCCCTCAGGTTCATCACATCCATGTATGTATCTATGTGGACATCTAGACTGTACCCGTGTCTGTACCTATAGATCTATACTGGTACCTATCCCTCTGTCTATATTAGAAATTTCATAGACATTGATGAAGTTCTTGCTAAAACACAGGTCGATTAGGACCGTAGTATTCTTCTGATACAATGATTTTGAGGAAGGGGAGCAATGTTGGGGTTCATGGCTTGCAGGCCAGTGAGGTCTGTCTCTCCATCTCCGTCTCTGCACCTCTCTCCCCCTTGTTACTTGCTCTTTCCCTTAATTTCGCCACAAATGTCTTCATGCATGTACCGACTGTCCACAGACGTCCCACAACCCCTGCAAAGCATGTTGTGATCTCTCCTTTTTCCTGCAAGTTCACTCCTATTCGGAGAACAGGTGGGTGGTGGGCTTCCAGGGTCACACGTGGACATCACAGCTCTGCCCCACACCTGGGAATTCTCACTCTGCTTCTGCAGTCTTCTGATTTCTGGAGGCAGCACGGAGCTAAGGGGCGGTCGGTGTGTGGCGGCGGTGGCGGCGTAGCCTGAGACGACTGCACTCAGGGAGGGAGATCGGTGGTGCCCGATCAGAGACCACCTTTGTCACAGCTCATCAGACCGTCCTGGATTTTCCTCACCAGTGCTTTCTGAATACCGTTTTGCTTCCCCATTTCTGCAGCCTTCAGAATTCACAAGACTTTGATCGTTTGCCCTAAGTTGACTGCAGGGTCTTCTCAGAATATCCTACTACCGTCAGCCATCCTTTTTCTTGGGTGTGTAAGGCAGCACTGTTAATTAACCTTTTATTTAACCTTTTAACTAATCTAATTAATATTTTCCAAATTTTATAACTTCATATCTACTTCAACCTGGTATGCAACCCTAGCTCTTTTTAGATTGAAGTCAAAATTTTTGACCTATGTACTGAAGCTCTCCATCATCCAGCCCACTTATCTTCATGATTGCATTTCTACCCCCTCTATAGCTATTCCAGAACTTTTACCCTGCAGCTCAGTTTCTCCCTAATATTTCACCCAGCTAGAAATTCCATATCACCCCCTACATGACGAAGCTTAATTTTCACTACTTACTATTTGCCGCAACTATATATACTAAGTGATTTTCATATATTATCTCTTTGAATCCTTAAAACCCTTTGCATGCACTGTTCACATTTTGCAAGTGAGAACAGAGATATTTTATCCAAGGTTAATTTATAATGGGTTAGGATATAAGATTATCTGTTTGCTCCAGAAACTACTTTCTTAATTATTATCCCCAAAGATTTGCCTTCATTTCTCTGTGGACTTTTTTTCATAACTTAAATTGTACTCATTTCTGTTTAGGCAGTGTTTGCTGTATGATTATGGACTTTTATATATTAACTTAGAATAGCATGACATCCTAAATGGATTTAAGGCACTGTGGGGTCACGTGTTCATTTCTGGGTGTGTTCTACAGTGCTTTACGGAACATGTATTTTAGGTCAGCAGAGACACGGTAATGAGAAAAGTATGCCCACCTTCCAGAAGCTTAGTGTAGCAGAAAATATATACACCTGAAGAAAAACACTTAAACATTTGTCTTTAATTTTGTAATTTGGGATGAAATATGGTGCCAGTTATTAACAGGAGGAGCGGGCTGCAGTGGAGGAGCCTTACAGGACAACCCTCACTGCCCCCCACTCTTCCAGCCTGAGCAGCTCAGTAACATGAGGCTTAGCATATTTCAGTGTCTCAGGAATGTCCTGAGAACAAATGGAATATTGTGTAGGAATATTCTACTCTGGAAAAAGGCAGTTCAGTGTGTCTGTGCATAGGGTAGGGATCCGGAATTCAGCTTCAGAGATGGCTTCTCACCAGCTCCATCATCAGTGTGCAACCACAGGTGTGCTTCTGTGTCCATTTGCTGGCTTAAGGTAACTGGCAAGTGGCACAATTCATGGCACAGGCGGTGATGGTTTGTGCCTGCAAGTGACACATACCTTTGCTCACCTGAAATTTGGACACAGGAAACAGCCAACTTACTCATAGACATGAGGGCAGTACACTGTTGTATAGGCCCGGGGCTTTGAAATGAAAGTGAGATGAGTATCTTTATTTTAACAGTCATAACCCGAGAGGGCCCCCAGCACCCGTTCCCAGTAGCGCCCACTGTTCGACACCCACACTGTTCCTGGCGTCATCCTGAGTGTGAGGCAGCAGAGACATAATCTGCCTTTGCCCTTCGAGGCTTTTCACCTAAGGTCAGACCATCACACAAATCCTTTCCCCTCTCGCAAAGTGCATCAGGTGGCACTGGTCGCCGTATTCGCGCTTCCTGTGCAGCGAGTCAGTGGCCAGCGGGCCTCAGAGAATGTCCACGTGGTGGGAGTTGGGCGCCTGGATGTGCGAGAGGGCGGCACTGGCCTCCCCGATGGAGCTGCGCTGGGGGGCGCCCGCCTGGACGCCCTGGAGGAGGGCGGGGAGGAGGGGCCGCGGTCAGGGGCACACAGGTCTGCAGAGAACGCGGGGAGCCTGGGTGTCCAGAAGGGGTCCGACAGGCGGGAGCTCTGGGTCCCCTGAGTCACCTGGGGTGGGGGAGCTCTGTGCAGGGAGACCCCTGGCCCAAGGGAGACGGGGGGAGCTTCTGGAAGCATCTGGGGGTCTCGCCTCCCGTCCTGAAGGTCACGCTCTGACCTACTTTATGCCCCAGGACAGGACACCAAAGAGGGTGGTCACGAAGTGCCCACGACGTTTGCCTGTGTCTGGAGGAAAAACAAAAGGCAGGAGATTCAAGGAAGGAACCGAAATGGTCCAAACAACCTAATTAAGGAAAAGCGGGGGCGGCAACCTCTATGAATGAGAGAGGAGGAGACAGGCGTGGGCAGGAGCCGAGGGGCTGCGGCGGCGGGAAGGCCGGCCCCGGTGCTCCCAGCAGCGTGTCCCCCGCCACCCCGGGGCGCCCAGGGGGCACCGGAGGAGGGCAGCGGGAGGGCGCCCGGGGCCAGGCCCCGAGCCCCCCGAGCCAGCTTCCCCCACGCCCGGGCCCGGCCGCTGGGCCCCCCTCTCGGCAGCAGAGGCCTGCGTCCCTGTGCAGCCTGTCTGAACTGCGTTCAGCTGCTGCGGTTTTGTTCCACTTTGGGGCAGTCCTCCCCCGGGGCCACCGCAGGGAGGGGCCCTGTCCCAGCCGGACGGCACGAACGCGCACACGCGGTGAGGTCCCAGCGGTCACGACTTAGGTGACACGCTGGCTCTGTCCTCTAGCAAAGAGTATTTTTCCCTCCAGGTCCAAAAGTACAGCGCAGTGAAGGAAGGCAGGGAAGGGAAGAGGAGAGGCCGCAGGACCGACAGGAGGGGGGTGAAGGAGGGACCAGCCGCCAGGAACACAGATCCGCCGTGTCACCCCGCGCCCCGCCGCCCGCGCCCTGGGTGTCCTGGAGCCACCCCGACGCCCATCCACAGGTGAGAGGACAAGCCTCTGCTCACCTGCCAGCAGGCACGGGGGCCTCGGGGTCTCCAGGCCGTCCCTCTGCTCCCACGGATGCCTCTGCCCCTCTCTCTGGTAAATCTCATTCATAAAGCCCTGAGAAGCTTAATTTTCTCTCAAATGTTTATCTAATAATAACACTGCTTTCAGTTAATGTAAGTCCAACTTCAGAAAAAGAACATTTCCAAGTGTGAAACCTTAGAACTGTTGACAGAAAGGCCTTAACGCCCCCCTCAGTTTGACTACATTTAAAAGAAGTTTCTTCCAGATTCTAGGCCCCTGATCTCCCCTGGTGCAGTTACTTCTGGAAACGGTGTGGTTGCAGATTCTTTCTCCACCTCTTTGAAATGCAGAGAAACTTCTGCCAGCCTCTATGCAGTTGACAACCCCGAGCATCTTTCTCAAGGACCTGGGAGCAATTCTTTTGAAATGTAACTGTCAAGGAAGATCTTGCTAACCTCCCCGTTTCTGTGGGAGGCTGAGAACCTAGCTTCAGGCACCACTGAGCAAACGCAGCCACCTAACCACGGACTGAACATCTGTAGCCTCAGGAATGAGTCAGCATGGCCCCCGCGCCCCACTGATCAGCCTCAGGAACTTACTCAGGGTCTCATTTAACTGAGTAATACTGACTCCTCTGAGGAGGGCCTCTTCATCCTTACACTTATTTTTTTTAGCAAATGAGGGATGAGCTGAAGAGAAATGAAGTAATTTGTCCAACCTAAACAAAAGTTAATATATTGGAGGGCTAGGATTTGAATCCTGGTTTCTTCACCCCAATTATGTACTCCTTCTATTATTAATCTATTATTTGCATAATATTTTCCAAATATTTTGGAACTATTTCCACTTTTTAAAAATTGAGGTGTAATTAACATAACATTATATTAGTTTCAGGTGTGGCACATAGGGATTCCCTGTCTGTATACATGTGATCACAGGTCTAGTTAATATCCCTACTGTACCTTGTTACATTATTTTTCTTGTAACAAGCGCTTTTTAAGATCTCTCAGCAGCTGTCACATATGCAGCACAGTCTCCATGCTGTACATTCCCATCCCTGTGACTCACTTATTTTATAACTAGAAGTGGGTACCTTTTGATCCCTGTAACCCACTTTGCCCCCCTCTACCCCTGACCCCTGATAACCACCAGTCTGTTCTCTATATCTAGAGCTTTTGGGTTTTTTTTTTAGATTGCACATGTAAGAGATCATACAGTATTTGTCTTTCTCTGATTTATTTCACTGAGCATAATGTCCTCGAAGTCCATCCATGTTGTTGCAAATGGCAAGATTTCATTGTTCTTATAGCTGAATAGTGTTCCCCTGTACACACACCACATCTTTATACATTCATCCTTCAGTGGACACATGTTATTTCCATATGTTGGCTATTGTAATTAATACTGCCATGAATATGGGTGTGCAGATACTTTTTTGAATTTGTGTTTTTGTTTTCTTCAGATAAATACCCAGAAGTGCAATTGCTGGATCATATGGTTATTCTACTTTTAATTTTTTTTTTTTTTTAATGATTTAAATAATTATTTTTTATTGAAGGGTAGTTGACGCACAGTATTACATTACATTAGTTTCAAGTGTACAACACAGTGATAAAACATTTATATACATAATTCTAGGTTCCAGCTATCACCCTACCAAGCTGTTACAATATCTTGACTATATTCCTTATGCTATACATTACATCCCGGTTACTTATTTATTTTACCATTGGAAGTCTGTCCTTTTTTTTTTTTTTTTTTTTTTTTTTTTTGTGAGGGCATCTCTCATATTTATTGATCAAATGGTTGTTAACGACAATAAAATTCTGTATAGGGGAGTCAATGCTCAATGCACAATCATTAATCCACCCCAAGCCTAATTTTCATCAGTCTCCAATCTTCTGAGGCATAACAAACAAGTTCTTACATGTAGAACAAATTCTTACATAATGAATAAGTTACATAGTGAACAGTACAAGGGCAGTCATCACAGAAACTTTCGGTTTTGCTCATGCATTATGAACTCTAAACAGTCAGTTCAAATATGAATACTCATTTGGTTTTTATACTTGATTTATATGTGGATACTACATTTCTCTCTTTATTATTATTATTTTTAATAAAATGCTGAAGTGGTAGGTAGATACAAGATGAAGGTAGAAAACATAGTTTAGTGTTGTAAGAGAGCAAATGTAGATGATCAGGTGTGTGCCTGTAGACTATGTGTTAATCCAAGCTAGACCAGAGCAATAAAACATCCACGTATGCACAAGATTTCTCTCAGAACTGGGGGGTGAGGTTCTAAGCCTCACCTCTGTTGATCCCCAATTTCTCACCTGATGGCCCCCCTGCGACTGTGCCTGTCTTAGGTTGTTCCTCCCTTGAGGAATCTTACCCGTCTCTGGCTAACCAGTCATCTTCCGGGGCCATACAGGGAAATGTGAAGTTGGTAAGTGAGAGGGAAGCCTTATTGTTTGAAAAGGTTAGCTTTTTACTTCTTTGCATATTTATGCCCTGTGGCTTCTATGCCCAGCATTTGTCTTGACGTATCTTTACCACTTGGAGGAGTTATGATACTCGGTAAATTTGATATGAGGCACGAATTCTATTTAAGGGTTGTAATTAGGAAGGAAGAAGAAAAGCTATAGAAGTAGCAGGCGGAAGAAAACATGGGAAGATTGATTATTTCTTTGACATATCTTCTTGTAGAGTAACTTCAGCATATATAGGTTTTAAGCTACTACTTAAATTGCGCACACACATTAACATAATAGGAGTATAGTTACATAAACAAAGCATATCTGTAATTACCAGCCATCTCCAGTGAAACCAAGAAAACCATTAAAGCACCTTAGGCATTTGTGAAAACTTATCTATGATATGGTGGATATTGTCCAATTGAACTTGAACAGTCTGAGAGAAATCAGACAAATTAAAACAACCCATTCCTGGGGACTGTTCACATCCCTTATGTTCTTTTAACAGTAAATAGTCTGTAGTTGTAAGACTTTGGAGCGCTACAATTTGCACTTCTCCAAATTCTTGGTTGAGTTCCAACAGTATAGATCCAGTCAAATTTGTTGTTTTACTGTATGCACAGGCCAGCTTAGATATCTCCTTCCTCATTCCCATGGCAAGTCCAGGAACTGGTGGGATGAGTGCATCTACAGCTGTAGCAGTGCGTGGATCTTTGTTGGGGTTTTTTGATGATCATCTTCTGGCATGAGTCTTAAAGAGAGTGCTGATGTTGGAAGTTCTTTTTCATATCGTATCTTAGTTCATTTTCGGGGTAGCCCAATTAGGCTTTGATCCTCTGTATAAACACAAACAGACCCTTTGCCTACACTTTTATATGCCCTTTATACCCTTGTGTAGAACTCGTTGGAAGTTACCACACAGGAACTGCCCCTTTTTTTTTTTTTTTTGCTTTGTTTTAGGTATCACTAATCTACACTTACATGACGAATATTATGTTTACTAGGCTCTCCCCTATACCAGGTCTCCCCTATAAACCCCTTTACAGTCACTGTCCATCAACATAGCAAAATGTTGTAGAATCACTACTTGCCTTCTCTGTGTTTTACAGCCCTCCCTTTTCTCCTACCCCCCCATGTATGTTAATCTTAATACCCCCCTACTTCTCCCCCCCTTATCCCTCCCTACCCACCCATCCTCCCCAGTCCCTTTCCCTTTGGTACCTGTTAGTCCATTCTTGAGTTCTGTGATTCTGCTGCTATTTTGTTCCTTCAGTTTTTCCTTTGTTCTTATATTCCACAGATAAGTGAAATCATTTGGTATTTCTCTTTCTCCGCTTGGCTTGTTTCACTGAGCATAATACCCTCCAGCTCCATCCATGTTGCTGCAAATGATTGGATTTGCCCTTTTCTTATGGCTGAGTAGTGTTCCATTGTGTATATGTACCACATCTTCTTTATCCATTCATCTATTGATGGACATTTAGGTTGCTTCCAATTCTTGGCTATTGTAAATAGTGCTGCAATAAACATAGGGGTGCATCTGTCTTTCTCAAACTTGATTGCTGCGTTCTTAGGGTAAATTCCTAGGAGTGTAATTCCTGGGTCAAATGGTAAGTCTGTTTTGAGCATTTTGATGTACCTCCATACTGCTTTCCACAATGGTTGAACTAACTTACATTCCCACCAGCAGTGTAGGAGGGTTCCCCTTTCTCCACAGCCTCGCCAACATTTGTTGTTGTTTGTCTTTTGGATGGCAGCCATCCTTACAGGTGTGAGGTGATATCTCATTGTAGTTTTAATTTGCATTTCTCTGATAATCAGCGATGTGGAGCATCTTTTCATGTGTCTGTTGGCCATCTGTATTTCTTTTTTGGAGAACTGTCTGTTCAGTTCCTCTGCCCATTTTTTAATTGGGTTATTTGTTTTTTGTTTGTTGAGGCGTGTGAGCTCCTTATATATTCTGGACGTCAAGCCTTTATCGGATGTGTCATTTTCAAATATATTCTCCCATACTGTAGGGATCCTTCTTGTTCTATTGATGGTGTCTTTTGCTGTACAGAAGCTTTTCAGCTTAATATAGTCCCACTTACTCATTTTTGCTGTTGTTTTCCTTGCCCGGGGAGATATGTTCAAGAAGAGGTCACTCATGTTTATGTCTAAGAGGTTTTCGCCTATGTTTTCTTCCAAGAGTTTAATGGTTTCATGGCTTACATTCAGGTCTTTGATCCATTTTGAGTTTACTTTTGTATATGGGGTTAGACAATGGTCCAGTTTCATTCTCCTATATGTAGCTGTCCAGTTTTGCCAGCACCACCTGTTGAAGAGACTGTCATTTCGCCATTGTATGTCCATGGCTCCTTTATCAAATATTAATTGACCATATATGTCTGGGTTAATGTCTGGATTCTCTAGTCTGTTCCATTGGTCTGTGGCTCTGCTCTTGTGCCAGTACCAAATTGTCTTGATTACTATGGCTTTATAGTAGAGCTTGAAGTTAGGGAGTGAGATCCCCCCTACTTTATTCTTCTTTCTCAGGATTGCTTTGGCTATTCGGGGTCTTTGGTGTTTCCATATGAATTTTCGAATTATTTGTTCCAGTTCATTGAAGAATGTTGCTGGTAGTTTCATAGGGATTGCATCAAATCTGTATATTGCTTTGGGCAGGATGGCCATTTTAACGATATTAATTCTTCCTAGCCACGAGCATGGGATGAGTTTCCATCTGTTAGTGTCCCCTTTAATTTCTCTTAAAAGTGACTTGTAGTTTTCAGAGTGTAAGTCTTTCACTTCTTTGGTTAGGTTTATTCATAGGTATTTTATTTTTTTGGATGCAATTGTGAATGGAGTTGTTTTCCTGATTTCTCTTTCTGTTGGTTCATTGTTAGTATATAGGAAAGCCACAGATTTCTGTGTGTTGATTTTGTATCCTGCAACTTTGCTGTATTCCGATATCAGTTCTAGTAGTTTTGGGGTGGAGTCTTTAGGGTTTTTTATGTACAGTATCATGTCATCTGCAAATAGTGACAGTTTAACTTCTTCTTTACCAATCTGGATTCCTTGTATTTCTTTATTTTGTCTGATTGCCGTAGCTAGGACCTCCAGTACTATGTTAAATAACAGTGGAGAGAGTGGGCATCCCTGTCTAGTTCCCGATCTCAGAGGAAATGCATTCAGCTTCTCGCTGTTCAATATAATGTTGGCTGTGGATTTATCATAGATGGCCTTTATTATGTTGAGGTACTTGCCCTCTATTCCCATTTTGCTGAGAGTTTTTAACATGAATGGATGTTGAACTTTGTCAAATGCTTTTTCAGCATCTATGGAGATGATCATGTGGTTTTTGTCTTTCTTTTTGTTGATGTGGTGGATGATGTTGATGGACTTTCGAATGTTGTACCATCCTTGCATCCCTGGGATGAATCCCACTTGGTCATGGTGTATGATCCTTTTGATGTATTTTTGAATTCGGTTTGCTAATATTTTGTTGAGTATTTTTGCATCTACGTTCATCAGGGATATTGGTCTGTAGTTTTCTTTTTTGGTGGTGTCTTTGCCTGGTTTTGGTATTAGGGTGATGTTAGCTTCATAGAATGAGTTTGGGAGTATCCCCTCCTCCTCTATTTTTTGGAAAACTTTAAGGAGAATGGGTATTATGTCTTCCCTGTATGTCTGATAAAATTCCGAGGTAAATCCATCTGGCCCGGGGGTTTTGTTCTTTGGTAGTTTTTTGATTACTGCTTCAATTTCGTTGCTGGTAATTGCTCTGTTTAGATTTTCTGTTTCTTCCTGGGTCAATCTTGGAAGGTTGTATTTTTCTAGGAAGTTGTCCATTTCTCCTAGGTTTCCCAGCTTGTTAGCATATAGGTTTTCATAGTATTCTCCAATAATTCTTTGCATTTCCGTGGGGTCCGTCGTGATTTTTCCTTTCTCGTTTCTGATACTGTTGATTTGTGTTGACTCTCTTTTCTTCTTAATAAGTCTGGCTAGAGGCTTATCTATTTTGTTTATTTTCTCGAAGAACCAGCTCTTGGTTTCATTGATTTTTGCTATTGTTTTATTCTTCTCAATTTTATTTATTTCTTCTCTGATCTTTATTATGTCCCTCCTTCTGGTGACCTTAGGCCTCATCTGTTCTTCTTTTTCCAATTTCGATAATTGTGACATTAGACCATTCATTTGGGATTGCTCTTCCTTTTTTAAATATGCTTGGATTGCTATATACTTTCCTCTTAAGACTGCTTTTGCTGTGTCCCACAGAAGTTGGGGCTTAGTGTTGTTGTTGTCATTTGTTTCCATATATTGCTGGATCTCCATTTTGATTTGGTCATTGATCCATTGATTATTTAGGAGCGTGTTGTTAAGCCTCCATGTGTTTGTGAGCCTCTTTGCTTTCTTTGTACAGTTTATTTCTAGTTTTATGCCTTTGTGGTCTGAAAAGTTGGTTGGTAGGATTTCAATATTTTGGAATTTTCTGAGGCTCTTTTTGTGGCCTAGTATGTGGTCTATTCTGGAGAATGTTCCATGTGCACTTGAGAAGAATGTATATCCCACTGCTTTTGGATGTAGAGTTCTATAGATGTCTATTAGGTCCATCTGCTCTACTGTGTTGTTCAGTGCTTCTGTGTCCTTACTTATTTTCTGCCCAGTGGTTCTATCCTTTGGGGTGAGTGGTGTGTTGAAGTCTCCTAGAATGAATGCATTGCAGTCTGTATCCCCCTTTAGTTCTGTTAGTATTTGTTTCACATATGCTGGTGCTCCTGTGTTGGGTGCATATATATTTAGAATGGTTATATCCTCTTGTTTGACTGAGCCCTTTATTATTATGTAATGTCCTTCTTTATCTCTTGTTACTTTCTTTGTTTTGAAGTCTATTTTGTCTGATATTAATACTGCAACCCCTGCTTTCTTCTCACTGTTGTTTGCTTGAAATATGTTTTTCCATCCCTTGACTTTTAGTCTGTACATATCTTTGGGTTTGAGGTGAGTTTCTTCTAAGCAGCATATAGATGGGTCTTGCTTTTTTATCCATTCTGTTACTCTGTGTCTTTTGATTGGTGCATTCAGCCCATTAACATTTAGGGTGACTATTGAAAGATATGTACTTATTACCATTGCAGGCTTTAAATTCGTGGTTACCAAAGGTTCAAGGTTAGCCTCTTTAGTATCTTACTGCCTAACTTAGCTCGCTTATTGAGCTGTTATATACACTGTCTGGAGATTCTTTTCTTCTCTCCCTTCTTGTTCCTCCTCCTCGATTCTTCATATGTTGGGTGTTTTGTGCTGTGCTCTTTCTAGGAGTGCTCCCATCTAGAGCAGTCCCTGTAAGATGTTCTGTAGAGGTGGTTTGTGGAAAGCAAATTCCCTCAGCTTTTGTTTGTCTGGGAATTGTTTAATCCCACCGTCATATTTGAATGATAGTCGTGCTGGATACAGTATCCTTGGTTCAAGGCCCTTCTGTTTCATTGTATTAAATATATCATGCCATTCTCTTCTGGCCTGTAGGGTTTCTGTTGAGAAATCTGACGTTAGCCTGATGGGTTTCCCTTTATAGGTGACCTTTTTCTCTCTAGCTGCCTTTAACACTCTTTCCTTGTCCTTGATCTTTGCCATTTTAATTATTATGAGTCTTGGTGTTGCCCTTCTTGGATCCTTTCTGTTGGGGGTTCTGTGTATTTCCGTGGTCTGTTCGATTACTTCCTCCCCCCGTGTGGGGAAGTTTTCAGCAATTATTTCTTCTAAGATACTTTCCATCTCTTTTCCTCTCTCTTCTTCTTCTGGGACCCCTATAATACGGATATTGTTCCTTTTGGATTGGTCACTCAGTTCTCTTAATATTGTTTCATTCCTGGAGATCCTTTTGTCTCTCTCTATGTCAGCTTCTATGCGTTCCTGTTCTCTGATTTCAATTCCATCAATGGCCTCTTGCATTCTATCCATTCTGCTTATAAACCCTTCCAGAGTTTGTTTCATTTCTGCGATCTCCTTTCTGGCATCTGTGATCTCCTTCCGGACTTCATCCCATTTCTCTTGCGTATTTCTCTGCATCTCTGTCAGCATGTTTATGATTCTTATTTTGAATTCTTTGTCAGGGAGACTGGTTAGGTCTGTCTCCTTCTCTGGTGTTGTCTCTGTGATCTTTGTCTGCTTGTAGCTTTGCCTTTTCATGGTGATAGGAATAGTCTGCAGAACTGGGACGAGTGACGGCTGGAAGGACTTCCCTTCTTGTTGGTTTGTGGCCCTCCTCTCCTGGGAGAACAGCGACCTCTAGTTGCTTGTGCTGCGCAGCTGCGCGCAGACAGGGTTTCTGCTTCCTGCCCGGCTGCTATGGAGTTAATCTCCGCTGTTGCTGTGGGCGTGGCCTGGCTCGGGCAGCTGCTCCAAAATGGTGGAGTCGCGTTGGAGCAGGAGCTGCTGGGAGGCTATTTATCTCCGTAAGGGGCCTCCCTGCCCCCTGCAGCCCAGGGGTTAGGGTGCCCAGAGATCCCGGATTCCCTACCTCTGGATTAAGTGACCCGCCCTGCCCCTTTAAGACTTCCAAAAAGCACCCGCCAAAACAAAACAACGCCCACCAAAAAAAAAAGAAAAAAAAATTTTTTTTAATTAAAAAAAAAAAAAAAATTTTTTAATTAAAAAAAAAAAAAAAAAAAGAAGGTGGTCGTTCGTTTTTCTTTATTCTGCGTTGCCAGCCTCAGGCCTCTGCTCACCGGTCTTTCTGCCCTGTTTCCCTAGTTTGGGGTCCCTATTCCTTTAAGACTTCCAAAAAGCGCTCGCCAAAACAAAACAGCAAAAAAGCAAAAAAAAAATGGTCGCGCGCTTTTCTTATGTCCTCTGTCGCCCAGCCTCCAGTGCCCGCTCACTGTTCTTGCTGCCCTGTTTTCCCAGTATCGAGCGCCCTGCACTCTGGCCCGGATGGCGGGGGCTGGGTGTTCAGCAGCCCTGGGCTCCGTCTCCCTCCCGCTCTGCCTGCTCTTCTCCCGCCGGGAGCTGGGGGGAGGGGCGCTCGGCTCCCGCGGGGCCGGGGCTTGTATCTTACCCCCTTCGCGAGGCGCTGGGTTCTCTCAGGTGCGGATGTGGTCTGGATATTGTCCTGTGTCCTCTGGTCTTTATTCTAGGAAGGGTTGTCTTTGTTATATTTTCATAGATATATGTTGTTTTGGGAGGAGATTTCCGCTGCTCTACTCACGCCGCCATCTTCTGCCCCTCTGTCTGCTTTTAATTTTTTAAGGAACGTATATACTGTTTTCCATAGTGGTTGTACCAATTTACATTTCCATCAACAGTGCACAAGAGTTCCCTTTTATCCACATCCTTGCCAACACTTATATCTCATCTTTTTGATAATAGCCATTCTAACAGGTATGAGGCAATATCTCATTGTGGTTTTAATTTGCATTTCCCTGATGATTAGTGATATGGAGCATCTTCTCATGTGCCTGTTGGCATCTGTATGTCTTCTTTAAAAAAATGTATCTCTAATACTTTGTCCTTTTTTTGATCGGCTTGTCTTTTTTGCTATTTCTATTGGATTGTTTGAGTTCTTTATGTATCTTAGATATTAACCCTTTATCAGAAATATGATTTGCAAATATTTTCTCCCATTCAGTATGCTGCGTTTTTGTTTTGGTGATTGTTTGCTTTGCTGTGCAGAATCCTTTTAGTTTGATGTTGTTCCAGTTGTTTACTTTTGCTTTTGGAGTCAGATACAAAAAATCATTACCAAGACCAATGTCAGGGAGGTTACCTCCTATGTTTTCTTTAGGAGTTTTATGTTTCAGGTTTTGCATTCAAATATTTAATCTATTTTGAGTTGATTTTTGTGTGTGGTGTAAGACTGTGGTCCAGTTTCATTCTCTTGCATGTAGCTGTCCAGTTTTCCCAACACCAGTTATTGAAGAGACTATCTTTTCCCCCTTGTATATTCTTGTCTCCTTTGTCATAAATTAATTAACCATGTACATGTGGGTTTATTTCTGGGCTTTCTATTCTGTTCCATGATCCCTGGGTCTGTTTTTAATGCCAGTGCCACACTGCTTTGATGACTGTAGTGGTTTGAAATTAGGAAGCATGATACCCCCAACTTTGTTCTTTGTCAAGATTCCTTGGGTTTTATTGTTCTCATTTCATAGGTAATTATACTGAAGCCAAACTGGTAAATAATTTGCCCATGTTTATATATCAATGGCTAAAACAGAAAGTTATAAGCCCATGCTCTTTAATTTATGTCTTGGTGATAAAATGAAATGAAACAGAAGTTGCAAGTCTCAGTTAATAATGAAAAAATGGAAGAAAGAATGAGTGTGTGTGGGTTTAAGAGAAGAAGAGAAGATGATCACTTAGCTGGACCCTGCATCTTGCCAGAAAGAAGAGGCTATAAGAAACACTGACATAACCAATATGATAAAATTTAAATTAATTATTTATTTATCATTTAATTCATTATCATAACATTGTCTTTCCAAGCCTGTTTGAAAAACATGAGTAGAGAGCTATTTTTTTATTATGAAAGGATTTGTTTTCTGAGTTTTAAGGCTTACTGACTTATAACCTTAAATTGAATATGTTTGGAATAGGCCACATTTATATGAATGTTTGCTGAAGGAAACTGTCCACTTAAAGTTGTAAACTATCTTTGCCAAAGCAGCTTAATTTTACCTACTGACCTTGATAATTAGCTCATTAGGACCTAACTAAAACTGCTCTAATTAACTATATTGGTAAAAAGAGCTATGCAAAATTCTTAACATTAGGAATGCTAGCTAAAGGCAATTTTTTCTTTATAAGAGATGTAGTTTACAAGTAAAAATAAAATGTTTAACTTCTCCAGTAAGAAACATGGTACATTCAAAAGAGAATAGTTGAGAAAAGTCTAGTGAAGAGACAATTCATAATAAGCTGATAGGATCAGGAAAATCACCCAAAGATGGTAAAGTACAGTATCCCTGGGCAACTGGGACCTACTACCTTACCTCTGAGTAATTAAGAAAAGGGAATAGTTACAAGCACTCAGAGAGAGAAACTACAGCTGAGGGTGGGGCTGTTGGACAAGAACTGTGACCTGTGGTAGATAAGAGCGTCTGTGGCCAACTGCACATTATCCAGGAAAACAAGGTGGGAGATGAACTCCTCTCCTCTGCCGACTCTCTGATCTTCTGCTGTTGCCTCTCGGAGACCCCACCAGAGCCCAGGGCCGAAGTGACCTGTTGATCCTCTGGAAAGTTCTGCATTTGAGAGCACAGAATGGGGCCCAGAAAGTGGGGGTGGATACGGAGGAGCATGGATACGGAGGAACAGCAAAGCCTGTGGCTTTGTGCCTCAGCAGCCTCCCTCATTGTTCACCCAGATGCAAAATGTGTGTCCCTGAGTCAGGGGGTGGGCAAGGGCGTGTATCATAGTAAGATCAAGTCAGTTCTATCAAAATCACACCTGAGCCTAAGGCAGTGATCAAAATGAGGGAGGGGAAGTAGTTAACATAGCATGTAGCTGCAATAGGATCTCACCTTGGTAGATAAACAAATGCCTCTTCTAATAAGCAGAGCTTCATTCCTCCCTGCCCACTTCACGTTCTCCTTAGGTTTGGCTTGCTAGAGTCACAGTTGGACAGCTTGGGATGACCCGGTGTCTCACTCCCTGTGATCTGAGTCCTTGCCACGCCTGACCTTAAGGGGTCACCATCACTGCGGCTCTCCACCGACAGCCTGTAGGCAGGGAGCCCAGGAGGAAGCCCAGTGATGCTTTTGGTTCTGGCACAGTCCCATTGCACCCCCTGTGTAAGTTCAACTCAGTGTCCTCTTCATGATTCAAATTAGTTTCTAGGGCCATTAATCTCCTTCTCTGTCAGCTGGGTCAGTGGCATGAAAAGCCACTGTCAGCGGGCAGTGCCAGCTTCCAAATTAAGGAGACAATGGCTGTGCTCCCTGATGGAAACTCTCCCTTTCTCATACAATGTAAGTCCTCCAAACCAACTAAGCCTCAGATCAAATGGAATTGTAAATTAAAAAAAAAAATTATTTAAGTGGAATCCACTTCTGTCTCTGGGGGAGACAGCACCATTTATTAATTTTTAATTTAAGGGATATATCACATTCTATAGGATAGCACCCACTTATACAAGGTGCGGTCTCCCAGCTGGGTTTTAAAGTGGACATTCGCTGAGTCATTCCACCGCTCCACTGGCACCTGCTTTCGGGTGATGGCACACGTGTGAGTCTTTATTCATGGCTGCGAGCCCTTTATGGACTTTCTTTGCCATGAAGTGAGTTCTCTGGTCAAAGACAATGTGCCATTCGAATTAAACTTTCCCATGGAATTAACACAGGAATTCTTAAGTTAGTGAATAGTGGTGTCGACAAGGTGATGTGAGCAGCGAAGACAAGTCAGCACCCACCCTATAACTCTTCCAGCAGCTAACGCTCCAAGTACAAGGCTTCGGACCAGGCTTCACGCTTCTGCATCTGGGCTGCGTGGAAATCTCTCCAGAAACGAGGAGGTCTTGAGAAGAAACACCATCCTTTTGTGAGACAATGGTAAAGTCATTGAAAGGCTTTATCTTGTGGAAAACCGGTCTTCTTGGAAAGCAAGACAGAAGAGGCTGCTTCCCCAGCTAAGAAGCACTGTGGAGCCCAGCGTTCCCAAGCTTGCTGGGTGTCTTCACACATAACACCTGCAGTTCTTCTCCACTAGCATCAGGACCTCACTGTAAGACAACTGGCATTGTTGTTCACACAACTGCTGCTAAAATTGTACCCTTACAGCCGCACCCTGAGGTTGGTCCTCAACCATATCTGCCCTTGGGCTACAGGACTGAAGGGACTCCTTCAAGGACGGCAGGTTTTGGTTTCCCACCCATGTTTGGACAGAGCATTAAGGGCATCGGTTTGTCAGTTCCCCCTGCGTGCTTTCCCAGGCCTCAGGAGCCGCCACCTTGCCACAGTCTGCTTCACTCACGGTTACACCTGGTGGTGAGAACCACAGCTGGCGGCTGCAGCAACACCTAGTTGTCCGTTTGCGCATCAGGCCATCCTACTGCTGGTGCCAATCGGAGCAATCACTGTGCCGCTGTGGGGGGCGCTTGACACTGTGCTGCTCACCACCTGGTGGGGAGATCACCGAGTCTGCGAGCAGTGGGCACCGGGGTTCCAGACTTTGGCAGAGCAGTGCAGCCCCTTCAAATGCAAACCCTGGAAGGATGGGACTTGGTCTTTTCTTGAACTTGGTCTCTTCTGTTTTCCAAATTTGTGCTTATGATTTTCAGTGGTCAGAGTCAGAATGAAGGTTTGCCAAGGAGCTGCTGATGGCATCCATGCATCGGGAACACACGCAGGGCAGAGCAGGGCAACGCGGAATGAGAGCTAGGCAGACGGCACTCAGCACACGCCAGATCATTCTAAAACACAAGGCAGAGTGTCAATCAGACATGGTGTTTCTGGAGGGTGACCTAGCTTGTTTGACTCGGCCACTGTCCTTCTCATTGCCTGCGCTGTGCAGACTCATGCTGATAACTTTATATGTTTGCTAGCTTACCGTCCACTCCCACTATAGACCTTGAAAGGGAAATAATCACATAACCAGCAAGCAGGACAAGATAATAGTCATCCATAGGACGAATTTCTGGTTCCCAGCACCCACCACCAATCCATCTTGTATTTCTTGCATGCCGTCATTAAGTCAGGAGGACAAGTGGGGACAGTGCTACAAGTCAGGGTGAGCAGCTGCTAAGGAGGAGATGGCCTAGGCATTTCTCTCATTAGCCCTTTTCTGATCCTTTGGGATTTGTGAGTTATTATCTATTTTCAGCTACCAGAATCATCAAATAACTTGCTAAACAAGTGACAGTGCTTGTCTCTGTATCTGTGCCCACACCGGGCCTTGTGCAGCTATCTCCCTGAGCAGCTGGGTAAGCGCTGGGCCTCGAGGTGGGACCCTGAGGGCTGGAGCAGTTGGGCAGAATCAGATCTTTAAACATGCTGACTGGCTTTGCCCGTCTGCCATGTCCCCTCTTCCTGGAGAGCTGGGCAATGGCAACCTCTCTTTCTGCACCTGACCCATGGCTGCTTTCCTAGTGCCCCCTTTGTTCTCACTAGATGGGTGTTTTCATAGACACACTGCACAACTTTGACACATGCCTCTGAAATTCTACTTTAAGAAAATACTAAATAGATTAGTATTCTAACATACTTCCAGATTATGAAAAAAATCTAAATTTTTTGTTCCTAGGAGCAACAAAACATACATTAAGTTCTTTGTAAATGTTCAGCAAAATGATTTAGGAGTTCATGAACATAAAATGTTAAATCATTTAAATATTTCTTGAGGATTTTACATTTGAATGTACTAATAAATAAGGGTGAGTTATAAATAATAGAGTTACATCACTGTTTTGTGCTTTAACCTGCGTACTTTTAAAAAGTGAAGCCCTTTTTGAAGAATTGCCCCCACTTAGCACAGGTCTTGATGCAGCTCGTGGTCCTGGGTCCCACTTCCCATAAAAGCTCTGCCTGGTGCTGTGGGCTCCCCACTGCCCTGGTCAGCCCTGCGGAGCCTCTACACTGACTCCAGGCTCACCCGAGCCCTGGGCCTGTGCTGTCACTGTCCTGGCCCCTCCTCTGCCCACACACTCACACCCTTGTCTCCGTGCACTGAAATCTTGCCCTTCCTTTGAGACGCCCCTCCTCCTCCCCCACACGACCTGTCCGGAGGCTTCAGTCCACATCAGCATCACCCACGAAATGTCGCTTCATTGTGTGCGGGGCTGTTGGCTGTGGTCTGATTATCTAAGCCAACAGGGTTGTACTTTGTTAAATCAGAATACAATACAGTTCCATAAAATACAGCAACTTTTAAAACCAGTCTATCATCCAATACTTAATTTAGTGTTTCCCAGCCTTCCAGGACTTCACAAGGGACAAAGAGCTGGGAACCCCACTGCCTGTGGTCGAGGCCCAGGGGTGTCCAGACATCACCCCAAATGACTCACATGCTCAAACCCTCAGGCCAGCAATTTCCTTCAATATCTAACAAGTATCCAAGTCATCCATAGACAGCTGTACGGACATGAGCAGGGTTATTTTTAAATGACCCTGGGAAGTTGCCCAGGGCTCTCTGGACTTGAGATGTAGCCGGGACTGTGAGACCCAATTTTCCTCAGAAGGAAGGGCTTCCACCAAGCTCAGCTTTCCGTGGGACCAGGAACTCTGACCCCAGCAGGACCTGCAGTGTTTCCCACCCCTTCATGTCTCCAGCTGCTGGGCAGCTCGTCTTGAGACATTGCCTGCAAAGAGCTGGTGCACGACTCCAGCTCCTTTGCCCAGCAGCCTCTAATCTCCTCCTTGACAAGGCTGCTCCCCCCAACCTGACCTTTAAAGAGTGAGGAAGATGGGGTTGTCTCTCCCCTGGAACGGACACCCTCACTGCAGGCCCTGCTGCGTCCTGGCTCCAGAACACAACCTGGGAGATGACGGGAGCATGGAGAAGCACGTACCTGTGTGCTTCCTACTCTTGCTGGCCCTGCTTTTGTAAGACTTCCATGAGGTCTACTCCCAAATCTTGCTATATGGCTTGGTGCATTTGTCTTGAATTCTGGTGCAGCACAGAAAACCCCAAAAGGGCCCACCTTTCCTGGCAGAGACTAAAGAATGTATTAAATATAGTCAGTGTTCTAATGCCCTAATATATGGCCAGAGCATTGCCCTGAGGGGAGAATCTTACAAATACCTTGCCTCCTCTGGGGGAGTGCTGAATAGAGGCACTGGTCCTCTGAACAAACTAGAGGGCGGAGGACAGATGATCGCCCCCCCCAGCTCTGGGAAGCAGTGTGCGCAAAGCAGGCACACACTCAGGTCACCATACTGCCATCAGCTCTGCAACATCCCTTTTCCCCAAGGAAAATAAGTCCAAGTTTGTTAGGCTGGCATCTGAGACCCCACAATCCCACCCCTGCCTGCCCCTCCGGATTCGCTGCTCTTCATGTCTCCTTTCCTCTCCTGCAGCCAGAGAACGTCCATGGTTCCTAGGAGTCTCCACGCTCTTCCACATTACCTGCCATGTTACTGCAAAGGCTGTGCCTCTGCCGTAGAGGTGTCCCACCCAAGGCCCTGAGTCTCATTAAAGAATGTCAGCTCCTCAGGGCCGCCTCAAGGCCTCTGCTGCAAAGGTTTCCCTGTTCTCAACCCTAGAGGCCTTCCCTTCTCTGCTGTGTTTGTATTTGGGTGCGCACATCTACTGTGACTCATCAATTTATATTGTCTTCTTTATTCTGTTTACTTCCCCCTACTGGATTGCTGCACACTTTGGGCTTTTATTCCTTTAAATCCCTGGCATCTGACATGGGGCCTCATCTGCTGGGAATTCTTGATAATGATGACTGGTGGCATTGAAGTGGATTACTGTCATTTTTACTTTGAAGGATGAAATGGAAATTCTACTGGAGCATTATCGTAGCTGACAGAAGTCATAGTTGATACTTAAAGCTGTCTGTGAACCTAAGCTCAAAGTTCTTTCTACCACCACCACCACCAAAAATACCCCATGTATATATATATATATATATACACACATACACACACACACACACACACATACGTGCTTCTTAAAGAAGTTACTTTTAAAAGATAGGAGGAGAACACAAATCGTTAGGAAACACTGTTTCCCTGTTCACTTGATCAGTCAATTTAATAGAATTAGCAATGGAAATCTTGTTAAAATGCAGCTTGATGTCTGGTGGTTATTTTTAAACTGTTATTATTTGATGACAAATGATAGTGGTGTTGACATTGGGAAAAATTATTGTATCTTCACTTGCACTGGCAACTAATTTTCATACAACTCTGATTTTTTTTATTGGATCCCTTAATGAGGGAATGTCAGAAAAACTAAATGTACTTTTTTTTTGAAAAAGGAGGATATTTACATTATTAGGTTCTCTAAGATAGCATTTTCAATATTTTTTTCATATTTGCTTGAAAATTACTCTATAGTTTAAATAAATTTGGGGATTACTATATACTATATCACCTTGTGTAGATTTATCAAACATTAGCAAAACAAACAAAAACACAAAATCTGAAGTAAAGCTATTAATTTTGTTTAACCCAGCATTTTGCAAACCTATTTGTCCACAGAAACTACCCTCATATAACATCTAAAAAAAATACTACCTGAAAAACACTGTTAAACAGTGCTCAAGGAGTTTGTAAATTAAAAAAAAACAGCAAATTATGGATCCTTGACTAGTAAGAATTGAATAGTTCTGCTAAATCACTGCTGAAGAGAGAGATCTAAAATTATAAAGTCAAATCCAATTAGTCAGCCTACATCACAAATAAGGTAAGACAGTCCTGAAAAGCAATCCTGCTTCCTTTGTTCTGGAACCTAACAAGAGTGGGGGCTCCAGGTACCCTCTCTTTTCCTTCAGGAAAACTGAGGTCCTGGGGTTCTGTTTTAGTGAAATGAATAATCCCTGGATTTTTTTAGGGAGTATTTTCCAGTTGCAAGGTCTGACGCAAGGAGTAACTGAAGTCTGTTTTTGGAGATGGCATTCTAAGGATTCCAGGACAGTTTGAAGTCAAGTCACTGGGGTGAGGCTGTGTGTAGTGCCAGGGGAAAGGGTGTTCCTGGCTGGGGCGAGTTCCCTGTGAATCTGGTAAAACTGAACTAAGTTAAGGGAAAGGGTAGTTTGGGAGAAAGACTTGTATTTCTTACGTCACTAACCAGGCCTGGCTCCGCCTGACCCCTCCAGCCCCGGCAGGGCTCTCCTGCCCTCTGCCTGCCCTTCCAGCAGGAGCTCCGCGGGTGGGTCCTTGGTGACTGGCAAATGCAGGCCAATTACATACCAGAAGCAGAGGGGAGAAGAGAATGGCTGTCTTCTCTCCACTCTTGCCCCAGATGGATGGGCAACTCTGCAGTGGTAAACACCCATTGATATGTAAGGGAACTAAGGCAGGTGGAAGACTTTGGAAATTCTGCCATTTATCCCACCCCAAGGATAAGAGCGAGGGTGAAGGAGGAGGGTGTGCCTGGGAGAAGGAGCCGCCCGGACGGACTGCTGGGCGATGCAGAATGCCCGGGAGGGACACTGTCTCCGAGGCCGTCAACCGTGCCCCCAGTGGCAGAGCCCTGATGGGGACAAAGGCTGCAATGAGCCCTGGGAGGCCGAGACCAATCCCTCCATAGCAGACCGCTGGCTGGCTGGAGTCTGCTGGCTGCACCGATGAGTGCACAGCGGCCGTTCCCATTTCCCCATGACAGAAGCGTCCTGTAAGGCCCCTTTCTCATCTGTGACAAGGCACTTGTGTGGTTGTGTCTAGTCCACTGTGCCTCACTCTGCTGCAAAGGTCCAGGTAGAGCTGCAGCAACTGAAGAAACACATGTATGCAATTTCTTTCCCTATTAGCTTCAAATCTAGGACAGCCTAAATTTAAGTCAGTGAGGGAGGAAACCAAATACTTTAAGTGTTTTCCATGTAATCACAAACCCTAAAATCAATGGAACTGTCTCACTGTGCTGAGGTCTGTTTAGAAAGCACCCACAGATAAAAGCCCATCTATTGTTATACAAAAGGAAAATACAGGCTAGTTGAATTAATAGCAATCTAGTCTTCTCATTTTGTTCATACTTCATCTTTTCCCCTAAGCATTGCCTTGCAAAGCTCCCAGAACTCCTGGAATCAAGCAGAACAGTTTTATTTCATTTACATTATCAGATAAAATATTCTGGCCTTTTTACAAAAAAAATTATTCTCTTTCAACCAAGAAAATTTTGAACAAATCTATAGACCAATGATACATTTTCAGCACCTTTCTGAGTTACAATATTTTTTTCTGGTTCTGAAAGGCTGTTTTGAAAGCTATGGTATCATATTGTTATTATTGGGGAGCCAATACACTCAGTTATGGGAATCTCATTTTACATTTCTTCACAAGAATGTTCTGAAAGACAGGTATGTGTTTCCTCAGGAATGGGGTCACTGGCTTCCCAAATAGCATATAAAGAACCATTCCACTCTGGGTGCCATTTTTCAAAAGAAAGGTTTTCTGTTGTAACCAAAAAGGGCAGCAGAACAGAGGACATGGTAAGGTCAATCTGGTTCAAGTCCCTCTTTAAAATCCCTGAAATACACAGATTATTATCCTAGATCTCTAAAAAAACATTCTTACAGAGACTTGAGATGACAATCCCAAAACACTCAAGCAGAGCATAACGAGAAGGATCGCAGGAGATGCTGGCATCATAAATAGGGTGTGAGGACAGATGTCGTGAAAAAGGTGGCATTTGAACAAAGGGAGGGAGAGGATGAGGGAGGCAGCCACGCGGGGTCTGTGGGGGAGAGAATCTCAGGCGGAGGAAACCGCTCCCGGTGTCCTCCTAGGCAGGAGCACGGCTCAGGTGCACAGGGACGGCAGGGAGACCGGGGCCGCGGGAACAGGGGCGCAAAGAGAAGGGCAGCGGGAGACGAGACCCGAGAATGAAGGCGGGGAGGTGGCGGCCAGGCCGGGTCTCACACGAGCCGTTGTGACCATGCGCGCTTGTACCCCGAGGGAGGGGGAATGCTGGGGGCTTGAACTCAGGAGAACTGAGCCTGGAAAGGACCCGCCGGCTCCTGTGTGAAGAACAGAACACAGACGGCGAGAATGGAGGCAGAGAGGCCAGTCGGGAGGCTGCCGCAGTGACACAGACGAGACGTGATGGTGACTCAAAACGGGGGTTATCTGTGGAGATGGTGGGAAGTGGTCACATTCTGGATGTATTCCGAGGAGACGGCCGAAGCGTTTCCTGAGGGACTGAGTAAAGGTGGTCACAAGGTCTCTTTCCCAAGCAACTGATGACACTTATTCACAGTGGACGTCTGTCTGCCAGGATTTCCAGTTAACGTGGTACCCAGGGAAGGAGGTTGCGATTGGACCACAACATGAACTTCTTCTCTTCAACTTTGTATCAACTCGGAAATACTGATTCCAGAATTTTCTCCCTGCAGTTGTGTGAACTTCTCAGTAAATCTCACCTGTAGACCAAAGTGGCCAGGAAATTCGCCTCTGACACCCCAGCATCCACATGTGACTGCAGCGAGGCTCAGAGTCCGCTGGAATCCACCTGCCACAGGTATAGCTGCAGACATCACTCAGGGACGGGGCATCTCTGCTCTGCTTGGCATCCAGAAGCAGAGAATCCCAGGAGCCTAACAGGCTTTGGGAAGAAGCCCAGCTAAGTTTGAATTCCAGTTCTGGCCCTTACAAAATCAGCTTCAAGCTCTCATCTGTAAAATGGGAAATATACTATTATTTCCTGAGGGGAATGTTTAGTTAGCATGTAAAGAAATACATACAGAATTCTTTTAATTGCTGGTTCCCATTCTCACTCACCCCTCTCCTAATGTCTTTTCTCTGATCATAGGCCAGTATCAATAGTCTGTTCCACGTATCAGTGTCCGCCATAAAAATTACTGATGTCTGCATCCCTGGATATTTCCCGTCTCCCCTTGAGTTCTGTTCGTTAATTACAGAAAGGTTTCCTGTCTAGATTTGTAAAATCCCGTTCTTTAAACATAGGCCTTCTGCTTCTGTTACCCAAGCGTTTCATTCCTAATATCACTGCCCTTATGGTTTATATAGTTGTTCCTCCTTGGCCTGTGGCACACAGCAAGAACTCAGCGTTACCTATTCCTGCAGCAGTAACATTATTAATAGACAAGTAAGCATACAGACGTCCGTAAGTGGGTACAAAATGTTGTCATCGTTTTTACTAAGGAAAAGTGGTTTATAGGGTTTTGTGGTGTTGTGTGGGGAATGTATCTCCATAACTCTGCTCATGCTGGAGCTGAAGGCCTCTCTTAGTCATCCCTCCCTCCGTCCCTGTTCACTGTCTTCAGCCGGAAATGCTTCTGCGGCCTGTCACAGAAATAAATCAGTCGATACAGCCTCGGGTTTGGTGTTCATGAGCTTTGTGTTCTCTATGCTCCATGTGGGTGTGGATCTGAGATTTGTTCAGGTGAATAAAAATAATGAGGGTTGGACTGAGTTAATAGAGTGTGGAAATGAGATCAAGGGCGAAAAAACCCAGTCAATTCAGACTTCCCATTTTTTTGTATTTACCCAAGGTGTCTATTTGTTGAGAAAATGTTGGTTGTATTTTGATAAGCAAGTCAGTCCTGTTCACAACAAAACTCACAAAGTAAATTTTAATTTAAATGCTAATTTCTAAAGCACTAATTGAGGACATTTTTACTCTTTTTCCCTAAAAGAGAAAAAATAAGTTTCTTTCCATAAAAATGTTGATTAATGTCTATTTTGTAACTGGAATGATCTTTGGCATTCTTAACTCTCCACACCGACACGAGGCTTCCCTGAGTTCAACAAGTGTCCTGTTTGACGTTTTTCCTTATGTACCTCTGAGGTCTGATTCTGGCATGAGTCAAATTTGGATATGCAGCAAATGTAGTTTTCCAGAGAAAGCAAATTCTATCCTGTGATTTAAAAAGTTAATTTATCAGCTTCAAAAGGAGAACAAGATTCTCGATTCAGCTTTATCACCAAATGTGTTCCTATTCTATATATATTTTGCCAGTGAATGAAGATGATGGAGTTCTGTGTGGAGGCCTGGAAAATTCCAATTTGCAGTATCTTGCAAAGCCTATCTGTGCACATCACTTCTGTTTCCTTACTGTTAAGACAAAGATGTTCTCATATGCCTTGCAGAGATGCTGTGAAAGTCTCTTTAATTATTATTTAAGCATTTAAAAAATATCCCCCTTTGTTATATAAGAATCACATAAGATGATAAATGTTTTACATTATAAAAACTCTTTCCTAAAATAGAGACTCCTGAGTTCATATCTGAGACATTATGTTTGGATAGTAGGGACTCATGCACTACTATGGGAATTTTATCCAGTGATTCAAATTTTTGAAGTGATTTAAAAAAGATGTGGTCTCTGGATGTAATTACTTAGATAGGCATATTTCTCAAAACTATAAATGCACTTTTGCTTACATCATTGGAGGAGAGAAAATTAGAAGGGTTTTGTGGGTTATTCTCCCCCAGGCACTGTGGGAGGAAGCAGACAGATATTAATACATTTGTGATTCAAAGAAAATGGATTAGGAATTTATTTTACAGTACCTTAAAGTACAATTACATTTCTGTGTCTAGCAAGTATATTGTTTTGGTAATTATGTTCTTTGTTATGATTTTTAAGTGCATATTTTCAACACAGTTCCTTTTAGAGACTGAAAGCAAAAGAAAGCTCCTCAGTAAGGAAGTGACACTGGCTTCCCTCAAGTAAACAATAGCTTCTATCGAAATGCTTCCAAGGAACAATGCACACTTCTTCTGCTGAGTATTCAAGCAAAGGACAATAGGTTTATCATCAGTATCGTCACATTTTGCTGACCATAGTCACTGTTTGTTCGCTTTTCTCAGCTTTTGGGCTTGTTCCACTGTCACTGTCTTTCCCAAATGAGCTTAGAAAAATAAATACGTAAAAAGTAAAAACTATCGGTCACTTAGCCTCAGGTTGTTATGATCAGGAATTCATTAGTGGTTGGCCTTCATGTGGTACATGAAGACTATGTGTGTGAAGAGCATAACAGTGTGAGTGTGCAAATGGCATGCTTGTGAGAGTTCTCATCAAGCAAAGAGAATCAGGGGTGGCCCACCCTCACCCCTGGAGAGGCGGGTACATCGGGGGACACGGGGCCCACGTTCTTCACGGATAACATGGTCACTAACTGCAACCAAGTGAATTTAGCACCTCCTTTCCCTCTTAACGCTCCCTTTAGTGTAAAGTTAACAGGTCATTTAACTGGTGATTTTCACAGAAAAGCAAATCATATTCGGCAGAAAATATCGGGCTTGGGGACGTCCCCCTGTCCGGGTATTCAACTGTGTTGAAAACCCCCTTTCTGGTTCCCGGCTCTCCCCGTCAGAGTGGCCGTCAGTGGGGGGCCTCCATAAGGTGCAGGCTTGTTTAGGACTCGTCCGGGATAAGCACGGAGGACAGGAAGGAGACCCCAGGGTACCCGGGCTGCCCGGCTGCAGCGCCCTCCACGAGGGCTCTGCAATACCAGTTTTATAAACCGGAACTCTTCAGAGGTTTCCCTCCAGAAGTGATTCTGCTGCTTCACGAACCATGAGCACCACCGTGGCCAGCTGCTGGGGCGGCTCACGCGAAGCTTCAGTGTCCGCCGGAGCCCAAGGGCCAGACCCTGCGGGGCCCGCTGGCAGGGGGCCGCATCAGATGGGAACGGAAGGGGCTCGGGGGGCAGGTGCGAGGTGTCTGGGCAGGAGAAAGTTCTGGGGCTCAGGCATCCCAGGGAAGCTGCTGTTCTGGGAATCATTTTAAGAGTGAACCACTGGCTTAGAAACTACTGTAATTACTTTTTAATGAGATGATGATTTCCTGGATGAGTGTTCTCATCTTAATTCCCTTCCCGTCTCTATGGGGACTTTGATCACAATATACGCTACGTTTGTGCTGAGGTGATCAGAATCAGCCAGTGGACGGGTCGGGCTGCCACGAAGATGCGGTATTGCCAGGGGTCACCTACCAACTCCTGCCGTGGGGGCGGCAGTTATGCTAGAGGGGGAAGAAAATCCCCCCAGAGGCTCCTCTCCTCTCTCCCCTGCAAGACTCAGGGGGATAGGGAAACGGCAAGAAGTGGTTCTTCAATCTGATAAGATGCCCATGAAAGTCCTACGGCTGCGTCATCCACAGCTGTGATCGGATGGATCCTTTCCTTTAAGGTCAGGAGTAAGACAGGGCCCCTCCCTCACTGCTCCTACTTAACCCCATGCTGGGAGTCTCAGCACAGTAAGGGATAAGAAAGCAAATAAAAGATGGAAAGTGGAAAAAAAATACTGTCTCTTTTTGTGGAGGACATGGCAGGCTCTCTAAGTAGAAAATTCCAAAGAATCTACTAAAAGTAATAAAAGAGTTTAGCAAGGTTGGAGACTATAATAGCTGTTAAAGAAAATCAATTATACATCTATATACTAGCACTAAGCAACTGGAATTCTAAATTTAAAAAAATACCATTTACAACAGCACCCACAAAATGAAAGGTTTTAGTATAATCCAACAGAAGATAGAAAGGATCTATATGCCAAAAACTATAATGTATTGATTTAAAAACAAAACCAAAGAGATACAAATAAAAGGGGAGTTGCACTGATTTCATGGATTGGAAGACACACTATTGTTAAGACGTCATTTCTCCTCCATAGATTTCACAAATGTTATAAGTCAATTCATTAGAAAATGATGATCTTTTAAAAAAAATGAGGCTGGAAAAATTGGATATTCACAAAACCGACCGAGTGTGACAATTGTACGATACACATTCCTTTCAATCACACACAGAACCTTTAAAAATTGAACATATATTGAATAATAAGGCAAATTTCCATGAATTCGATGGCTTTGTATCGTAGAGATCATATTATCTGGTTATAATGTAATTAAACTAGAAGAGCTAAATTTTTATATGTTTATCTACTGAGAAACATATTTCCAAATAATTTTCAGGTAAATAAGAAAATTAAATGATCAGACATGACTGATTAAAATGCTACTTACTGAAAAGTTGTATATACTTAAAATTAGTGCTCTGGGCAAGTCTAGAGAATTAAGAGCTTATATTATGAACAGGAAAGGCAAAAAAATGAATAACCAAAATATCTGTCTTAAGCTAGAAAAAGACTGAAATAAAACATCAAGAAAATAAAAGGAATAAAATGATTCATAAAACTGAAGATATTAATATAAAACAAATGTACAAGAGTGAAAATAAAACAGTTTTTAAAATGATTAATGGTTCTTTAAAATGATTAATGAATTGCCTGTCTTCTAATGATATTAAGAAAATGAAAAAAAGAGAGAGGGCTTGAAATGAGTTATAATTAAAAATGAGATATAAATACTGATGCTACAGACATAAAAAATATAACAAGGAACTATGTGTCTTTGTGACAATATATTTGGTTATTTATAACAACAAATGAAAGAGAATTAACATATACAAGTAATAAACCACCATTAAGAGACATCATAGTCTTAGAATATTTGAAAAATTTGAATTATTAAAAATATTTCCACAAAGAGAACTCTGGGCACAAAGGGTATCACTGGTTATATTCACCAAATATTAGAATTTTCCATTTTGACTAATGATTCACTCCAAAATTGTACTCTCCCAAAACTATTCTCAAATGTAGAAGAGGGGAGGAAATTCATTAACTTTCTTTTTTTTGTAGAATTTGTAGTGGTTAGTTTCATGTGTCAGTTTGATTGGGTCAGATATCCTAGTAAACATCATTCATCTGGCTGTGTGTGTTTGAGGATATTCCCGAGGAGATCGGCGCTGCAGCCGGTGAACCGCGTAGAGCAAACGGCTGTGCCCGTGAGGGTGGGGCTCGCCCTGGCCGCTGAGGGCCCACGCAGAGCACAGGAGGCCAGAGGTCGGGGTCACTCTCTGTCTGACTGTCTGAGACAGAACCCCAGTCTTCTCCTGCCCCCCTTGCTCCTGGTTCTCAGGCCTTTGAAAAACATCACTGCTTTCGTAGACCTCCAGCTCGCGGAAGGTTTACTGGGGACCCTCTCGGCCTCTGTAATCATGGGAGCCAGTTCCTTATAATAAATCTTGTTCTGCATCATGCATGTAACTATAATATCATTTATATGATACATGTATACATACATCTCCTATTAGCTCTACTTCCCCACAGAACCCTGAGTAATACAGACTTGTGAAACTTTGATATCAAAACCCAATGAGGAGAGTTTAAAAAAAAAATCACAGGGAATTTTATTTATGAACATAGACATAAATACACTAAAAATTTTAGTCAACTGAATGCAGCAATATATCAATGTAATTTATGATTATCAATCTGGTTTATCTTAGAAATGAAAGGTACTTAATAATATATAAACAGAATAAAACAGTAATCTATATAATCATTTCATTAGTTTCAGAAAAATCATTTAAAAATAAAGTACATCCTTTTATGAAAAGTCGGTAGCAAAATATTAATAAAAGAGAACCTCGTTACCATCAAAGGCACCCAGGAAAACCTGCAGCCGACAGCACATGGAACGGCGAGATGTGGAACAGCAGTTCTGAGGTCAGAAATGAAACGAGGTGCCCGTTTAACTCGCCTGCTCAGTGGCTGTGCTGGGTGTCTTCTGGGCAGCTTAGACGGGTGAGAAAAAGAAATACACAGTAGAAGAGCTGGGGGAAAAAAAGTCTGGTCACTTATAGATTCTAATTCCAAAATGATCCTAACAATACCACTATTGTCTACTTATTAGAATATTTTATGAAGGGAACATTTGTACTTGGTATTCAACCTATAGTTCAGCAAATAACTAAATCATGAAATTACTCGTGGAGGTACCGGTGACTTCTTCTCTATGAAATATTCAAGCATATGCCATACACTGCTAATATTAACAAAACCATGAAAATGACAAGTGACCTTTGAGATGAACCCATGTGCCAGCCCGCCTTTCTTGCTGGCCTCTCCCCCAACCCTCAGGTGCAGCAGAAATAGACCATCCTTGGTGGCAGCTCTGTCCTTACACCGCACTAGGTGTGCGAATGGTCTCTGAGCTTTCGCTTCCTTAGGGAAAAACTACAGATGGTAAATTTACCATGCAGATTTGTTGTGAAGATGAAATAATATGATGTGCACCATATGCCTTACTCAGAATATACAATTACTTAGATTTACTGATTTTGTCAGTTATAACAATTATTATTTTTCAGGTTCTATTTTTGCTTCCTTTGCCATAAGTCAACCACATGGGCAAAGTATTTTATTTAAATGTACGTGCCCATAATCTAACTTTCATGTCTATAAATATCAGAAATGAAATAATAAACTGTTCTTATCCACTTATGGGGGCAAAGAGAAAACCGGGATTGATTTTTACCATTTCAGAGAAATCATAATTGGTTTCAAAAAATGTTGATTTTTTTGGTATTGATTTAATATTGGATTAAAAGTACAACTGTGAACACGGAGAGATAGACAGATGGCTTATTTCCTACCCTGCCTGCCGCTCCTCTTCCAACCCCGGAGACCAGCCTAAAGCTCCAGTCTGTCAGGGCAGCCGCTCGGCTGGCAGAATCCGTGCACATGCAGACGGGCGTCTGGAGCCCGTCAGGCTCCTCCCGTATCGCCATCAGCGCATGCTTTCCTTTATATCAGAATATCAGGATGTAACTGATCCCCTATATTTCTTCTAAAAGCTTTGAGAACAGGAAGGATTAACTTTGCTTAGGTTGGTGTCTGGCCTTAGCCCCCTTGGGTTTATTATCAGTTTTTGCTGAAAATCCTTGGAACGCTGTATGCAGCATTAATACTTCATACGACTTTGAAAAACGATCCATTTCTGGTTGCCAGGCTTTACAAACCAACGTTATTGTTTTCTGGTATAACTCGTTTGTGCCTGAATCCCAACACCCTGTGCTAAGCCCTGGAAGACGTGACAGCCGCACAAATGAGATCATTATAATGCATGAAGGCATCCTAAACCTCAGTAATGAGAAAAATGCACTGACACTAAGGAGCAAATATAAAGGAAACAATATAATTCACTGTTTTCACAGATTCATTGACACTTCCTCACTACACAAAGGAGAGAGTCACGACTTCTGAGTTCAAATACACTCAAAATCGAATTGTTATCATACCTGACGCATAAGAGCAGCCACTGATGTAAGTCAGGAAAAAGACTCTGGGGAAAATCATTAATTGGCAGACATAAGACCTTCTGAGGGTTTTCCCACTCCACGGAGTTCAAAAAAGAAGGGCCTGATTGCAGTTAAATAAAAGCCTAATATTAGACAATCATGAGATGTTTAAAGTATTCAGTAAATTAGAATAAGCAAAATTTTATATGTCACTTTTACCATTATTTTTAATAATTCAAGAAATACTTTATTCACTGGATTATTATAACCTTAATGAAGTCTTTAGACAAACATCTTAACTTTGCTGTCCGTGCCTCCAGGGTGTTTTTATGCTACTTCCATACGGTCACCATTCGCAGAGACTTGTGATTCAAAAAGACCCATCATCCTCTGTAGCTATGACTTTGACTAACGAGTAAAATCTTAGCAATTCTTCTCCCAAAACTTCTTATTAAAATTCTCACTTTTGAAATTTCAGAGGAGTCTAGGTTCAATCCAAGTCTCTTATTTCCTCATTTTGAATAATTATGCTGAAGATCTGGAATCCATATAAAACATTGTCTGTAGGTTAAGAATCTGAGATGCATGTAAACATCTAATTTTCTCAAAATAAATCCAGGTCACTTAATGGTTTCCTTTTGCAGCCAAATTCTTGAACAACTCAGCTTCTAACTCCCTCACACTCATCTGCCTTGATCCTTGAGTTTGCTATACTACACCTGTTACATCATCTTATATTACAACAGTAAACCAAAATGTTCCTCCATCTTTACTTCTGAAATACATATTTTGGATGACAGACTAAATTAAGCTGAACACAAGGGAGTTGTAGCATTTTAGAAGTATGTCTTGGGAAAAAGATACCAATCTCATTTTCAGCGAAGATGTCTAAGACGTTCAGTTTCTAGTCAGTCTGGAATGACACTAGACTTTAGAAGACAGACTGGATGAACTCCAATTTGGTTCCTAAGATGGAGAGTTTCAGAAACCATGTTCTTCAGTGGAGGGTTCCAGCAGTGAGTCAGTGAGGAGAGTTTTCAGAGAACTTCATAGTTTTCTTCAAATACTGACAGGCTGCCACGTGCAGGACTTGCTGTCCTTGAGAGGCTCTAGCAAGCAGAAGTAGTACCGAAGATACATTTCGACTTCTCTAAGGAAAATCTTTCTAAAAATCAGAAGTGATCAGCAATGAAATGGACCATTTCATAAAGTAGGCAATTCCCTATTTCAAAAAGTTCTGGGAAACGGGACACCTGTGGATTACAATTCCTTTGAAAGGTCAGGTGCGCAATGCCTTTCTCCTCCAAGTATGACCAAATCATTCTGAAATCATGCTTACCCACTTCTGGTCTCTCTGCCATCTCCCCTAAGAGGTATTCTACCCTGTAGCCACGCTCTTCCAGCCTCATCCCTGCCACCCCCAGGTGTCTCGGTGGGGGTTCTTCAGACTAATTCCCTGGGGTCCTCTATGCCAAGGTAGTCACTTCCTACGATTATCACCAACATGCAACCTTACAGAGGACTTGTTCCTTGAACTAGGAAGATTCACAACTCGTTAAATACATATTTCACTACTTTGTAAAGCTGAGTTATTAAAAGTTTACTATTTCCCAGGCACTAGGCTCAGCGGCCTGGGAAACAGGATAAACAATATCCTTGCGGACTGGGATGGTGTGTTCAATGACTCTGGTCCCTCCCGGGTGCATAAACTCCCAACTGAACTTTGGGTTCTCTAGGCAAATATTTAAATTGCCTTTCTTTTATCATATTTTTTTTGGCAGATTTCTGCTGAATGAATGTGCAAATTCTAGAAATGCCTGTACTCTTGAATACTATGTAGTTGCAACAAGTGTAACTGACTTAAAAAAAAAGATGATGAGAGTCACAGATAAATTATATCAGTTCTTTTGATGTATGTTAAGGATATAATTATGTAGCTCCATAAAAGCATCATCCATGCACTCAGGGAGCAGATCCCTGAGCTCTGCAGCCACCTCGCAGGTTGATAATCCTGTTCAGTTCTGTTGGGAAACTAAGCCTGTTCCTTGGACCATGGAGTTGTGAGTTCCTTTGTCTGTCTGGGGCCATGCCTGGGTGCTCTGGGATGCCTGGCAACCCGACTGGGGGGTAGTCCTGCTGGCCTGGGCCTACGAGACTGAGTTATGACTGCATTTTGCCACAACATCATTCATGCACAGTGGCTTAAGGCTCTGTGGCTAGTACAAGCATTCCTCACACATGCCTGAATTTGTTCAGTTTTCCAGGTGGCATCAGAAGCCAAGGTTGGTGTTTTGGATTCTGGTGACCCCAGATTTCAGACGTGTTTGAAGTCTTACCTCATCACCTGAGTAGTTATTTCTTGTACATCACATTGAATGCCTTTTAGAATCCTCTGTAGTTATGCCAATGCCTATGTATTTGGTTCTCTACCAAACACATTACTGGATTATAAATATAAATGCTGGTGGTGTCTCAAACCACCATCGTGTCAGGTTTACCATCTTGAGACTTAGTATCAGTGGTTTCGTTTCTCCAGTTTTCAAATTAAGTCCCTTTTCAAAACACTGGTCCACTCATAATCTATTCCCACCTTACACACATCCCATATGAAACAGGTGTCATATCAGAGTGTGGCTTCTGCTCAGAGCGGGTCTGGGTTCTTTTTCTCTCAAGATCTTAAGATGTTTCTCCATGCGCTCATAGTGTTCTCATACCAGGGCTGCTGTGCTGGGGAGAGCAGAGCATTTTAAGGCATGCAGTAGTACTTAACAAGCATGCAGTGTTTACATTTACCATTCGATACTAAGAATTCTCATACATCTCCCAGTCATTTTGCTTCACCAAAGTATGATATGTGAACCAGAAATATTAGCATCACTTGAGAGCTTGTTAGATGTGCAGAATATCAAGGGCCAAATAACACCAACCATGTCAGTTGAGGTCCAGCAAATAGACAAAAGACATACCTTTCATTTATTTAATACTAAAAAGTGACCAGAACTGAAATTGTTACATAGATAACTAAAATAGGCAAAATGAAGCCCAAAAGTATTATACATATAACAATTGGGAGAAGCATCTCTTACTTCTAGGGCTGGTTGAAATTACTAAATATCGAAAGCTTGGAGAGTGTCCATGGACCTGAAGTCAGAACATTGAAAATGGGGTGCTGGCAATTAAAAGATGCTCCACATCACTAATAATCGGGGAAATGCGAATTAAAACCACCATGAGATATCACCTCACACCAGTTAGGATGGCCAGCATCAAAAAGACAAAGAACAACAAATGCTGGCAAGGATGCGGAGAAAGGGGAACCCTCCTACACTGCTGGTGGGAATGTAAGCTAGTTCAATCATTGTGAAAAGCAGTATGGAGGTTCCTCAAAAAATTAAAAATAGAAATACTAGTTGACCTGGGAATTCCACTTCTAGGAATTTACCCAAAGAATACAAATTCTCAGATTCAAAAACACATATGCACCCCTGTGTTTATAGCAGCACTATTTACAATAGCCAAGATATGGAAGCAACCTAAGTGCCCATCCATAGATGAATGGATAAAGAAGATCTGGTACATATACATAGTGGAATACTATTCAGCCATAAGAAAGAAACAACTCCTATCACTTGCAACAACATGGATGGAGCTAGAGGGTATTATGCTCAGTGAAATAAGCCAGGTGGAGAAAGACAAATACCAAATGATTTCCCTCATTTGTGGAGTATAACAACAAAGCAAAACTGAAGGAACAAAACAGCAGCAGACTCACAGACTCCGAGAAGGGACTAGCAGTTACCAAAGGGGAGGGATGAGGGAGGGCGGGTGGGGAGGGAGGGAGAAGGGGAATGAGAGGTATTATGATTGGTGCACACGGTGTGAAGGGATCATGGGGAAGACAGTGCAGCACAGAGAAGACAAGTAGTGACTCTGTAGCATCTTATACACTGATGGACAGTGACAGCAATGGGGTATAGGGGGGACTTGATAATATGGGTGGATGTAATAACCACATTGTTTTTCATGTGAAACCTTCATATGAGTGTGTATCAATGATACCTTAATAAATAAAAATTGTATTAAGAAAAAGAAAATGGGGTGCTGGCCAGCTGATGCTGGTGACCCTGAAGTTGGAGGTGGGGCTGTGGGGGGCTGGGACCCATATCCTGAGTAGGGGCAGCTGGACAGCTGACTGGTGCTGGCATCTCAGCTCAGAGAAGCGACCCCTTGGTCTGAAAATCAGATCCCTGGGTGGAGAGCTCTGTGGCTCAGTGCTGGTTTCCTGGGGTTCAACAAAGGTCAGAAAAGTTGAAATGGATCAGCTGCTGCTGCAGGAACACGGCCGCCAGCCCGGGCGGTGCTGTGGAAAGTGATCCCCAGGAGCAGGAGGCGTGGGAGCACAGGGGCCTGAGGAAGGGACCTCCTCCTCGCCCTTCGTGCTGGGAGTGCCCGGCCCGGGTCCTGTCGGCAGAGCCTGACCTGGACCCACCTGGCAAAGGCCGGGTCCAGAAGAGGGTGCTGAGCACACAGTCAATGGACACCCCACAGAACAAGCACTGGCACCGTCATGAGAGCCTCCTGCTCGTCCCCACCCCGAGACTCACAAGCCACGGCATGTTCTGAGTGGTAGGATCTTAGTTAGAAAATACCATCTGAATTCTTCCCAAAAGATTAGCAGTTGCTCTAACTTACTGCTGCAGTTCTTAACTGCGTATCTTAAGCAACATTAATTTTCAATAAATATCAGTTTTAAGCTGATAGAAGATTACCTGTCTGTGACGTGACATAGATTCATGAGGGTCTGGTTGATTTAACCAGACAGCCTGCTGTCTGGAATAGGAATAACTCCTAAGTTGTGTTTTCTGAATCCTGAAAGAATTCAAATATAATTTCAGGCATGAGTCCTCACAACTCTGGTAAAGAACTAGAAATTTTTTGCAGGTGAATATTTAGGTTATATTTTGCTTTCATCAATGACTAGTTTGCTCTTGACTGGGTTAACGTTCATGGAGAAAATGTGACCTCTTCACCGTGTACCTCAGAGGCCATGTAAAGACCACCTGGGCTTTCCAGTTATGCACTTACAAAACTAAGGTGGACTTTAAAGAGCTATAAGGTACTTATTTTAAGCAAAAATTCCAGACTTTATTTACTAAGTTCAAAATTGTCACCCTGGGGACCTATAATGTCTCATATTCCTAACTAGGACAACTCCCTGGAATTACTTACAGAATCAGCTTTCGTTTTAGAGGCAAATTCACCTGAATATTCTCAGTTGTAACACATTGTCTTTTGAGTCAAATTTATCTTAGAAGTAGACCCCTTCTGTACTCTTATTACTGCATCCGTCTTTATGTACAGGGGCATCTAAACACTGATTTCTCTAATTGCAGCACTGTATCGGGACCTGCCGTGTAGGAGGCTGTATCAGGATTTGTTCAATAGGCGAATAAGTGAATGGCTAAATGAAAGAGTGTAACTGAGTAACAAAATTTAATTCTGACCAATATACAAATGTAAAATTGTTATAATAAAGGCTTGGAAATGAGGATAAAAAACATTTCTCAAATAGAAGTTTCAAAGCTGGATTAAGCAATGGAATAAGTGTAGAACAGCAAACCATTGATCTAGAAAGGCAATTTCTGCTAGTTTGTTTACATCAGTATCATTTTTAACAATATACATATATGTTACATATAAGTTAATACATATTTTATAATATGTTTCTATAATTGTAAGACAATGATGACTGAAGGTCATTTTTATTATGTTAGTAAGCATCTCTCTCTTTGAATTGATTTACAAAATTGCTCAAGTGCTTTAGGAATCAACTCAGATACACTAAATCCTCAGTAACTCCATTAGCCTTTTTAGTGTAAATTGCTGATTTTTGTGTCAAGCCAGGACTGGTCAAGTCAATAACTGGGCTTGTTGTCTCAGCAGCTGAGAATTCTATTTAGCTGTCGTGAACCACAAAATGTCACGCCCTGCAGGATGCGATGGCTCCAGAGAGCTTAGAAGCTGCATGCTGACCTGTTCAGAGGAGGTGGTATTTGGCCAGCTGAGGCCATGTGTCTGGGAATCGTCTAGGTTGGAGGAAAGGTCTACCATTAGACTGACACACTGAGACGTTCTCCATGCCTGGCACATAGAAAGGGAGTGTGATGCCAGGATCTCCAGGGGCTTGGGGCCCTCTCCTGAGCATTCTCTTGTCTACACAAAGCCTGCGACACCAGTGAGGTCATTCTGATGTGAAATGGTCAGCCAAGTTGCAAATAAGCTGGGAAAACACAGAGATAAACAAATCTGAAAACGCAGCCCTGTAATATAAAAGCCCTTATCTGGTGACTTACATGGTTTATTATGTATAAGTGCTCATTGGATAGAGATGATCTGAGCCACTTGACACCAGACACGTGATGAATTATGTGGTAAAACATTTCCCATTTTGTCTAGATACATAATAGAGCAATAAGCATGTTTAAATGACTCATAGTTGTTGTCTTCATTACCAGCACCTTTCATGGAGAAGAGGGCTCTCCCTGGGCCGGCCCTGGGCAGCCCTACAATAAGCCGAGCCTCCCTTCCCCTCTCCCTCTCCTCGAAGAATAAATTCAGAGACAGGAAATCGTGCAGGGAAAGCCCACTGCACAGTCACTGCGTGCCTGGCACTGTCCTCTCTGGGGTCCCACCTTTAACCATCATCCAGCCTGGAGAGATACCCACCTTCTTTTCCGCATTTTACAGGGAGTGGAGACAGGCAAACAATGGGCCTCAGGCCCCTAAGCCAGGCAGCGGTGAGCCCGATGGTGTAACTCAGATCCAAATGCACGAGCACTAGCGCGGGCAGGAAAAGGCCCTTGCACAGAGGCACTTGCATTTCAGGAGATTCCATTCAAAGAAATCTCCTGGGAAATAGCCCAAGAGATCTCATTCAGAGCAATTCACGACCCACCTGTGAACTGAGGGGGAACGGTCTAACCGGGAGAAGCCCCCTAATGCAGGACCCCTCGGGAGTTCACCCGCTGTCCATGTCAGGGTCCTGCTGAGTCGGCCGGGGAAAGGCAAGCAGGTCTGTTAGATTCTCTTTAGTGCCCTGGGAGTGTCCTTGATTCTGGGTAGCTGTGTGTCCCCGTGGCACTCCCATAACCCCCTTCTCTCCTCCTAGGAAGAGCCCGTTGCTCCATCTTTTCCCCTTCGTTCTAGCCAGCCCTTCCTGCGCTGGACTGAGCTTTTGTGTGCTGTCCGTCCTGCACACACGCGGGTGAGTTATCAGTGCAGAAACCCCACGCTCTTCCTGGACATCCAGCTCTAGCACCGTGAGCAGGTGCCCGAAGCCCAGATGCACAGGAGCCTTAGGACACTGGCGTTTATCAACCCAGCTTTAATCAGAGCCAGTGGCTGATCCGAGGCATCAGACGTTGCTGATTTCACCAGTGGAGCAGAGCTGACAGACAGGGTCAGGGATGGACTGTGGCGGCGGCGGTCAGCCCGGCTGCCAGCTGCAGGAAACCTCCTGAGAGGCTGATGATGAAGACGAAGACTGAGGGAGGTGGAGAGAACAAATCGTAGTAAACTCCGGCATGTGTCCTTCCGGTGCTAGTCTAGGCTGGCCGAGTCCCTTAAGGCCAGTCCTGAAGGCTCTTATTTTTATTCACATTTCTGTCTTTTTGGCAGATTATTTAGAAAGCCCTTTAAGCTAGAAAGCCCTTTAAGCAGTAGACTTCCAACTGAATCCTTAGACCACATTTTATCACTTTACAATTATACAGAGTTTGGTATAAAAAAGCACTTTAGTCTCTCTCACCTAATGACCTCACAAATTTGCTAATTTAGTCTTTGTGATATTCCACGAGTCTGGCCCCTCTTCCTAGGACAACATGTCGCCTCCTTTGTCTCTCAAGCACATGCTTGAGAGCCTTTTATCCTCATACTAAAATGTTATCACTCGCGTGCCACCTACATAAGTAGTGATAGAAGGCAACATCACTGGGGGATGTTACATATGCCAGCACTGTGTGGATTATTTTACTTCATCCTAATGAGAATTCTGGAAAGCGTGCGCTGTTATTAGTATAGTTCTGCAGATAGGGAGACTGAGCAGTGGGGTAACTTGCCTGAAGCCGCTCATCTAACAAACAGAGGGGCCAGTGTCCATTCTTAGGCTCTCTGAGCTCAAGTAAGGTGTGCCAAGCCTCTCTGTCATTTGCTGACAAGAATAACCATGTTCCCGAAAAACATTGAGCTGTCATTAAACTGAGAAAACCACCTGAACACAGCTGAGAAAGTGGAGCGTGTGCCGCGGCCCTTGTCGTCTACGTTGGGGTGGCTTCCTGGCCTCAGGACTGCCCTGGAGGGGGCATGCGGGAGGTGGTGCAGAGCTCAACTGGCCCCTGTGCCACAGCCCTGACTCTCTTTATTTTTATTTTTTTAATTGCAAGTGTTTATTTGTTTTTCAATAAAAATTATATAGAAGATACACAACATGATGATTATTATACAACATTATGATGCATATTCACAGTTAATGATCACTATGGTCAAGCTAAATAACATCTTCTCCCATAGTATCCATTATTTTTGTGATGGGAGCACCTGAAATCTACCCTCGCAGCAAATTTTCATATTCGCTGCAGAATTATTGCATAATACAGACAAGAACTTGTAGTGTGGCACACCTCCTCTGGGTCTGGAGGCCACTCACCTCACTCACGCAGTCTCCAGACCCAGAGACAGAATGCCTGACCCACAGCGTCACAGCACAGCAGGGGACGAGCTCCGGACTTACCCCAGCCCTATGCTACTGCTTTCGGGTGAACATCTTTACTTCACGTCAAAGCTTATATCTGATTACTTGCAAAATTTTATTTTTGTGTGAGATCCAACCTCACACATCTTTCTTTCTTGCTAGGTATTCTTTTTTTCTTTTTTTCTTTTTTTGCTTCTGAGCCTGAGCCAGCTCAGCTGTCCCAGGGCCCTGGCATCGCTATGATCAGTGGTTGTGAAGTGTGGTTCTAAGCAGGAGGGAGCAGAATCGAATTTGCATTGGACATAAAAGCACAGTGATACAACTGGATCTAAAAGTGCACAGAACTGCAAGTGCATGTGGTAAGCAAGAAGGGAGGTCCTGTCTCCCACGGCTCCAGGTGCTCTTTGCAGCATCACTATAAATGCTTTATGGTTTTGTCCACATGCATCCTTCCCCAAATCATCTTGGAAAAACTTCTTCTTAGTCGATGTGTGGCATTTTAAAATCCGCCAACCACCGATTGAAAGCTTCCAGCAAACAGAATCGAGCCTGCCAGCAAACGCTAGGGACCATCTCAACCGGTTTCTCAGAAGCACAGGCCATCCTTGCCACCTCCCCACCTGCACAGTAAAGCCAGTAAACACTGGCAAACGTTGACACCAGGTAGGGTTGATGGATATCAGACTTTCGGTCAGGAAATCTGCGGGACACAGCTCTGTGGGTGGCACAAAGCCAGCCGGGCTTGGCAGCAGCACCGGTAAGGCTGCTTGTACGGCAACTCGGCTCCAACGGTAAACGCATTTGCTACATGATGCTGCTGGAGGTGGGTTGGCATCAGGGTTGGTCGGTTCTTTTGCTCAGAAATAAACCGAGTTCTCAGGTTCCATCCTCTGCTATGCCAACAGGAGTATTCAACCTCAGGTGCATGGCTGAAGCCTCACATACCACACCAGGCATAGGAACCATCTCCAGAGGTGAAAGAGATTCTATTACTAAAGTAAACTGTCTGCTAAAGTCTGTTATCATTGACTTGTGCTCACTTTTGATACTTGAACCAAATTCTCCTTCAGAGAATGGATTACTCTCCCACGACGGGATGTGTATGGAAGGGGAAGTGTGTTCTATGCACAGTCGACTATCGCAACCCTTCCCATTCAAAGATCCATGGGGTCCCCTTTAGGAAATGTCCTAGAAGATGGAGAGTATGGACACATTCCATTCCTCCACTCGCCTTGAATGCTACATGGTAAATATTTCCAACTGATTATTCTAATTATTACCTGTGTAATGCTGAAACAGTCCCAAGGCACTTTCTGATGCATTCTGTGACAATTAGTAAGAGGAAACCTCATTGGAAATGGAGCTCCGAGGCCAGCAGGGGCAGCGACTGGTCCCGCGCCTCCTCGGCTGCAGACCCCCCGGGAAGGGGGGGACCTTAATCCATGCACTGTTAGCAACTGTTTGCTGCCCAAGCAGGAGGAAGACAGGCCTGCTCCTTCCCCAGCAGCAGCCCAGCCAACGAGGCTGTCACAGCTCAGCCAGGGAAAGGCCACTGCGCCCGGAACTCCCAGTTCACCCCAATGTGCCTTTTGTTTAAATCAGCCTCCCAGCGCCCGCCTGCCCTCTGTAAAGGAGGGGTCCTCTCCTTTGTTCTGCAGACTCGCTTCTGGTTTTCTGTAGCTTGCATATCCCAAATTGCAATCTTTGCTATTGTCAAATAAACCCTTTTTGTTGGCAAAATAACATAATTTAAGGCTGACAATTCCAATAAATTACCCAGTTTTGCCTTCACGAAAATCATGTGGTCAGAGAGTCTTAGCTGCCTACGGCTGCTGTAACGCGCTGCCACAAACCCAGTGGCCCAAACAACACAAATGATCTCACAGTGTTTATCTTTCAGTTCTGGAGGCCAGGAATCTGATGCAGGTTTTAATGGCTGAAATCAAGATATCGGAAGTGCTGCTGGTCCCTGTCAGGAGGCTCCAGGAAGGGCTGTGGGTCTGCGCCTCTTCCGGCCTCTCGAGGCTGCCCACGGCCCTGGGTTGTGGGCACCTCCACCCACGCAGCCGTGGCGGTGGGCGCAGTCTTCACTGCATCACTCCACCTTGCCTCGCGCCCCCTTCTTCTGCCTCCCTGCTCCCTTCTAGAGACCCCCGCGCACCCTGTGCTCCTCAGGAAAGTTCAGGGAAGTCCTTCCATTTTAAGGTCAGTGTGTTAGCAAAGTTAACTGCATCCGCATGCTTGATTCTCTTTGCCACGTAGTACAGTACATTATCAGGCTCCTAAGATCAGGAAATGCACATCTTTGGCAGGGAGGCACTCTTCTGCCTCCGATAAATAGATGTTATATTCACTCCCATTTCACAAATTAAGAAATAAGGGGACAGAGAGCTTAAACCTTTGCAAAAGGTCAGATGACTAATAATTGACAGAGTTAAGGATTTCATTGATTGACTCAGACTCCAAACTCAGCAGATCATTTTAGGAGACAGAACCATTGTTCCCAAATGGTCTTGTAAAGAGCGTTTCATTTTCAGTGTTTTAGTGCGGCAAATTTGCATCACGATGTAAATATGAAGTCAGATGGTCTGAAGGTATACTGGGAATTTTTTTTTTGCTGGATGTATAAACGTTAATTTGACTACAGGCTGCTTTGAGTAGTGGAATGAAGAGTAATCACCCTTCATCATCAGGTTCTCAGTCCAAACTTATCTCAGGAGACCCCGCCCCGGGCGCCACCCTCACCCTCGTACGGCTCCCTGATCATGTGGCCTGCTGTTCATCTCATGGTGTGACGTAACCATGCTGCTGTGTTGGTTCAGCTGCTCTGCACTGCCCTCCTCTCCAGACGGAGGAACCTAAGTGCCCTGAAAACGGGGACAACGTCCCTCTTGGTCATTTCTTTATCACCACAGCTAAGGAAGAACCTGGCATTTAGCAGAAAAATGGTAAACAGCTGTTTGAATGACTAAGTGTGCAGAAGGCGGACCAGGGTGGGATAGGAGAGGGTCTTTGACCAAATCTGCTCTCTCATCATGGATTCTGCAGAATGGCAGCATCTACTGCCAACAGATTTGTTCCACTGTCTCCTTATGGTGTGATGTTCAATTTACTTCGTATCTTCCTTTTTTTCTATTAAAATTAACACAGTGATGAGCACCCTCTTATGACTTTTTTTCTTTGTCTTAATCTTATCCTTGTCCTAAATTCCTAGAATTAAAATTACTGAGTTAAAGGGTCAGTTCATTTTTAAAGTTCTTGATAAATGTTGCCTGTTTTCCAGAAAGGTTGTACCAAATTATATTCTTACCAGTGCAAGGATCTGTGATCATATCCTTGGAAATAACAAATATTGACTTCTAACATAACTGCTAATATGAGAAGCCAAAAGAAGAGAATCACATTGCCTTTGGGGAATTTTTCTTTAATTACTAATGAGCCGCCCTATTTTCATGCTTGCTTTTTAAAGTCTATTCATGATTTCATATGCGGCAAATGATTCGTTCATGTGCCTGATACACTTTTTTCTTGCGTTCCTTTATTTTTCTCTAATTCATCATGTTTTCAATAGACTAGTTACATTAAATCCCTGTTACATTTGCTGAATTTCCCCCTCTTTGCATTTACATTGTAATTTTCTGTAACCTCCAGCAAATTTTGTTTTTTCAGAGACCGAGAGATATATTGATTTTGCCCCTCAGTTTATAACACTGTCTCACCAAACTGTGATTCTTTCTCTTCCTTAATATATGTTTAGTCTATGTGTTGTTAGGAAACATAATATTTTATTTAATATGTGTGTTTTTGTTTACGAATGCACTACTTTGTGCGTTTCCCCGCAGCCTTGATTCTGAAATCCAGCCTGCGTGCGTCCTGGCGGATGCCCTTGGCCTGGGCCCCGCGCCTGAGGCTTTCCTGCCGTTGGGCACCGGGCAGGTGGGTCTCTGCCTGTGGCGTCTGCAGCCGCCGCTGCCTCCCCGGGGTCGCAGGAGTCACTCCGCGGAGGTGCGTCCCCGGCTGGAGGGCTTGGGAGCCAGCACCCCCGGGCGCCTGGGTGTGGTGGGCAAACCCCTTTGCCCCTCATCCTGGGCTGAGGTGGCCAGAGACGTGGCTCTGCACAGTCTGGGGCCAGCCTCAGTAGCCCCCTGAAGGGGCTGGGCTGAAGGCGACGATGGCTCCTCTCCCCTCCTGTGCCGCCTCCCCTGTCCCTCCTGGTCTCCCCAGACCTCCTCCCAAGTCCCGTTTCCGGAGGGAATCCTAGAGGGACAGCCACTCTTATCTATATTCCTAGTGGTTTACTGATGACTTGTTCCCAACATCTGCTACCATAAAAAACAAACTAACATGGTGATAAACATAATTTTACATCTCCTCATGAACCCATGCAGGATTTCTTGAGGCTATACTACCCAGGAGTAGACCATATAAATGTTGAATATATTACCCAGGGCCATGCAGGATATAAATATGCAGTTCCACTCTGTACTTCCAGATTGCTTTTGAAAAAAATTGCTGCTCAGTCTCCCTACCAAAATACAAGTCTTCTCTGTTTTCCCCACACATCTTCATCAGCATTTCATATGCCACTTTCCAATTTTGCCACACTGCTGGGTACCAAGCAATATTTCATTATTAGGTGTTTATACCTCTACTTACAGTGAAGTAAAGCATTTTTCTTTCCTATTCTTAGCTGAAGAGGGTCTATTCTGTGAATTTTCTATATGTATCCTTAGCCCAGTTTTTCCATTGAGCTTCCCCATTTTCTTGCTGCTTACGAAGCTCCTATATATTGTAGATATTGATTCTTGTTTTTTGACATTGCAAATAAATATCTTCTCATGGGTCACATCTTTGTTTACATGGTGTGTAATGTTATTCATGGAAGAGACTATTTAAATTTTGCTTCCGTAAAATCTACCAGTGTTTCCCATTAGATCTTATGCTTTTGGTGTCTTATCCTCCACTACCAAAAGGTCACAAGGATATTCTCTGACATTTTGTTTTTCTAAACTATTATTACTTTCATATTTAGAACTTTAATACATTTAAAGTTTATTTTTCTATATGTTGTGTGGTGTAGAAGTTCAATTTTTTCTTTCTTCAGATAGGTCATAAGCTAATCTCCTTGATATCATCAGTTATACAGTCAACTTCTCCTGATTTCTGATACCATTCTACACTTTTCTGGTCCTCCTGTTTTCTAAGCAGGTGCATCTGTCAGTTCATGTGTTAATACACAGTTTCAATTCTCATGCTTTATACCATTTAGAAGAACAAGCATCTTTCCCAGCCCTTAGCTCTTCATTTTCAAAATTGCAGATCTTCAAAAATCTTCATTTTTCCATATATATTTTGGATCATTTTATCATGTTTCCACCCCCCCCCCACACACACACACAAATTTAGGACAACTGAATTGAATTGCACTGAATTTACAAATTAATTAGCAGAGAATTTACTCTATGGTAATTGTGTTTACAATATATTTTCCTATCTTGAAAGCCGACTTATCTCACATATAAGCTTTTGAATATTAATGAGTCTATTTTTATACATTTCATTCAATACATTTGAAATTTATTTTGTTAAGTTACGGGAGTAAACATTTTATTATACTTTTGCAATAACTTATTCTTGAATTGTTTCTTCACTGATCTTTGATACTAATTTACCCTATTTTAACTTACTGAAATGCAAGGATTATTCTCCTGCTATCTGTTCTATGGCAATGATTTGTTGACTGCGTCTTATAATCATAATATGTTTAATGCATGTAACCCTGGGGAGGGCATGACCTCACAGATTGTTTTGTTTTTCAACATTTTCTGAGATTCTCCCTGTTCATTTATTATTTTATATGGATAGTTGAAATATTAACAAGTTTAATTTTAAACCGCATTATAATTTTGCTTGTAATTCTGTTCAACCTCAAATTAACTTTTGAAATTTTCATAGCATTCTATATTTTTAATATGTGTTTTCATTAATCAAAATCCTTTCTGTTACTCGTATGTGTCCTTCTTATGTATCTTCCTTAGAGATGATCTTTCTAAAGTGCTCTTCAGGCCTTCTGATGGCAGGAGCTAATAAGAATGGAGAATTATTTAGAGAGAGCGTGTCAAATTGTGTATGTTGCATAACAATGACTCTGAATGCCAGCAGCAATGACTCAGGGCCATGTCATCCCCAAGATCAATTGTGATGTATTGATAAGAAATGCCACTTTTTCCAAGATCAATTTATAAATAGTCCATGTTTTAACTAAAAAAGGGTTTTGTACAAGAAAGGAACTCAATAATTGCAAAATTGAAGGACAGAATGCTATTATTCTAATCTTAAGCCTCCATATTTCTAAATTTTATGGAGTATAATAATTTATTAAATGATGTAACAGGATTGGTCTATCACAATTTAAAAGTATTCATCCAGAGGTCCTGTCATAGACAAACATTCAATGCAAATAGTCATCCTTCTGGTTGAACTAATTAAAGCTTTGCAAACCACACATTGTTTGCATTCATTTTTTATTTAGCAACAGCTTCAGAAATTTTGCTCACTGCAAATATTTTCTACACATGACTTCACTAATCATTACTGAGCTGGGAAAGAAGCCAAAATTCTTGATACCCATGCTGAGTTCTGTTGAAAATCTGCATATGCATATGTGCCCCTTTATTTTTCCTAGTATGGGTTATTTAATGATTTTAATTGCATTGTGGAAAAGGTTTTGTGTAGATTGAGTCAGGAAAATAAGATTCAAGAGATCCCTGTGGATCAGCTCCCCAGACAGCTCATCAATCTTTCTCTAGGCCGCTGTCCTGCAGCGGTGATTCTCATGGATGCAAAACCGAATTCAAAGTTTGGAGCAGTAACAAAGTCGTCAGTGGACAGTTCAAAGATGTGCACCCAGACAGCAGCACACATGCTTAGGATCGGGAGGGTGATTTTCCTTTTCATTTCGAACTACTGGAGTCCCAGAAGATTTAACATAAGGATCCTGAGTACCCACAGGCTGTGGTAGGAAAGTTCTTATGATACACCAGAAAGCATTTCGTTCAGAGACTTAACAACACAGAGCTGTGCTTTCTTCACTACCAGTAGATCTTGGTGCCTGGAGCTGACTGAAACACCTGCTAAATTTCAAATCACACCTGATTCTAAGGCTGGGTTCCAGGAGCCTTGGCGAGCTTTAGCCTCAAATCCAGATGCAGAGCCCACTTCAGGGCTGGCAACTGGACATCAAATATCTCCCCTGTCGTGTTTTGTCTCCCTACACCTACCAGGTTCTTGCATATAAAAAACGCCATCGCGTCACTCCTGCATTCAAAACCAAGAGGGCGCTGTGTGTCTCACTCTGCTCCTCTCTGAATGGTCTCCTCTCTCCCTCCCTTAGGTTCAGTCCTTTCCAAACACACCAGCCTATCGGACTTTCCAAGTTTATTCCTACCTCTGGTGCTTTGCACCCTATTCCCTCTGCCTATGTGTGAGTTTGCACCAAATTTTCTTATACTGTCTCTTCACTAAACACAATTTTCTTTTTTTTAGTTTTAACATCTCCTAGCATCCTGTCTTGAAGGATCTGTATAAAAGACCCTACCCTCACTTTCTTAACCTGCTCTGCTGTTTATCTTCGTCTTTGATAAAATTTTAGCAACAGGAAGCAAGGGTTGCTTTATGATGGGCCTCATTATGTCCCCCACTCTATCACTCATAAATATTTGTTCATGAACACCAGATGTGTATGAGAACCAAGCCCATATTGACTGCAGTTCATTTGATTCTAGGTGTGAAAGAGTTAATATCACTCCTGGACTGATTCAGTCATGGAGACATTTGACTTCCACTGTTAAATAGTCAACAGGTATGGAGCCCCTGCCTGAGTTGGACATTGTGCTAAACACAGAGGATACCCGGAGGTGAGAGAATCAGCATGATCCCTAATGTCCAGAGCTCATAGCCTAGAGATGCTGTTTATATTGAAATGGGGGCAAATTTTTACTCATTAAGAAAATATGTTAATCTTGGGTCCCCATAAAAAAAATCCTTTGTTTACAACCAGGACAGATATTTGAAAAACCATCACCAAACTTTTATGAAAACCTCAGTTTACCTTCATAATAAAAAAAGTAATTAAATACTCCATGTGTTACAAGAGTCACACCTTTGTTCCACATATTCTGGTGAAATATTTGTTGGCTCTGTTAAGCCAGCTGTGGCATATGGACATCAGTTTTAAATGCTTATTAATTTGTTAGAGCTGGTGACAGCAGCTCAAAAGTGGCTTATAATGATATGTAAATAATACATGTATAATTGGACCCCTTGATCTCTGTCAAAGGCAACTTTACAAAGTGTTTCACTCATTTTTCACTCAAAAACTCATCTGCCACTTTTATTAGTGTCACAATATTAAAGGTATTGAGATATCACTGAAGGACTATGGTAATTACAACGCTGTTATTAAGGTTCTAAACCACGCATACGTACATCTCCTTTACACCCACCTGGTCTTATGGATTTCATTACGTGTGGTAGTTTGCACTGTAGTCAAAAAGTCTTGTGTTCGTAGAATTAAAATAGCTTTCCTCAGAAAAGAAAAGGAGAAACCTTACCACTGCAATGACCAGCCTTTCGCACTGCAATGGTGTCTGAGGGACAGAGGCAGAAACAGCAGCCTGGCAGCTTGTCCAGAGGTGGGGCTGATGCAGGACCAGTCGCATGGATAAAAGCTAATGGTGGGGAAATAAGTGAAAGGCAGCAGGTATTCAGCAGCATCTGTTTGGAAGAGAATAAAAGCTTTGTTAAAAATACACTTGATAAATATGGCTTTTAAAGTAAAGTTGAAGGAATTATGAATGTGTAAATGAATAATTTTAACCAAAAAGCAACAGTGTTATTAAGAGTGTTAAAAAGGGAGGACGAAGTGGCTCTAAATACATGTTTCCTCCTAATTCTTAGTTTTCTAAAACATCTAAGTAAACTTACTGACTCTAAGTCTAGTAAACAGACACGTGACCTGGACGAGCTGGAATCACACTCTTGGTGGCAGATGTAACCAGTGTCAGAACGTTGCTGCTTTGCTATTTTATTTCCCTTAGAAATGCAATAGATGGGAAGTATCTGCATCTCTAAATATTTTGCTTTGGGGTTCTTCCTTAATGTGGGATTTGGTTGAACATAATTAGTTTAACCCCTCAGAACATATTTCTGTTCACAGTAAATTAGATCAAGGCCCTTTTCTCATTGAAAACCTACAGTCACCATATAGAAGGGCAGTGCTGTCCTGATCATGAGTCCTGCCCATAAAAGCCCCCAACGGCTCAACAGGGAGACTCATCTGATTTCCTTAGTAAGTAATTAACATCACTAATTAACCCCTCCCCTCTGCCCTCAACATGCTGCCTTTATAGCTATGTTGAATAACGTGTCTTTTCATTCATGAATATTTGTGCGTGCGTCTGACTTCCCAGTAAAATTCAAGGCATTCCTATCTGTCACCCTCATCCTTTCCTGACTCTTAATACATATGTAAGAGGTGCTCAACAGGTTTTTAAAAACTTACTAAGTTAATGAGGAAGTAATGTTCTGGCAGCAGAAGGCTGAAGTATTTGCTTAGAATCTAAAGGGAGAAGCTATTATAAAATATTTTGTGTTCAGAGGAGGAAATATTTTTGGAAAACCATTTACAACATAATTTTCCATTTACTTATCATACCCCAATTTCCATATATAAGTACTCCTGAGCATATCTACTGCAAAGCTGATAAGATAATAAACCCTCAATAAATGTTTGTTGGCTATTTTGGCTATTTCTTTTCCTTTTCTAGTGTTTATAGCAGTTTACATTTATAACAAGTTTATGGTAATCTTTTGGAGGCTGTAATTAGAAATTTATGGAGAAATTCATTGTTGACAATACCACTTGCACAGTAGATATTAGATGAATTATTTTTAAGGAAGTTGTCCTTCCCCTTATACCACCTCTTTGTTCTTTCTGGCTTTAACATTTGGACCAGTAGAAGGACTAGTAGAATTTAGAATACAAAGATACTGAAATATGTTTTTGGTCTGTTTGAAGACAGCAGACTGTTCATAGGGAGTTGGACTGAGAGATCTGTGATCCTAAACTCCAGGAGTGACAGTACCACCAGAAATATGGAACCCACAGTTCTTTAATTATTATGAAGGCTGCTTTAAATTTTGTGAGTTAGTATGATTTCTTTCCATGAAGAACCTATTTTAACATTTTCCAAGATCTTTACAGTCTTTGATTTGTTACACTGTTCTCTTCAGAGTAAGTCAATTCTCTTCTTAGCATGAGAAAATGCATCATAGAGATGTTCAATGAAACAGCCAACACCAGCATTTTCTGACTTCTTAGTTCACAACTGTTTCTTGGAATCCCTTTCAGCAATTAATGTTCTAATCCAGGACACTTTTTTCTGATGTAATCACGTTGGACTGTAGGAGTCGGGCGAGTTTGACTTGATCAAAAATCACTTTCTCAGCCTGTACAGAAACCACATTTCTTTGCAGGCCATTGAGTCATTAGGTTCAGCTTCCCAGCAGCTGTTCGGTCTGCCTTTAGACACATGACCATTCCCATGACCAGCTTTGCATCCTGGGTCCTAAGAGGTGGCATTACCCTGAAAAATAGTATCTGCCTGTAAGAGAGATGAAAACAGACAGAGCGAAAATAAGACAGAACCACACAGTCTCATTTATGTGACCCAGAGTGTGAAAAGCATTGGAAGCAAAACTGAATTTGATTAAGCAGAAGATAATAAAATTGGTGAGTTTCCAGTTGAGAAGGGATTTGCTCTGCCCTTTCATTTATAACTGCAATTATGGAAGCATTATCACAAACAAAGGGAAATTATCATCGGTAATCAGACCTTTGGAGAAAGTGTCAGAACTAGCTGGCCAGGCTTCAGAAAGCTCAGAGGCAGTGACAGTGGGCGCTGCCCATCTGGGACGGACGGCACACCCATACTCATTGCTTGAAAAGGACGCACATTGAATAAGCTATTCAAGTGATTTAAAAATAAGACAAAACAAAAATTAAGCTACATCTCGTATTAGGAAGACTTCAAGGTAAAAATAAACAAAACTATTAAACAGATATTACTTTCAAAGGATCAAATAGTTCTGAACGATATTCAGTGGCATATGCTGACCCCTTTGAAGTAAAGACGGTTCTTATCTTCGGATAAGTAATGGGCTGAGACACGATGTCAGGTATGAAGGCACGAACTGAACACCTGTGGTGTCATGATTACAAAGTGCCAAGTGCCTCTATTGCCTCCATCTGTCTGCTTCCTGAGGAGTATGTATATATGTTCAGGAGCTCCCCATGGCGATTATTAAGGTGCCTCTCTATTTAAGACAAAGGCCACGTCACCCTTTCCTAATTAGGTCAGGCTAACCCTTCAGTCTGCCCACCTCACGTTGGCATGCTTCAGAGAAACTAAAGGCGAACCTACACAGAAAGACATTCTAACTGAATGCCGTGAGGAGCCCCACTGTGACCGCCCTCTTCCTGCTCTAAGGTAAAGAGCCCAGCAGTGCTGTCACCCAACAGAACGTGAGAGACGTGAGATCTGCCGCGCCGGCAACCAGGCCTTGCTGAAAGAGGTGACGAGAGCAGTGTCATCGCAAAATGTTGGTTTGGGGAAAGGACTGTTCTTCCTACTAGGCAACAAATGATGGTCATAGTTAATGTTAGTTGTATTTCTCTCATGAAGTAATAAGCTAAAATGTTGCTATTCCATTGGTCTTTCTTTATCTATCTTTTAATTTATGGTTAGACATCACTGAGTACTGGGACTTCCCCAGTTCATGTGGCACAGCAGTGAGAGTGACCCCGGCAGCTGGGAATCCTGGGGGAGGTGAAGCCCAGCCAGGGGACAGGAGGGGACACAAGACAACGGGAGTCAAGATGGAATTTAGGATTAATGAATAAGATGGAAGAATTCCATAATATAAGCAAAACCTACAAATACTTAGGGACCTTAGATTTCTGTCAGCCCCACCCTCTCAGTCAAGCAGAGGAGACCTAGAGGCTGTTAACCTGAGCCGGCCGGAGGGTCAGCTCCAGGCAGAGTTGGGACTGGAAGGCCCACCAGCCTCCACGAGCAGTGTCCACTCTCTCCCCGCGCGCCGCTTCACTGGGCTCAGCCTGCTCTTTCGCGGTGAGAAAGCTGCAGTGTAGAAGCTTTGTGAGGCTAAACGCTGAAAGAAAGAAAATGTGGGTGCTTCTGTTGGGGGAAATAAGGTGGACACTATGAGAAACAAAGAGGAAAATCTGACCTCCAGTGAGAAGAGGAAACCAGAAGCCACGGTGAGAGGAGGTGCTCCGAAACAGGTGGGGGCAAGGCGGGTCTGGTGGAGGGCTGGCCCAAGAAGTGGGCCTGGGTTCTGGGCTGAAGCAGCAGCCCAAGATGCCCCCTGTCGCCCCACCCCTCGGTGCAAATCCCCTCCCCACTCTGCTGGCTGATATCTGAAATGGCTCAGAGTGGGTTCAGGTAAAAGAGAGAGAACTTTGTCACAGAAGCTCCCAAAGATCTGTGGACACCCTACAGAAGAGATGGTCATGAGAGAGGGAATTTTCTTAGCCGGCTGGACAGAAAGCAGAAAGCAGTGCAGACACAAAGCCGAGGGTGGTGCGGAGTCCACAGCAGGTTCGATGACCCACGCGCAGCAGACTGACGGCCGGTGTGGCAGGGCTGCAGAATGGCAGCACCTCTGGTGCCTGGCAAGGAAGCTCCATCCCTTCCTGGGCTTCCTAAAAGGAGTCACTAAAGACTCACAAACTGCTGGGGGAGAGGAGCTGGAAATCATCGGTAATGCAATCAGCAAGCCCAAGGGCTCATGGGACCAGCAGGGAAAGGTTATTTCTCTGGGAAAATATGGGCCTCCCGCCAGGCACAGAGCTCAGATGCCAAACAAAATGACTGGGTGTTTGTGGAAGTGTGACACATTGGTATTCACAGGCTTCAGAGTGTTGTTTGTCTGGTTATGCCTGCACATGATAACCAGCGATGGAGAGAAGACACAGCCACAGAAGGGGTGGAACAGGAAAGAAAGAGCGCCAGTCGGAGGCCATTTAGCACAGGCGAGCGGTGCCATGGGGCTGATTCACCACCTGCCTGATGCAAGGACTACAGACCCACTCCAGAAACTGTTTCTGACATAAAATGGTTTGAATGTCTCTTCACCTTATATTTTCCAATGCTGTGTCCTTATTTTTGTGATTAATCAAGGAGAAAGTTGTTGATGGCCTTTAACACTTCTTGGTCTGCCTTTTCACAGGGATGGCTCGAAATTTCAGAAGGTGTGGTAGCAGCTGGAGGACAGTCATCAGAAAGAGGTAAGACTGAGGCCGTACAAATAAAAGAAGACGATAGCAAAATCATGAGGCGCGGCTTCTACTGCACTGTTCTTACTGGACTTGACAAGTGCACCCACTTCCTGTCTCTGACTTCTTTCCGCTGTGTAACTAGTCACGGGTTAGTTAGTATGCGTACCACCTGGGAATTTGCGGTGTGGGTGAGGCAGGGGCCTGGCCTGAGACTGGCTCACATCACATACTCCAGTGCAGATTGTTAGAGAAGACGGCCTCTGGACATGATGCACTGGCTTGGTGGAGCTTAAGATACAACGCCTCCCATTTTCGCATTGGTGAGGTTTACTTCTGGGTACATCGTTTGAGTGAAGCGCCCCTTGTAAGAAATGGTGATTGACAGAGTGGGATTTGGTAAATCTTTGGTTCCAAATGATAACACTATGTGTTATGGGTTGAATGTGTCTCCTCAAACAACAAAACAAACAATAAAAACGAGATATATTGAAATCCTATGCCCCAGTACCCCAGAATATGATCTTATTTGGAAATAGGATTATTGCAGATACAGTTAGGTAAATGAAGATGAAGTTGTACTAGGTCGGGTGGTCCTTAAATCCAGTATGACTGGTGTCCTTATAAAAGGAGATTTTGGACACAGAGACAGAGAAGACAGTCATGTGATGACAGAGGTGGAGATGAGAGAGATATATCTGCACACCAAGGAATTCCACAGATTTCTGGAAAACACCAGAAACTAGGAAGAGGCAAAGAAGGCTTCTCCTTAAGTCATCAGAGAGATCAAGTTTCTTTCATCTCCTTGCTTTTGGACTCCAGCCTCCAGAACCACAAGAGAACAAATTTCCTGTGTAAGGCAGAGTTGGTACTTTATTTCCACAGCCCTGGGAAACTAAGATGCCACAGAGCACACAAAGCTGCTGTGTGTCCTGGCACTGCTGACACTTTCTTTATGGAATGTCCTATAATTTAGGAGCTAATTATCTTTTTAAACCAGTAGCCAGCAAAATACAACCTGCAGGCCAAATCTGGTGCTCTGGTTACTTTTGTAAATAAAATTTTATTGTTATACAGCGACATCATTCATTTATGACTTGTCTATAGCTATTCTTACACTGCTGAGTAATTGCAGCATAACTGCATGGCACACAAAGCTGAAAAAATGTGGCCTTTTATATAGGAAACTTTTGCCAACCTCTGCTCTAAGCCAGTCTACATTTTTCTTACTGGCTGAGATGCCGTTTTTCCCAGGCTCGTGTCTTGGAGGCAATGCAGAATGAAGCCAACAGACAAGAGTACAGGGCAGCCAGCAAAGCTTTTCATAAAGAGTGAAGAAAGAGCTCCCACCAGTCAGGAGGGCTCCACAAGCAGAGTCTGTGTGGGCAGAATGGCCGGGGTTTATAGGCACGTCAAGGAGGAAGTCCACGTGGGTGCCTGGGGCTTGTTGCTAGGGCCAAACTGGATGGTCAGAAAAACCGCTTGTCTCTCAGGCAGGACATTCCAGGGAGTGGTCCATGCATCCTGCTCAGCCAGCTGATCACAATGCCTGATGCCAGCATCCCGCTTGGCCGTTCCCTACCGGGCCTACATGTCCTGTTCTGCCTGTCCCAACGGCTCCCTTCTGCCTCCCTTTGATTCTTTCAATCATTAGACAGGATAGAAACACTAAGACACAGAAAGACAGAAACACTGACAGAATCTCACAAAATATTGTATTTCTTAATGTCACAATGTCCCCCCAAAACGTAGACTGACTTCTTCCTGAAGGTAGATGCTGTGAATCTGAGCGGCCGTGAGGCTCTGCAGGCCTGGCCCTGTTGTGGACGCACAGGGTCAGTGTCCACAGTTTAAAGCTGAGCCGGGCAGGGGCCTGTGAGGCCGTGACAACCGCACGCCTGGAGGTTCTGCTTCGACGGCTTGGAATCGTCGGGTCTGAGGGTGGGTGTTGTGGTTTCATGACCAGATGTCCTCCTAGCTTCCCTGGAGTTTAATGCCCAAGACCTCGCTGGGAAAAACGCTTGCCCAGACCCCAAACAATGACAGAGCAGCAGTCACGACAATGAAAGCAGAGAATCGAGGCCACAGAGGGGAGGAGCGTGCAGGGGAGAGCAGAGCTCCTGCGCACAGGCGGTGTTTGAGATGCGGTGCCCACCTTCGCAGCCCGCGCACGCGCGCCGCTTTCCCCTTGTCCTACCCTCCGGGGAGCAACCCGTGTGCTCCTTTCAGGGCGCCTGCAGGGCCGGCGGGGCAGGTCAGCGGCAGTAAGTCCGCCTGGGTCTCCGGAGGAGAAACTGCTCTTGGTTGAACGTTGCTGTCTCCCTAATATCCTTTCCTCCCTTCTCCTGGGCAATCAGATTCAGATTTTATTCAGGAAAATAATACATGTACCTAAAAGACGACGTTTCTCAGGCTCCTTTACAGCTAGTTTGGCTAATAACCATGCTCTGGCCACAGAGATTTAAGTAGAAGTTGGCAGGAAAATTTCTCAATGAAAAGTCAAGGATCATGACAAACGCCTTTTTAGCCTTTAGCCTTCTTCCTGATTCTTGCTTTAAATGCTGTACTTCTGACAGCAGCGCGGTGCCCTGTAGGGAGGGGGGGGGAACATCCTCAGCTTGACGAACTAGATACATTGAGGGATCCTGAATCCCCAGGGCCCCCTGAAGCAGCCATACTGTACTTGACATTATTTGAAAGAAAAATAACTCTGAGTCTTGCTTAAGCTGCTTTCATTTGTGGGGGGATCAAATGGAGCTCCCCCACCCCCACCGCCACACGCCTGGTACTGGAATGAAAAGACCCAGAATCGTCCACCATGACCCATGCCTACCCTGTTGAAAAGAAAATGACAAGCAAATGTACTTCAGCATGAAAAAAGTAAAAAAAGGGCATCCAGGGATACAAAAACAATAAACTAATAATAAGGAGAAAAGAACAAAATGCATGATTAAGCACAACTATTTATTGTAAAATAAATGGGAATGAAGTTGGGGTAGGGTAGGTATAGATAACAGGAGAGAGTGGAAATAGATATAATTGCTCTATATTTTAATATAAAAAATACAACTTTAAGGTAAACCCTGGAAGAATCAAAATAAACGCATAAATATTAAACATTTTAAAACTTTTATTATATGTGGCTGTGTAATAATTAATGCTATCTTGAATATATATATGCATATATTTATTTATTTATAAATAATTGAGCTTTAAAAAGTAAAACATGGCCCAAATATCCTAATATCTAAATTATATATGGATTTAATCTTCCCTTCCATTCATACATTTAATACATTATAAGCACCCTCACATAGCAACAAATAATCTAATTTTCACATATAAAAATATAATTTTCTTTTCCAGATAAAGGGGCATTAGCCACATAAGAGGATGCACCCCTGCTTTTCAGCTCCGTGTTAACGTTTGGCTCACAAGGGAGCCAATCAATTACCAAACCCTGTTCTGGTTGGACCGGCCTTAAATTGACTGATAAGTCAAAGTAAGTCACACATGAGCATCTCAAACACTGCAGAACAAGCATGTGGAATATTTAAAGTTTAGGCTCCGCAGGTCATCACCGATAGCTGGTGGTGTTTCCGCTAATTGGCAGAGATAACTGCAAAAGAGTATGTTCCTCCCACGCCGGTGACTCACCACGTGGTACAGTTCATGCAGGAAAGGAAACAAATGCTAGAGAGTGTCCTTTTCTTTCCTCAGTTTCCAAGAGAGGTAACTGGTTCTTTGGCACCCTCAGAAGGCATTTGGTTTGTTTTCCTTTTGTACTAAAAGCTCACTACTTTAAGCATATTCAGTAACTTGCAGCCCATTACAAGTTCATACTCACATGAAACCTTGAGTTGCTGTATTTTGAGCACTGAAGCCTCCTCAGACCGACCTGGCTGGGTGTCCCTTTGGTAGGATTCTGCTGGTTTGAATAGCTATTTTACCATCGGGTATAGATCTTCCATGCTCAGATTTTCTTTACTACCACAGACCTGGACCAGCCAATTTTCTAAAATGCCCTGTTACTTTATAGTATTTAAAGTGAAATGGTATTTCAAGTCAATTACTGTGGGAATATCAATTTTTTTTAATGTAACTGATTTGTTGTAGAGTTTCAACTTGTTGGTTTAAATCATGCAGTGGTTATTATTTTTTCTATTAATTGCCACTAATTGTGCTTAATTTTCTTCCAAAATGTTGTTATAAAGTTTTTCAAACATATACAAAAATTGAAGAAATATTTACAGTGAACACCTGTAAACCCATCAGCTAGATTCTATCCCCAATATTTTACTATTCTTGGTTCATTGCATATCCATCTAGCAATACCTCTACTGACCCCAAAATTTAGTTAATTTATTTGTAATAACTTTACTGACATATAATTTATATCACGTAAAATTCCTGCACTGTAAATGTAGTTTGATGTTAGCAAATGTTAGCGAATTTGTATAATTGTGCAACCCTCACTATAGTAACCCCAAAAAGTTTCCTTGTTCATACATAAATTCTAAGTGTCAGAAAGAAATGTCAGAATAAACTGAGTATTAGTAAATTGAATAAACTACATCTAAAACAACAATCCTTTTCTAAGCATCATCATCTGCTTAGCTGTTTCCAGTCTGTAGTGGGCTGAGGAACTGTGTAAAAAATCGTATTCCAGTTATTATGTCTAATGAGGGAGATGTTCAGATTCCTGGTAACAGTATATGCAATTCAGTGCATATGGAAATCCAGTTGATAGTCATAAAGAGGAAAGTTTTCTTTTATATTTCTGGGTATCACCTGTATTCTCAGTAAAGTGACTGGAGAAGAAATTTCTTGTAAAGTAAGACGTTACCATATTTCTTTCACCAATTTGATTCATGCTATTTCTCCAAGTGATCAAATACTGTGTGGAACATACAATCAGTTCTCAATAAATATTTGATGATGGGTTGGGAATATCCTCTCTCATAGTTATAATTTCAGGGTTTTTAAATGGAAAAGAATATAAGTAATATTTTTTCATCTCTTACAGACTCTCCATCAAGCCAGTAAACTAAGCATGATGATTGTCAATAAATGATCACTTGAGTGATAACGTGAGTATTTACTTTAGGTTAAACATGAGTATTTTATATATTACAGGATATCTTATTTGCACATTTTCTCTTAAGCATGATATAAATCTTTTGATATATTGCATCTATTGTACTCAATATCATAAATAATCTTTTGGAAAGCAATTGCTTTTGACATATGTCAAAAATCAACTATGAAGATTAATGTGGGATAGAGAATGTCTATCTGCCATGCCCTTCAAGCTCCTTGGGGTCCACATAGGAAACACACCTTAGGCATGTGGTCCTGCTCATTAACTTTGAAGTGTTCATTATTGTTTATAATGTACTAATGAGTGGACAGATGAATTTGAATATGAAATGCTAGAGGCACTGTTTGCAAAAGGCTCTTACTTTTTAAAAATTATGACATGCAGAAAGTTATTCCCAATAACCAGGGGGAAAATGTATTTAATTTGTCCCAGATTGTAATTTTCAAATTCTTTAACACATCCACTTAAAATCGATTTAGCTTTTGTTTGTAACCAAAAAGTAAAATCACATTTGTTTTCCTTAAATATAAATTCTTCTTTAACTATAGATGACTTTTAATGAAGGTCACTTTTAAGGCCAGCCTCTTAAGAGGTTTGTTTTCATTCTTTTTTAATGCTATGCTGGTGAAAGAAAAACCAAACTCTAGTGTAACATGACCTAAGAATGTATTTCATTCATGTCAACAATTTATGACAATAATTGATGTCATCTCGAACTTCATGAGGAGCAGTATGAATGCGCCTCCCTCTTATTTTCTCTTAGACTCTCCTTCCTGATGCTTCCAAAACACTCTAGACCTCGTCTTTCCAGGCAGGTCCAGAATCTATGAGTTCTGCGTCACAACACCTCTTGTGTGGGTTTTCTATATATTATTTCAGGGTAATGACTTACAGTAAAACAACTGGCTATGAAAGGGCAATTTAATTCCCCCTTAAAACTGTATTTTAGCAGGGATGATGATATCAGCAGAAAGGTTGTTAGCTGATTTCTGGTAATATATTTCTTTGTAATCCTGGTCTTCAAATTCCAATGATTTTGAACATGAGGTAGTTTATGCCGTCTGGGTTTAAAATACTAGAGTAGGATCAAGGTCATGTAGCCATCAATTCTGGACACATTTTGCTTTTTTCTTAAGAGTCTATTATCTTCCAAATAGAAAAGAAAAATTACCTAATGAATGCCACAGAAGAAAACTGTGAAAAGTATTAAAATATTTTTAGCAGTTTTTTAACCAGAATGAACATTCCAGTAATAGATGTACCATGTTTCAGGTGGGTGAGTCACCTGAACAAGGGCAAAGCATTGTAGGAGGTGACAGGGTGTGTGTGTCGGTGACAGTGACTAACTGTAACTCAACGGATTAAGCATCTGAAATTTTATGGTTCCATTTTGGAAATACCTACTCTTCAAAGGCATTGTATGAAGTGGGAGCCCCAGAAGTAGCAGATTTAATTAACAAATTTTTAAATATGTATCTTCAGTGCCCTTGACACTTAGTGTGATCACAGGCCTAATAAATTATACAAAAATAATGCATCGCTTCTGAAAAAAATTATTTTCCTCAGCTAGATATGGGATGATTTAATGACATGACCATTCACTTTGGACAAGTAAATCACAGCTTATTAAAAGATTACTGCTAAAAAACTCAAGTAGCATAACTGAAAACTTCCTGTACTGTCATGAATTTTGACTACATATTACAGTTATCATCTTTCCATACATGGGGAGGGATTTATCAAGAGTCTATTGTGTGGCAGGAACTGTTTCTCAGTCCTGGCGAACAAGCCCTGACCCTTGATGTGAGAAATTTCTTTGGCTTTATCATTTCAAATAGATTTCTTTTTCTATCAGATGCCTCAGGTTTTTTGCCATTTATTTGATACTTCTCCCTGTGTCTATTACTCCATTCTATTATTCTGACTTTTATTTGCTTCTCAAAAGGATTTAAATTCTTTTCTTACACTTACACCATTCAGACACAGGAACCATGCTCAGTATCTGTCTTTTGGATATTGTTTTTATTTTCTCATGTCTTCATCTCTAATTTGATTATCTTTCAAAAAAGTTATCATCTGGGTAATCTTGAATAAAACACAAATTTTACTTTTTTCTCTGGGTTAGTTACATTATGAAATTTAAATAATCAATTCAAATATGTTTCTTCTTTCAAGAATGATTTGAAACTATTTCTTAAAGTTTTTAATAGCCTAACTGTATGTGTTTATATTTCTCTATACAATGGCTCAAAGCATCGGTTAATAAACTGCCCTTAACCATAAAAGTAAAATTAGGAAAACATTTTCAAACTCTTTCCTCCAAGCCAAAGCGTCCATTGGTGTTTTTTACATTTATTTATTTATTTTGTATGGGAAATACCTCAGAAGCCGCAAGCAAAATGTTAAATAAACCAAATTAAGAAATTGCTGTCGCAAATCTCAGTCAATGAACGGCAGGTTACCCGCAGGCTTGACAGACCCCACGTTGGGTCGTCAGCGCGCACTGCCCCGCACTGTGGCCCGGTCCTGCTGTGGACACACCTCTCACACTCTGAGGTGTGAACAGTGTAGATCAAGGCAGGCCACTGTGATGTGCAGCGTTTCGTGGTGGTGTTGTGGTCAAAGCCAGCGTGCACCAGGACGGCGTGTCATACCTCCCCTCCGTTTTCTAGGCACACATCGATGCGCATCTGTGCAAGTGAATTAGGCTCACATTTCTATGGTCTCACTTTGCGGGGAGCTGGGAGTGGCGTCAGAACGGCATGGCCGCGAGCCGGCTCTGTACCTCAGTGTTCCCACCTAGAGTACCTTTCTCATATACTCCCAGATCTCACTTATTTAAGTGGCGTCCACTACCCACTACTGAATACATTCCTCTGTGGAAACCGTCAGGACAGCTGAATTCCCCGTCCCTCAGGGGCCTCTGGCCCCTCAGCCCCTGGGGGGTCAGGATTCCCCGGGGCCTGCCTTGTCCCTCGCCCGTCCCCCTCGCTAAAGTTTTGCTAAGAACTTGGGGTCCCTGCTAACAGCCACGAGGGACACCAGTCCCACGCTTTGCAGCCCTCAGGCAAGCTGCCAACCAGGTCATAAAGCATGGCTGCCACCAGAGCGGTTGTTTATGTGGTTCACACCCTTTCCCCCTCGCGCCAGCATCGACCAAGATGCAGGGTCTAGAATTCGGGGTTCCAGCCCCAGGTCGTCGCCATGTGCTACCGAGCTCTTCTCGTTTGCCTCTCGAGGTTGCATTTCCCCCCTTACCTGGACACGGGGCCTAAGCCCTATGCACAAGGACCTGCAGGTCACGGCAGCCCACGGGCTTTTTTGCTGGTCCTCAAAGACCCCTTCAAAGCACAGTTTTTTGATAAAAGAGATACAAAGATCCATAAACAATACAAAAGTACTTGAAGATAATGGGCGTCGTGGCATAGCTGGGGCTCCCGTGAAAGGGCAGCTTCTCTGGGCTTCCCACCCAAACCCTTAGCGTCCTGCGGCTTCTGAGCCTCCGCGGCCAGAGGGCGAAATGACCCTGAAGAGCCTTCATCTGGCTTTCCTCGCGTTTGCTCTGAGCACTGAAAAACGATGGTCCCGCTCGGGTCAGGCGCTGACCCCGGTCCCTGCGCCTGGGGAGCCGCGGGAGGTTCCGGCTCAGCGTCCAGCTCTCCCTCCGCGGTCGCCCCTGCCAAGCCCTCCCTGCCCGCCCCAGAGGAGCCTCCGCCCTTTACCAGCCTCGACCCTATCGCTGCGTTGAGTTTTAAAAAAATTTAGCACCTGATACAACCTGAATTGTCCTCTTTGCTCTCATGTGCGTTGCCCACTTTCCCACCCCGGGGCAGAAGCTTCTCTAGGGCAGATTGTCCGCCTTGCAAGTTCTCTGCCCCATTTCTAGACGTTCAGTAAGTCATCCTTGATCCAGTGAAATAAAATTGCAGTGAGGCAGTGAAGCTCCCCAAGTACATATTGGGTTGGTAATAAACATCACAGATGAAAACACTTTGGGTGCAGTCTGTGCTTCTACAGCACCCCATTCCTCCACGGCTGTGCAGCGGTCCGCGTTCAGTCTCCGTGCTCACACTTCACGTTCTGCTCAGCGTCAGCCGTGCACGCCTTGTGGCTGCGCCCCAGCCCCGGCGCCGGCGTGGTTCTAGAAGCGAAGGGGAGCTCGGTCTGCTGGCTGGAAGGGTGAGTGGGTGGATGGGTGCACTTAGTATCGATGAATAAGTGTGAGTTAGCTATTAATTTTTCTAAATAACTGTGTTGTGTTTGTGAAAATAGTCATTAGTAGATCCTGAACTGAATCCAAGATACCTCCAAGGAAATGTTTATAATGTCTCAGAATATTGTGATTCAATGCACAGCACCCAATTTATGTATGTATGTCTTCAGTTTCTGTGGGAAGATGCATAACATGGATGCAGATATTAAGGATCATTAATGATTCCACAGCCAAATCAGTCACCCACCTCCTATCACCTGACTGAGGAAGTGATCCAGGGTCCTTGGGATGCGATCCGGCTCCAGACCCCCTCCACCGGGCCGCGTTCTTGCATGTGCATCTTCTGGCACCCCACTTCTACATCTTCATCAAGCCAAAGTTTTTCTTCTGTTTTCCTTATTTTCTCTACACTCTTGCTGATAATTTTGTATTTGGAATCTCATTTGATCTTAGCCCTGAAGTTTAACAGTATATGTCCCTAGTTATTGTTATTATTAACATAGTATTATTATCTCCTTGGCTGGGAATAGAATATAAATAAGCCATCTTTTCCACACGAAGGCTTTAGTGCTTCTTGAACTACCAGATGGAAAATTACCCTCCCGCGCATCACCAAGGAGGGGCTAAGGACCCCGGGGACAGGGGCCCTCAGCATTTCTAAGAGAGTTTTGGATGTACAGCAGCCAGATTAGGAAGTTTCCTTTTCAAATTCACCTTCAGACACCTGAGAAAGTGGGGCCTGGAAGTAAGCGACATGAGGGTTTTTTCTGATGCATCATGCCCAGCGCTTCCAGAATGTTCCTCGTGGCACCAGAGCATGGAAACTACAAAAGAAGAAACTGGCTGGGAAGAATTGGTGGGGTTAAACAGATAATAAGCGGCTGTTAAAAGAAATCAGTTTTCATGAGTGAACTAGAAAGGGTGACTATGGAGACAAATAATTAGAATGGCAACTCTAATCAGCCGCTTCCAGCAGGTCATTAAAATAATTATATTATCATATTATGACTGCCAGAGAACAGCCACATGCCATAGATGAAAAATGAAGTTTACTGACTTTCAAAAGAAGTCTGGATATCTTTTAGTTTTGAAAGAAGTTTTTCTTTGTTTCTTTCCTCCTTTCTCTCTTTTCTTTTTTTTGCAATTGGGGGCAAAAAGAAGCTGTGGAGAAGCCACAGATACAAACCAGGAAAATAAGGAAAAGGTATTTTGCTGGACATGAAATAACACCTCAGAGTAGAATACAGTTAAGTTATGGAATCCCGGACGGCACATACAACTAATGAATAGTTCTCTATTAATTACTTTTTAATTTTGCTGTGGTAATGAGATTCCAGAAATACACCTTTGTACATTCCCAGTGCTGCCATCTAATTTCACTGTGCTCGGGAGTCTATCCTCTCTGACTGTAGTGTTTCATGGGGCTCTAACAGGAATTTTTCTGGACAGAAAGTGTGTGGGTTATTTTGTATTTGTCTTAATAATTATTTTTGGTAAATGAAATATGAGCATTTTATGCCAAAATATCAGCTCTGAATCAGCTTTCCATTTCTTTTCTTTCCTCAACAAGCTGCCAATGTTCCTCCTCACTTACCAATGTCTCTAGAACTTTTTCTTTTATTCATTCGTCCATCCGTCCATCCATCCACCACTCACCGATTCAACAGAGACTCTCTCCTTAAACAGATTTGACACTTGTTCTTTTCAGACCTCACCTCAGCTAAGCCCTTGCCTTGCCCCTGTCCTAACTGCAGCTTGCCCAGCCCAGTATTTGCCAAGCCTGGTAAATCAGGTCAGCAGGAATCATCCCACCCTTGACATCAGACCAAGTTCTTCATCCCCCACCTTTGATGTGTACGTCCTGAGCTGGCCTTTAGCAAAAATCCTTACATCAGTTCAGGAGGAATCCCCCCCTCTCCGTGATCCACCCACTTACTCCCTCATCTGTTCCTTGGCTGTAAATCTCCACTGTCCTGAATGTGGAGGTGAGCCAGATTCCTCTCCCCTGTTGCAATACCCTTGTTGGACAGTCTTACCTAAAGTCTTCCTTATCATTTAAACAGGGGTCAGAAAAGTTTTTCTCCAACAGTATGGCGCCCATGACTTGGATAGGGTCAGATTCACCTTGGCCTCCTGGACCTCCCACCCGGGACCCCAGGGACACCCTCTGAAGCCTCTGTCTTCACGCCCGGCTAATGGGGCTCCGCTGGTTAAGTCCAGCTCCCGCTCCAGCCCAGGGCTCTGGCTGACAGGCCACCGAAGCGCAGGAAGGACAGATTCTGATTCTTACATTCTGAGAACACTGAGACCAGGTTAGACTCCAGGGCCGCTCCGGATTGGCGGTGACGGTCTTAGCAGGAAGCTCCTGTGTTGGAAGCCCTCTGGGCTCCTTTTTGATGGGACTTGCTTCCTGATTCTTGAGTGGGATCCTCGATGGCACATAACAACTCTCCCGCGAGACGTTGCCCTTTGTACGGCAGAGATTGGATTAGAGCCCAAGTTTCTCTGTGAGGTTGAATTAACTGAAACTGTAGGAGCTTCTCAGTGAACTGAAACTTCCCTCCTCAAGCCCCTACACTAAGCTGACCACCAGACAGTGTCTGCTTCCTTTCATGTGGGTGTGATTCTACTCAGGCCAACTGGAACTTCCTTAGCTTCTTTAAGAAACCATCTCCCCAGCCTGACTCATCCGGGACCTCCCCCTTCCCATGACCTCCTTCCTGCTCTCACCACTCCAGCCTTCCCTGTGGTTCCTTGACCCTTTCAGCCTGTCACCCTTCACACCCTCACCTCCTTCTTTCCTCTCTTCTCCCCCATGTGAACCTTCCTTGCCCATTCCAGCCCCTCAGCTCCCTGAGGATGCTTGAACTCTAGGCTCCCTGCCCCCATTGGGGGCTCTCAATGGACTCAGGGACCCCCCAAAAGTTACTTCATATCAGGGCAAATTAAAATCTTAAAAGTCCCTTCCACAAATAAAGTTTATTTAGAGCTCAACCACCTAAATTTGGCCTCAGGCCCTAAGCCACTCCTCACTGTATCTCCATGCTGTTCACCTTGTTCCAGGCTGAAATGTCTCTTAACTTCATAATGATTTTCCCACTCCCCCTGCTGCAATATTTCTAGAAGATTTGTTTATGACTTTATTTTGCTTTGAGATGTTTAATCTGGAAATTGTGACCTGCATATCTGTCAGTCCTCCTTCCCTTAATAACATTCTTCCTTCAGTATCTGCTCTAATTCCCCAGGGGTGCTGTGCAAAGGACTTATATAAGCCCCGCTGGGACTCCTGCTACGATCAGAGAAGAACAGTAATTATAACAACTGGGAAATCATGTTACATTTCTCAATTCTTACTGCATCTCTGCAGTACCTTGTGCACCAGCCACTTTCTAAGCACTTTAAGTATGAAAACTCATCTAAAACCACAAAAATTCTGGAGAGTAAGCGCTGTAAAGCCTACTGCATGGAAAACGTGATTTGTCCTGGGCAGTGTGGAGCCACGAAGTATGTACGTCCAGTCCTGACCAGTCCGGCTCCAAGGCATAATCAGAAAACTACAGTAGCCTTAAATCTCATACCCGCTGGGCCATCCGTACATCAGAGAATCAGAGAACCAGAGAACCTCCCCAGTGGTTCTGCCACACATACAGCAGAGATGCTGTGCATGCTGTGCCCGCATCTGGCCTGGTTCGCTGCCTTGGAGAAGGGCCATGAATCACTTTTGGGCAGGAATTCATTTTGTGTTTCAGTGCTTAAATTGTACCAGTTCTGATCTTAGCTTTCAGAAATCTTCTTTTAGGATCTGAGCTTTTATTCCTTTGTCCTGATGTGGATTAGTGTGACACACATTTACTTTTTTGCTAGATGATGAGCTGGTCTTTAACATTCATAGGCATTTTGGGGCAGCCATGATGGCCCCGCATCTCTGCCTTACCTTGTACTTTAAAGAGAGGACTGGGGCCCTCACCTCTGTTCTCATCCTTTATTGTTTAGTCCTTTATCCAATCTCTCTTTATAAGGCATGTTTTGGCAAAGTATTTACTGTCAATCTAAACATCAAGAGCATGTATTCATTCCCATAGCACATTCCACTTGATTATGACTTCATCACGTAAGATTAATGTATGGGTATGTTAATTATTTCAAGAAATAAACTGAATTTTAAGGCCAATCTTCTGGGAACATGTATGAAATAAAACAAGTAATCAACACCCATTAGTTACTTCAATCCGTGTGACTGATAGCTTTATTATAATTCAATAAGACCAAACTACCTTGAGCATTTTAAAAATGTGGTTGTTGCCCCAATACAGGTAAAAATAGCATGTGACCTACTGCATCACAGTCCAACTAGGGAATCAGCACATAAACTAGCCTGTAACATACTTGCCAAGAGAAAGAGAGTATAACTTCCCTGCAGGACTACAGGTGTCTCGATCGCATCCAAACGAGAACTCCTGCCTCCCATGTGCCCCATCGAGTCTTCTGTTTTCCCGTCGTCACTGTCTCAGTAACAGAGCCACTGTCCACCCAGCTGCCCGAGCCGCAGCCCGAGCTTGTGCCTGAATGCTCCCCTTTTCTCACCTCGCGATAAATTCTATTAATCCACACCCTCCTACTCATCTCTGCTACTCTCATTCCATAACCCAAACCACTTCATGTCAGACTATTTCAGTGGCCTTAAACTGTTCTGACTAGTTTCACTCTTGTACCCCACTCCAAAAGCTTTTCCCAGCATAAATCAACTTATGCTGCTCTTATGATATGCATATACCCTCTAATGATTTCACATCACATATAAAATCCCAAATGTAACCATGACTATCGACAGCTGCCCCCTGTATCCCGTGGTTTCCTCCGGCCCCTCCTTGTACACAGCTCCCTCGGGAGCACGACGCTCCCCACACAAGGCCCTCCTTGTCTGTCTGGGACACACTGAGCTCAGGACGTCCAGGGCTTCTGCTCCGGGGTGCCTTTGCTCGGCCACACCCTTCTCTTCATTCAGGTAGCAGCTCAAATCAGCCTTTTCCCGATACCAGACTAAACTGAATGCTTTCAAAGTCCTCCCATTACGTCAATCCGTGGATATTTGCTGCTTTTGTTATTTACTTTTTGCTTATTTAGTTATTGGGTTTTTCTCTTCCATAAAGGCTGATACCAGATCTCTTTTGCTCAGCACTATGCCAATGAACATTTTGGAGGAATTGGGTGAGTGAATGAAGGAACAATTCACATTAAATATTAAGGGACATGTGAACATTGTGGGATTTAGATCAGGGAGCAGGGAGCGTTTATAGGGAGCTTACTGCCGTCACGACTCTGTTGGCTGGGAAGGATTTACAGAGGTCGAGAGCCAAGAGGACAACCATGCCCTTCCTGAGCTGTGGCTCAGGAAAGACCAGAAAGTGATGGGAGCTCACGGCCTGGGCATGTCCGGGAACTGGTCTGGCCCCGCCCCTCGCTGTCTCCGGCTTTAAGGTCTCTCACCACCAGGACCTCTCTCACTGCCCACTTCTGTGGAGGTGAGAACTTCATGAGAGACTCTGTGTGGAATTTGATTTCAGCTTTGCCGAAAGACGGCATCTCAGCAGCTCCCCCCCACTCCCCAGGTGCACTCGCCTTGCAAGCTCTGGCACTGCTCCTGGAAGCCCCCACCACCACCCCACAGGGGCCCTAGCTCTGGTCCTGCTCTACTCCGCAGGGTACGTGGGGACCCGGCCAGGAGCAGGTGAGGCAAAGCAGGGGAGGAATGCCAGCAGGACCTGGTGAAGAGACTTGGAGTTCAGTGCCAACATTTGATTCTGACGGGATGCCACTTCTTAGAGGGGCAGGGCCCTGCAGAGAACGTGCCTTTGAGCCTTCCAGGTTGGCACAGTGTGGATTAGGTATGCTCTTGGCAACATTTTTAGTGGTGGCGTAACTGAATAGTTTTTACACGCAGAAATTGTGCAAAGAATGGTGGTGATGGATACCAGTTAATGGTCTAAGAGTAATGTTCTACTTCTGAAAACAATAGAAATAATAACCATCGTGGTGAACACATTAACATTTATTGAGTGCCTATTAAATAGCAGGATATATGTACATATCTTCTCATTTAAACTGATGGAAAGTTGGAGGAAATAGATACTTTAGCCCCTGTTTTCAGATAAAAGAATTGGTTCTCAGTCCCAAATCTTAATTGATAAGTTGGTAAGGTTTGAATGTAAGTCTGTTTGACTCCATAAATCTTTGTTAGCACTAAATAGGTAAAGAATCACTTTGTGCGATTAGACTACTAAAAGAATAAATTAAAACAATAATTTTGTGAAAATGGCCGATATGCATGAAACAAAAAGCATATACATCTGTTTTTCTGTTATGTCTTCAACCAGTCTTATCCAGAGAAGGATTTTGATAGAACTCTTATCAAAACGTACACACTTTTACATACACTGCCAGGACAGTTAGAGCACTAAAGAGACTATCCCTTAATAACTGGGAGCATTTAAGGGAACTACCTTCTATTCTAGGACTTTTTCTTTAATTACTGATGTGCTAAGTCTAGAAAATATTAATTTGAGCATCAGGTTTTTCTAGACTGCCAAACAAGGGAAGGGAAGCTAGCAGGCTTTCCAAGATTCTGGTCAAAGACCTGCATGGTGACCCTTCTCAGTGACATTGTTAACAGTGACGAACACCAGTCACACAGCAAGAGTTCTACCTCTTACCTGAACTGGCTGCCTGCATACTGCAAAGCACTGGACAGAGATAACGTGTCTTACACCCAGGCAGCTGGGAGCCAGTCTAGGCCTTTTGCCTTAAAGACCCTGCTTTGTTCCATCTCTAACCGCACCCCACCACAGGTGGGGGAGTCCGCGGGCGCAGTAAGGCACAGCCATCCGGAGCCCGCACTCCAACCCATGCTCCAGAACCCCATGCAGACAAACTCCCTGCAGCCCATCCACAGGCTCTGCATAATCCTTTTCCCACATCAACTTCCCACGTCTGCTCAGGGTCTTAGTAGCAGTTTGGACATGTGGCTGGGTATCCACATGTGTGTGCAAAAGGCTATCTGCAACTTGTGAGAGTGTCAGGGCTGGGGAGAAGGAAGGTGACCCTCAGGTGTGCTAACTGTTGGAGCGGGCGGGAATCTGTGCATGAATCCGCAGAGGTGAATGCCTATCTATGTATTTGTCAGGGTAACAATAATAAAGTTGAAACTGCTCCATGAACCTTCACATTTTAGCATGTAATATCTACTGCTAACTGGCCCTGTAATATTCCCACATTTCCCCTCACCAAACCTCAAATTATATCAGTCTCATTCTAGTATTCAGGTAACTGACAATGAACTCTTAGGGGTGTTCTGAGAACAGTGGTGACACAGAGGTCTATTTCTCAAATACAATCCTCAAATTTGAAATTTATGAATTAGGGAACCTTCAAGTGTGTTGTTTCTATTCAGAATTGAAAAGTTGTATGATATATCTAATTATCACATTATGGCTTACATTAATGTGAAAGATATTGTATGTCAAATAATCTGAGGATAAAAGTATGTTAGTGCATCAAATATTTATCTTAAATATCTAAAGGAACTCCTTTATGTGTCCCAGAAAGCTCAGGGCTTCCTTAGGCTATGACCACACTGTCAAAATAACAAAATCAATTTAGTGAAGCTGCAACCAGAGAGAGAGGTCAAACCTGTCACTGAATCATGATCGATGTGAAGGCAAAGCAACGGACCCGTCAGTCCTTTCAAGACCGCTTACGTGGCAGTTTTATGTGGAACACGGAGCTTCCTTCTTAACGTCCTTCTCCTGCCTTATAAACAGTCATTTGCCAATCTCAGTAAAAGCTGTGTAAGTTTAGTTTTAAGAAAACAAAAATAAATCTAAATAATACCTTTGTTTTTTGGAACATTAAGCTCTAAATCTTATAGTCCAAATCACTATTTTAAATCTTATAGTCCAAATCACTATTTTTTTCTGTGTTCCAAAGGGCTCTACTCAATTGCATGTTTATTATTCTAGCTGTCCACATTTGAATATACCTCTTAAGTTTTATCACTATGCTAGCTGAAATAAAAGTAATTTGCTTCAAACAGGGAAAAAACTGTTAGGTTTGTTTTTCAGTTTGATGATACAGAATCTAGCACTGAGCTAATACATCTGTTTACATGATGAATAATGGAATGTATCATTACGGCTGGAAAATAGGATCAAAGGAAAGCATCTTTTTTTAACCCTTTCTATAAAGCGAGATGTATCACTTGGAGAATGACTAATTATCAGATAAAGGTTTGCTAAGGATGCCAGCTGAAAACAAATGAAGTGTTAGGTAAATATCTCAAGAAGAAAAGCAACATGTTTGGGGACTAGAATATAACAGACTAAAAAGGATGCAAACTGAACTAAAAAAAAAGTTTTAAAAAATGCACTTGTTTGAAGAAAATGTATGAATACTAGGAAGAATTCAGAGGACTATAAAGAAAAAGTGACTTCTGCCAAAATATTGGATCTTCAGAAGGACTTAGAAAGGACAAGGGAGTAATTAGTCATCTAACAGCGCCAGAGGGTCAAAGGAAAACCCATTCATAGAGAAAATTACTCCAGAAAGAATCTCAAATCGATGTTAAAAATATGCCATAGTCATTCAGATTGGCTTTGAACAGCTCCTCGCGTCTAAATCTGAGCGGCTCCCCTGCATTGTCCAACATGAGGCAAAGGCATTGAGAATCCTCTGGTGGAGAAACTGGGGTCCTGGCACGCAATCTTGTTGAGAAGCGTCTCAGCCGGTCCGTGAGGTGAGGGAAATCTCTTAATTCTGGGCAGATGTGGCAACATGGGGCCAAAACAGGAAGAGTGTCTGGGAGGCTTTCCACGCCTGGGTCGGTTCCACTTTTGGGGAATTTGTCCCAAGCTGAGTCTTTAAGGAACTACTGAAAAGAATTAAACACTGCCCCAGATCTTTCAGCTTTCCAACTGGGAAGGTTTTTTAGAATTTGGGTTCTTGGCCTTACCCAAAATATTTTGAATAAGAATTTACTGGGGTATACAGCGTAAATCTGCATTTTAAATAAACACCAGGTGGTTCTGATACACCGAGATGGAAATGAGTGGAGGACCTGATAAGCCAGATGGGGCAGAGACCTCAGAGGTGGGAGCGGGTGACACATTGACACAGGAATTGTGCTGGCCGGTTATCAGAATGGACTATGATTTCCATATCAAGAAATCACATAGATCATAGATCCAGGGTTTGGAAGATTAGAATCTTCCTTCAAGCCAGGTTTTCTGCAGGAGTGAATCTGAGTGTAAGCAGACCATACAGGCCTGACTAAAGAGAGATGATCTCCATGCAAACATAATGTCACCGAAAGACACACCCAACAAAATCTACCCTCCAGAGATTCGGCGTTGGTGCAACAAAATCACCAATACAGTATTGACTGAGGAGATGAAGTCCTACAAAAATAATCACCAAAAGCCAATCAGACAGGACAGGCCGTTTCTGCAATCAGAACACGCAGACGTCAGTGGCCTGCGGTGATAGCATTTATCACACACTGCGGCCCGGTTGTCTTGTGCAAACCACCGCGGGCCTGGACCCTGTTCTGAGAGTGAGCAGAGGTCTGCTTTACTGAGTGGGAGGAAACCACCCCCTGTCCGTGGGGAACCACAGGTTCAGGCCGTGGTTTGGGGCTATGCAGGCAAGTGGCAGAAATGCTAAGGAAAAATAGAAAACCAGCTCCAAGCCCAGGTTTACTATGCCCGTGGTGACTGAGGGCAAACCTGGCCACAGAGACCCACCTGCCCCCACAGACCCTGAGCGTTCAGGCCTGCTGTGCACCCCTGCTCCTGGGGGGATGACGCTCCAGCCAGGACCCCCCCTTTCGGAGCAGGTGTAGGATGACAGAGCCAGGGACACGCCACACCTGAACAATGATTTTTTAAATTAAAAATTAATGTAATAATATAATTTGGTAATTGTGTATTTTAACAAGAAAGTATGACCAATAGGTATTTACTTGAAATTATGTATTTTTCTGTACTTTTTTACTTTAATGTTTTATAAATGCTATTGATTAATCAAAACAGTAAGACTAGTTAATGGCAGTAATTAGAAATTAATAGGACTAATTAAACAAATGTAAGCAAAATATAACAGTATTTTTAGAATGTTTATATTCTGTTACAGCAATTTATTTTAACTTTTTTTTACTATTGGCAGTATTGAAGAAGTGCTGCCCTTACAGTGTCACTGAACGCTGGCCCCTAACCCAGCCGCGCGGCAGGGAAGAGTGTCTGCAGCTCAGCTCCGCCTTCATCAGGTCCCGGCTGGATGATTAACCCCCCTTGTCGACAGTCGCTGTGTGTGGACAGTGTACTGAATATGGACGTAACGCAAGGTGCTTCTGGCATTACTGACAGTCTTAGTCCAAGCAACTAACCTCATTAGATTTTTTTAATGCCCAAGGTTCCTGCAGCAATGGAAACTTCTCTACTTAAATTTGTTATTGAATTTATAAATTATAATAATTTATTATTATCTATTATAATTTGTTATCATTATAGACAGATCTGAAGTTTCATCAGAATTATGACTTACTATGTTTACTTCGTTTTTCTCAGCAAGACTGATTTACCCAAGAAAGGGAGAGGTGTTAGATTTTGATGCCAATATAAAGTTAAGTATGTGGCCCTTGGACACATAAGACAATTATGTAAGAGACGGTAACTGGCTTCTCACTGGTGGAGATCTGAGTCTGTGGCAAAGACACAACATTCCAAATTTTGTGAATGTCCAAATTAATTTATAGTAATAAAAGTCATACTCTTCTATTTGTTGTTTTTGACAAAGTAGTATATTTAACAAACTTATCTTTAATGGAATATCTACTTTCTTTGTTTGACTGTCATCTGCCCTGATAGGAGAAAGCCCCTTCAAAGGACAGCTCTGCCCACCCAGCACACACCTCATGAGAAAAGAAGAGGCGAGGGGCCAACTCATCACCATGTGTCTCCCTAGCCTAGGACCTTCTAATCTAAAATATTTTCTGACCCCTTGTTATATGAAGTGATGTTTCACACTGTATTGTTATGGAATCACACACAAATTTATCATCTATTAGGGCAAACATATTTACCCCACATCTTCAGCATTGCAGTTCTTCTCAAAGACAGTAAGTAGTATTTTTATTCCTCTTTAACTTCCCTAAGCCAATAGTTTAGATGTAGTGCTAATGCAATGTAATTTTACCATTTTGGACAAAGGATAAAGGAAGTTTTCCCCTCCTGTTGAAACTGTTCAGAATCAAAACTTCTGTTAATCTAATTATTTCTCTACCACATGGTGCCTGCTCACACCACCACATGTTAGGAAATAGCAGGAGAATCGATTCTGCAGTGTGTGAGCTTAGACGGACACTGTGGGAAAGAGAAAGACAATCCCACAACGGGAGAAGGTTTGCAAATCACGTGTTGTGATGGGCATTTGTATCCAGATTGTCTAAAGAACCCTTGCAGCTCAATAATAAAAAGACAAGTAGTCTGATTAAAAAATGAGCACAGTGTTTGAATAGACATTTCTCCAAGGAAGATAGGCAAATTACCAATAAACAGTTAAATTACCAATGAGAAAATACTCAACTGCATTAGTCGCTAAGAAAATGCAAATTAACACCACAATGACATAGCTGAAGTAAGACAGATAAAAACAAGTGTTAGCAAGGATCTTGACTCATTGAAACCTATATACATTATTACTGGTGGGACTGCAAAATGGGGAAGCTATTTGGAAAGCATTTGGGCAGTTACTCACAATGCTAAGCATGATTTACTATATGACCTTGCAACATCAGTCATGGGCATCTCCCCAAGAGAACTGAAAACAGATGTCCATGCAAAAACGTGTACATGAGTGTTAATAACTTCCTGTTCATACTAGCCCAACTGTAAAAACAACCAAAATGTCCATCAACTGATGATTGGATAAACAATATGTGGTATTGGATTATTATGTAGCCATATAAAGGGATGAAATACTGATACACACTGCAACATGAATGACTTGAGAACCTCATTCTAAGTGAAAGAAGCCAGACACAAGAGGTGACATCCACTATGTTCCACTCACAAGAAAGTTCTAGAATAGGCATAGCTATAGAATAGGGTTGGAGTAGGAAATGTGGAGTGACTGGTAATTGGTGTGGAGTTTCTTTCTGGGTGATGAAATGTTCTAAGAAGACAGAGAGGTGATGGCTGCACAGCTCTTTGAGTACAGTAAAATCCCTGAATTATGCACTTGAGGGCATGAATTTTTACTTTATGGTATGTGAATTATATCTCAGTAAAGCTGTTTTTTAAAACATAGGGGCTTCAAAGAAATATTTTATGAAGCTCACTGAATCTGTGGGTCAGGACTTCAGGCCAGGCTTTGTGGGAATGGTTTGCCAGGGTGTCTGGGGCTTCAGCTGGGAGGATTCAAAGGACTGGGTGTGACTGTATGGCTGCGGACTAGAATCTTCTGGAAGTGTCCTCACTTACACGTTGGTCAGTGTGCGCTAGTTGTTCCTGAGAGTCAGCTGAGCTTGTTAATAGCACACAGTCATCACATCTTCACGGGCCTGCCTTTCTCAGTGTGCGTGGGGGCCGCAAGGTAATCAGACTTCTTAAAAGGCAACTCAGGACTTTGCAAGACAGCGTCCTGGGACACGAGGTGGCAGTCACGCCGCTTCTCAGCCAGTGTCATGACTCACACATCAGTCCTCCTCATTCCATGGTTTCCAGCAAGTCAAATGCCCGCCTAGATCCAGGGGGAGGAGACAGAGAGCCTACCTCTCAGTAGATGTCAGAGAAAGTGTGGCTGTGTGTTTCCTTTAGTTGTGTCAAAATACACAAAACATAAAACTCACCATCTTAAACACTTCTAAGTGTAAGTTCAGTGATGTTAAGGACATTCACATTGTTGTGCAGCCAATCTCGAGAACACTAGTCATCTTGGAAAACTCAAGAATACTCTGTGCATGTTAAATACAAACCCTGCATTCTGTTCCCTGGTAAATACCATCTACCTTCTGTCTCCACGCATCCGACCACTCCAGGGAATCTCACAGAAGTAGAATCATACAGTGTTTGCCCTTTTGTGACTGGCTTCTCTCACTTAGCATATCCTCAAGGTTCGTCCATGCTGTAGCACGTGTTGGAACTTGCTCCATTTTTAAGGCTGAGTAATATTCCATTATATGCATACATCACTGTTTGTTACCCGTTCTTCTCTGGATGGGTTGCTTCCTGTCAGCACTGGGGCTGCTTCCATCATTGGCTATTAAGACTAATGCTGCTACAAACACACGTATACAAATGCCCTTTTGAATTCCTGCTGTCAATTTTTAGGGGTATATATGCAAAAGTAGACATGCTGGATCATACGGTGATTCTTTGTTTAATTATCTGAGGAAATGCCATGCTGTTTCTACAGCGGCTGCACCATTTTACACTCACACCAATAGTGTAAAAGGATTACAATTTCTTCATACCTTGTCAACACTCATTATTTTCCAGTTTGCTTGTTTCTTTGTTTTAACTTTAGTAGTCATCCTGTTGGGTGTGAGATGGTGTGGCTGTGTGGCTATATTTTTAAATACCAGTTGGGCTGACAGATGCAAGAGAAAAAGGTCACTAATTAAACTGCTTTCTTGTCTCATCAAAATGGTTTCCTGCATTGAATTTGAGCTGGTTGTGACTTGCTTGGCTGGCTGACAGAATGCAAGGAGGACAATTCTGGGAAGCAGAGCAGAGTCTCAATAGGCATAGAAGTTGCTCCTAGCGCCTTCTTGGAAATCCGCCCTGGAGCCTTCAAGTACAGACCCACAGTAGTCAGACGTGAGTGAGGCCACCTTAGTCCACCCGGTCCCCGCGGAGATGCCTCCCAACCACAGCCACAGGAGTGGCCCCACGAGAAAACAGCAGAGGAGCCACCCAGGGACCCCAGACAAAATCATTGCCCAGAATTGTAAGCAAGGACGAGCTTTGGCTTTAAGCTGGTAAGTTTCGTGGTTTGTTGTGTCACAGCAGTTCGTCGATGGCGCTGAGGCAGCGATGTGCTGGGAGGTGCTCCCACCTGTCACAGACACCACACACGCAGCTCTTCTCGGCTCCACAGACCCCACGTCTGACGACCTCATGTTGCCACATGAAACTGGCCATCCTGTGAGTATTTACACACTCACATGCGGGAATCAGCCAACAAACTGGAGCTTTTTTCACTGAGAGCTAGTAAGCATTTGTAACCGGGCAGGAGGTGCCGTCTTTCAGATGCCAATATTAGCAGCTATCCAGTGGCGAAGGAACAGACGAGGAAACCCAGTGAGCTGGTGACGGACAGTGGGAATGATGGCAGCCCCTGGTCCTGGCCACTGAAGCATCTGGAGCTGCTGCAGCCGTTGGTGTCCACTGTCGATGGGCCTCACTCGTGCTGACAGACGGCAGCTGGTTGTGTGTGTGCAGGTGACACACTCTGAGTGGGTAGGACTCTGTTAGGCCCAAAGGTTGCTGAGTTATTGGCCACAGGGCCGACTGCTGGTGCATGGGGCAGGTACACTGCATCGGATACAGGATATTTCAGGCTATAGGCTGCCTCCCTGACAAACGGCTCCTAAAAGCGATGTCACAGAACTGTCCAGTTTGTTTCAGTCATCACAATGCGAGAGGAGGCGGACAGTACACTGTGGGAAGGTGGCTTTGCATCCTGAGGCCTGCTGGGTACCCGGTCTACCCCCACGCTGCTCCTGCGTCCCGCAGGGGGAGGTCCTCGTGGGTATGCCGAGCCGCTCACTGGCATCACACCCGGTGTCTGGTCTGCTGACAGGTGATGAGAGCAGGACGCATGATTCCTTTTTATGGAGCACACACTGAAGTTGTGTGTATCACTTGTGCTCACATACTGTTGGTAAAACTTACATCCTCCACCCAAGCACATGGGGACATTTGTTTCAAACTGAGCACCCACGTGTCCAGCGACATTCAGGAGCTTAATCTATGACTGAGGCAGAAGGGAAGAAGGGTGCTGGGGACGATCACCAAGCTCTGCTGCACCAGAAATGACTGTGATAGAATCATCCATTCATCTAAGAAACATGAGTTCCACCGTGTGGGTGATACTATTTTAGATTCATGGATCACAGAGAAGAAAGACTCAGTAATGGCTCTCAAAGTGCTCACAGTGTAAGAGGCATCTGAGTAGGTGGGATGCAATAAAAGGTGAAATTATAACAATACAGGGAACAAAATATCATGGGGTCACAGAAGAAAAACCAAGTAACTGCCTGAGGGCTCTGAAAGGCTTTTACTGAGTGGAATGTAAATAGAGTCTTAAAGAAAAAACTAGGCATTCCTCAGGCAGAAAAAACAGGCATTTAAGCAGAGCAAGTCTCCAGACATCTGTGGAATGTTCCAGATGGGCTGAACCTATAATGAAACCTAAGGAAACCGAAGGCTCAGAAACCCAGCCCTCAGAATTGTGGAGGGAAATGTAGATTGAAGAAAAAAAAAAAAACCAAAAAGCCGTATCACAAATTTATAAAAGAAATGGCTTAGCGTTAAATGTTTAAATCATGCATTTATTTTTGAAGTTGATTTTAAATGCCATTTAAAAATGTAGCCACAAAATGTGACTAAGCTTTAAATGTGGGAGTGTGAGGAGGCTTTGTCTCCTGAGGCCTTCCTAGATGAGGCCACACTGACGCACTTTCCCGTCCTTGTTTCGTGATGTCACTTGTAAATATTCTCTCAGAAGACATTTTCTGAAATAATAATCCACAAAGCGAACCTCTGCTTAAAGTCTAAATGTTTTCCACAAATTTAAGGGCATTATACCCAATTAATTTAATGACAAATTTACATATTGCATTTTTTGGAATGGTATCACTAGAGTTATTTTTATTTTATTTTTTTACACTTATTTTATTTTTACACTTATTTCCAGAATTCAACTATATAATTTTCTTTTTAATCAGAAGTCTTAAAGAAAACAGTTTTTCATAGATCTGTGGAGAGGAAAGAATTCTTTGTGGTCACACATATTAGAGAAAATGATACTGATTTTGAAATAGACAACTTCATATGTTTTACTGAAGCACACCCAAATTCATTTGCTTGCACAGACTGATTACTTCTGTTTGTAATCAGCTCTCTGAGTGAATTCACTCCCCTCTCCAATTCCTGTTGTTGAAATAGTTTGTAGATAGAATTAATATGGCAGCACATTCTTGAATTCTTGACAATCTTTTAAAAAAGGAATCAGATGTCAATTATATTGTGAACCCTGTTGGATAAAGTAGAATTTCCTGATGTTTTACCAGGACTATGAAATAATAAAGCCATTAGGAAATTTGTACTTTGAAAGCACTAGTTAACTCTGTGCTATTACACCCTGGCAGCTAAAACAATGCAGTTTGTCTGTGTGACTGTCACAATCATTTCTGTCCTTCTGGTAGAAACGAGGTCTGGGAACCAACGGGCTTCTACTGAGTTGGGTACATATTTGGAAATGGGGGGAAGGATTGGGTGATTCTCCAGTTACACAGTGGAATAAAGGTTCAGTATGCCTCATGAGGTGGAAGAGAACCAGTAAGAAATCGCCTTACTCTACTCAGTAATGAGTATTAATGCATTATGGAATTATATTTTGCAAGACTTGGGAGAAGCCAGGCTCTGCATTGCTGCAAGCTTCTGCATTCTTTAAAATGCTGACAAAAATTTGTTTGTAATTCAGTAATCATCAGAAACAATCCTGAAAATAAATTAAAATGGAAGTAATTGAAAAAATTAAAGAAAAATGTAGTTTTTATTTATATATTAATGGCTATCACATTGCAAATAGTGGGCTTTTTAAAAAAAAGTAACTTTGTAAGAGCAGTCAGTGACTTCTTCACAGATCTTAAAAAGGATTCATAGAGGTATCAATCAGGCAGATTGGCTTATGCTGTGAAAACCAACAACTACAAAACTCTCAGTGGTTTAAGAGGGCAAAATGCATTTCTTGGGCACACTATATGCCTCCTTTGGCTTAGCGAGGCTGACCAGCAGAGGCATCGTCCTGACATAAGCTTCCAGGATCACAGAAGAAGGTGCCAGAGAACATGGCATGCCATGTCCGGGTTCTTACTGCTTCTGCCTGCAAGTCACACAGAGCACTTCCACTCATGTTTCACGGGCAAAAGACAGCCACAGGGAGACCTCTGACTTCCAGGGGCAGACAAGCCAAATCGCCCCCGCGTCTAGAATGCAAGCGCTCAACGTCTGTGACCGGCACTGATGACTAATGGAACCTGCCCCCCAGGACACTCTCCTTGCCGCACGCAATATCCACTTAATTTCCCCAGAAGGAAGACAACCTAAAAGGCCATCTGATTTTTAATCAGCTTCAAAGTCCAGGGCTTTGAAATAATTTGTATCAAGTCCACCATGGGTTTTTGGTTTGAAAATCGGAAGAAAGTGGTCTGGCCCTAATAAACACTATGCAAGTAGTCGCTGAGGCAAGAGATGGTGGGGATCACACGCTCCCCTTCTAGGGCTGCAGTCCGCTGCCCTGCAGTCTCAGGAGCAGGCACCGTGGGGGGCGCTGACCGAGGGAGGAGGGCGGAGGGGAGCGGCCCCTCACTGGCCTCCTGTCCACTCCCTGCAGGGGCTTCTTCGGGTCCTGGGAACTCCTAGGCCGCGACCCCACGGCTGCACCCTCGGGGCTGGGGGGTCCTCTCCTGGCTCCCGGCCACTGGAGGACGGAGGTCCAAGGTCTGCCTATTTAATAGTCATAATCTTCTGTAGGTCAAACTGTTAATACATTAGTACTCTAAGTCTGCAACTCCTTAAAAAGCTTAGTTGTGTTTTTATCTATTCACTTACAGGCAGTTCCGTGTGGTGCAACCGAACGCAGTGTTGTTAGATAGATGCCCCGCACTCCAGATTTAACTATAGGTATCTTGAACCTCTCAGGTGTCCAGTGCATGTCTAAAACTTAAATCTCTTCTCCCCAAGACGTTACTGAGCATCACATACTAAAATCAGAGAATTTAGCAATGGGAAGGCCACAGCCCTTAGCTGATCCATTCTATGGAGCTGATGTTTCATTCAGCTGTATTGAGAAGTCTCCATGCAAAATCGGCTGGCAGGTACCAGATTTCTGAATTCTGTGTCCTTTTCATTCCTGCCAGAAAACTTGCTACTTTTCCCTGAACACATTTCTTTTCAAATGCTGTAAATAGCACTTAATCCATGCATATGACTGGGATGCCTCTGTATTTTCCTTCTCTTCATGGCCAAGTAAAAATGCTACCTACCCTATGAAGATTTTGCTTAGTAACCTAGCCAGAAATACTGTCTTTTATAAACCTTTATAAACTCCTAAAGTAATTATTTTGTTTCTAACAAATATAGCATTTTCTATTAGATTTTCATATTTTACTCTATAGAATTTATTTTAACACTTATTTTTTGCCAATTAGAATAAAAGCTCTTAGAAGTTAGGATAATATTATATGTAGCCTTAGAAATACATCAGGAATTCAATAAATGCTTCCTGAGTGATTCAGTGAATATATTAATGAATGAATGATATATAAATAAATGAATACTATAATTTTATCTTCTTTAGAGCAAAGATTATTTCTCTTTTTATTTCCCCAGTATTTCCTAATAGTGTCCCTTGTATGTCACAAAGTGTATTAAATTATTAATCTGAACTAGACACTATTTTATAATGTTTAAGTAGAAAATTATAATTATTGGTATTTCCCACATTTAACATTTTTAATGTTCCCAGAGGTTATTGAACAAAGAAATTGACACTGAAGTAATTTTTAACCAAATTATTTTCAAATGTCAAATATTTATGTTTGGGATACAACAGCTGGCATGCTAAGAAGCCTCAATCTTGTATGTGTGTACCTGTCATACCGACTAAAATCAGTGTTATAGATTTCTAACAAACATTCATATTCTGTAGCCTAAACTAGAATAGTCATTTTATTTGTTGATTGCAAATATGCATAAAGGAGGCAAATGCAATTATGTTGAATTTTTGATATATGAGCCATCAAGAAACATCAGCTGTCCATCCATGACCAGATGTCATCAAAAGGACTTTGATTCTGATAAAAAGACACTACAAAGTATTACTAAGTACTTTTAAATGATTTACTTTTGAGTCACAGAAAGGATATAGTCCAAAGTTTCATTCAAATCCTTATAGCACAGTTTAAACAAATAATATCTTGATTAGTAGAGCATTTAAACACAAATAAAGTTTATTATGCTTGAAGATCACAGATAACATAAACTTGGAATTTATCCAAATACACTTGTAACTAGAGTTTAAATTAAAACAATGTAGCTCCTTTTTATCAACTTATCTCAAATTTCCCTTTCACTAACAATCTCTAAGAGGGTTAAAACATGGCCTTTCTCTATTTAGACTGATAACTAACATTTTCTGCTAACCATTTTATGAAAATCAGCTCTATATCAATATTTATTTTGATGCCCAACCTCTACTATGGGACATGAATGCATCAAGTTCTCACTTCTCCCCCATCTGAAGATGTTTGGAGATGAGTATGTGCTCCTAAGAGAATATACTGAGGATGTGCTTAGTAGTCACAGTGTCTTGATTTCTTGCTTCCAATTTCTTCATAAAAATCGTTCTTGTGTCAGAGAGACAAAGCATTGAAAATATTGCTCAAGAATGAGCAAATCCAATTCCAAGAGTTACCCAAGGAAAGATGGCGGCTTCCTGGTCAAAACTGATGAGGCACGGCCCAAAGATAATAAACTACCTTCAGATAGCACTATGCTGCATAAGCGTGTTGCATAAGTTAGCAAATAATGCCCAAATTCCTGCCAGTAAAGGATTGTTGGAAAAAAATCTGTGAAAGAATATACACAGCAGTCATTAAAACAGGAATCTTCAGTGAGCATCTGGGCCTCACAAGATCCTTGGAAAACGGCACAACTGGGCCATAGACAGGATCAGAGTTTGGGAAGTAGCCTGGCAGCTGAGCTTCCCTCTCAGCACTGGGGTGATCGCCCCCCACTTCTTCTGCTTGGCTGCTGCATTGACTGGCATTTCTTGCCTCTGCTTCTGTGCCCCTGCCTCCAACCACCCTTGCCGTGGTCCTCCTGCCTTTGTGACAGGCCCACAGGCTCCCTTCCCTCAGCTGCTGCTCATTAATTGCTCTTCCTCCCCCCTGATGCTTGTCCCCTCCTTTCTCCTTGGGGTACTTCGGCTTCCTCCCCATCACCAGCCACTCACTCTGACGTGTTCAGCTGGGATGCCCAGACTCCAAATGCAGGTCTAGGTCCAGGACACAGGAAGAGGGATGAGATGCAAACCGGAGGAGGGGGAACCTCACCCTTGGGGCCGGAGGGGAAGGAGGTGGGGGCACCGCAGCAGGCTGGGAGTGGGAAGCAGAGAGGATCGTGTCTGATGACCTCTGTCCCCTGCACGGGATCAGGGACAAGGCCTACTGACGGTGGGGGGCTGGGACTGATGGTGTGGGACGTGCAGGTTTGGACGAGCTCGGAGGGGAACGAGGGAGGAGCCAGCAGCAGGTGAGGACGCTGAGGGCAGGAGCGCTGAGGCCCGGGCGCAGGCGGGCCGAGTGCCAAGGCCGCTTGGATCATGTGATTCATTCTTGATTGTGTTATTTGAAACCCGGTCACCCCCTGGCCAGTCCCCCAGCAGTTTCCTGGGTAGGAGGGATGAGGGGGGGTGGAGGTATCGCTCGGATCGGCCACCTTCGCTGAGAAGGAAGAAGCGCCAGCAGATGGGGAGGTGGGGAGGCCAGGGGCTGGAGACACCAGGGAGGGAGGTGCTGACATGGAAGGATGGGCGACCTGGATTGGAAAGTAGGACACGCGGATGCCGGGGGCCCGTCGGGGCGAGGCTGTGGCACGTTGTGTCGGGGCGAAATGCAGCCGCTTCCTCGCAGCCCTCCTTTCCTCTCTGCGTCCGGGCCGGTCTTCCGACGTGCCTTGATCGGTGGGATGCAGACGAGGGGATGCGGGGCAAGTCCTGGAGTCCGGGCGTTGGGAGGCCTCCTGGCCTCCGCGTCCCCCTCTCGGAGCACTGTGCGGGGGCTGCCGCAGCACGAGGCAGCCCGAGACGGAGACGAGGACAAGAGAGGCCCGGCGTCCCCGCCACTCAGCCAAGCGCCGCCTCCGCCCAGTCCCAGCCATGTGCAGCCACAGGAGCGAGCCCAGGGGACACTAGCCTACAGACTGAAGAAAAATAATAAGTGTTTGCAAAATACGATGTATTTTTTAAATAAATAAATCTAGCATGTGTGAGGCCCAGCGGGTAACCCAGAGCAAGCAAGAGACAAGGTCAGAGAGGACACGGGATAAGGAGTGATGGTTGTGCTTGGAGATTATTGTCAGGACTTGGACTTGAAGAAAAATGGTGCATAAAGGAAATAGAAAATGCTGCATCATTTAAATTTGCATTCAGCCTTCCACGATGACCTCTCCTTGCATATGGCAACATATTCTAACAAAGAGCTAGGTTCTGCTAAAATCAGTGCAGCAATCTAGCTCTAACTTTTGAGGCAGCAAGATAAATGGCATATTATTTTATTTTTATATTCAATTATCTATGCCTAAAAATATAATAAAATGCTGAGTTTAAATGTGGCCAATATGACCTCAGTAATGCATTCTGCACAATTCCACCTTAAGGCATTTCCTTAACATCCTTGCTTAAAACCAAAGGGTTGTCAGGAAGAGCTTAAATAATTACAGGAATGGAAATAAAAGAGACTATTAGTAAGAAATTATAAATCAAGATAACATTTGAAGGTACAGAACTCAAGAGTCTGGAAGAAAACAGATGCTCAAAAAAATCACTCCAGCGCGATTTTAACTCATTTCTCCAAGATGCAGGCAAACCTCTGTAGTCGGGTAATATATTAATGTAATTAATTTTATGTGTTATGCATTTCCCCGATTGCCCTAAGATATTTTGTAATTCCTTGCCCTAGAAAATTTTGCTGATAGCAAAGCAGAAGTTGCTTCAAATTCGCATTTTACACAAACTTTTATGTTCAAATTTTCCCCAACTGATGTCTGGGTGTTGTTTTTGGGGGAGCTCTCATCATGCTGGGAAGTCAGGGAGGCAGACAAAGGGCAGGCGCGTTGGTGAAGCAGGAGCGCAGAGACGAGGTCCCTGCAGCCCGGCAGTACAGCTCTGGCTGAGGTCGGCACCCGTCAAGGTGATGTGACCTCGAAGCCAAGGCGCGCGGCTCGGCAGGGAACCCAGACGTTGGTTCAGCGCTCCCAAGGCCACCAAGGATCGGGGGCATCCAGCGGTGCCCCGAGAAAGCGGACTCATGCCACGGACCAGTCCGGGTCATTGAGTCTCCCTGGGTGAGCTCCCTTCAAACCGCGGCGGCTTTTACACAACCCGAGGGGAGCAGGAACCCCGGGGTACAGGGCCTCGCACAGCCGTCGATTTATATAAAATGTCAACTGCAGATTCATGTTGGTAGGTGGACTGTCCTGAGCTGACTTTCCCAAAAACACCTCTGAAGAACCTGGGAAGGAGGCAGCCGTGTGCAGTTCAGTAACTGCCTCACCAGCTGGGAAGCAAGAAGAAAACTGGGGAGGCTGACAGCCTCCAGGAGCTCCTACTCGGTGCTGGCACGATGGGGTGTCTCTGCGGCCTGGGGGACGGAGGCCAGAGGTGGCAGCCCAGGGAAGGTTAGGGAAGCTTTGGGGATGTCTAAGGAGACGGGTTTGTGCGGTGCGAGCCAAGTAGGTCCCCCTGGGCTCTTCTTTTCTTAGCTTTGCTAGGCCACGGAAGAGTTCCGAGGGGCAGCGTGTGTGTTTAAAGCTCTCCATCTTTCCTTCCGTGGCACCTGCACTTTGGCCTTGTCTCGACTTTCCTGCCTGCAAGGCGGTGAAGGATTTCTCCTCTGAGCCCCATGCATGCTGTGTATATAGTATTGCTTTTTACACTTAAATGCTGATCCATTTGGATTGTATCAAGGTACACAGTAAGAAATAGGGATCCAAAAGTTATCCAGACATGCCCTCGCTCACCCTTGTAATCACCTACTGATATGGAGATGGCTACTTCTCTCCATCCCTTGGAAACACCTATTGTATGGAGATGCACTAAGGCCAGGCGAGAGATTCTGGAAATATTGCAATTGTTACCTACAATTAATTAGTCTAAAATGATACTAAATATGACTTATAATTACAGGCAGTTTATTCATTTGGCAAAAAAATATGTTGCAGCGCAAACCGTTTTGTGTCCTTAGGTGCAGCAGAGAAGAAGACAGACACCAGTCCTCACCCACTTGGAGCCTTTATTTTCATTAGTCAGGTGTGTCTGTGCCTTGGGGACTCTGCTCACCTGATCTTTGGACATTCTGTTCTTCTAAGTCCAGGGTGGGCAGAGAATTCTAAAAAAGTTTGCTTGTATTTTGAAACATCTTTTAGTTATAGAAAACTATATAAAAATCATTAATTTCACTCATCAAGGGCTGTGTTTGAGAAGAACAATGTCAATTGTGTTATACGAAAATATATCAATGAATAAATAAAACATTGTATTTTACAAATAATGATTAAGATCTACTAGAACCAAGTGTGTTGAGGCCAGCTTATTTAAATTAGCCAAGTATCTAAGTATCTCATTGCCTACACTTCTTAGGTATTTATTCCCATACATTTTTTTTCTTTGCCCTCAAAGCTGCCACGCCCACACCCCTCCTAGCCCTGTGCCCACACCCCTCCTAGCGCTCTGCCCACACCCCTCCTAGCCCTCTGCCCACACCTCTCCTAGCCCCCACCCTGGAACCTTTTCAACCAAGGAAGGAAACGTTGGTGTGGTGTCTCTGCTCCCAGATGGGAGTTCTGAGAACCCAAAGGAGACAATTGAGACCAAAGGGCCGAATGCAGGCTAATTAATTACTATTTGAAGGGGTGGAAAAACCCATTTGTAATATAGAGGTAAAATTTAATTATTTAGGCAATGACCTTACTAACCGAATTGAAGCTGTTCCTGACATGCACTGACTACTGTATACCTGGCATTATGTAAATTCATCACACTTTGCTTTCTAAAGTAACTTTATGAATAGAAATAACTGCTCCTGACTTCTAAAACCCAGTATGGTTTTTCAAAAATTTTTAATGGCCACACAGTAGGAAATGCATTTTCCATCCATCATGATGCAAACACATAACACACATATAATGGGAATTCAAACAGAAGCCTCACAGAACAATACTCTCCTTAGCATACACAGCCAGATGTGTTCTATTATCTCCTATTCTGTTCTATATTTTCTTTATTTTATGAAATCAGTGACACTTTAATTTTTGCTCACAAGTGGAATTCTCAGCTGGCTGTGGCTCAACTACACACTGTCTTCACCCAGGACCTCAGCTGATAGAGTAGCTTTGATCTAGAACATTGTCCTTTACTGTGTCCATAGAGAAACTGAGACAGGGACCGTGGGTGTAGCCAGAGTAGGATGAGGGCCTCCGGAGAAAGCAAGGCAGGATATTTGCTGTCAGAGCAATGTAACTGCATGCAAGGAAACCCCCTACCAAAGCTCTGTGTTAAACAATAAGCTCTAGGGTCATTCTTCAGTGAGATCAGTTAATATTCCCCAGATAAAGAAGAGTAGCACATGTTTTTATAATGCTAACCATTTATAATCATGTGTAAGATTCACTGTAGCATGCTAAAAGGCCCAGGCCTATGTGCTGTCTTTCCTCCTTCAGATCTGATGAGGTGATTTTGCAAACTGGGCAGCTAATTTATCAAGTAAGCCAAGGCATTAACAACATAGTAAAAGACATAAAGGATTCCACCTAAAAGACAAGATTGCATTGTAATACCCAAGAAGTTAAGACCTTAGAAATTCTTAACTTATTCTTTAGCAAACAATACCTCAGCCCGCCTTAGCGGCTGGGCAGGTGGCCTTGTTTGATATGCCCCCAGACCAAGATGCTGGTATCTCAGGGAGAAATCATCAGAGTAGGAAGTTGCTTGTGTTAAGTTAATTCTAAATATTTAGGGACTACTTAATAAGTCCACACCCCTAAGCTTTTCTCATGTTCCCCAAAATCCTCAACTGCCTATAAAACCCCTACACAACACACCACCCCGGACTCTCTTGTCCCCTCCTGGCAAGAGCCAGGAGCTCTGTCCTCTCACTTTCTCTCTAAATAAAAGCCTGTACCTTCCTCTCCTACCTTGAGTGTTTGTGAAGCTCATTCTTCAGCTTTGTGAACAAGAACCCGGCATCAAAACCATATGCTTGTTCTTAAGACTTCTGCCCAGAAATGAAACACATTTCACTCCCGTGCATTGGCCAAGGCAGCCAGGTGGCTGAGTCTGATGTCACCAGGTCGGGGAGGCACAGTCCTCCTGCAGAGACATTTAGCAGGCATTTGTGGAAAATAATGCAGCTTACTCCAGAGCTTTACACACATACATAATTTCTTATAACTCTTAAGGCCATGTTTATGTTAGACATTATTCACCCAATTTAAATGATGATGAAAATGAGGCTTGTACTGCATAATTATTAAATAACAAAGGCTGGATCCAGAGCAGATCTGTGACATACAAATCTATTTGCATAACCTGCACATGTTTTTTTACCATATCCCAAATGACTGAGTTTTCTCTTACAAAGATCTCCTAAAACCTAACAATTATGGTCAAGAAAATACAAACTTTACAGTGATGTTCCTAGTGTATCATTTAACAATAATTATAAAAGATTCAGATCTACAGTTTGGAAAACATTGTTTATGGAAATTCAAAAAGGTTCAGAATGTGGAGAAATATCTTTGTTTTCCATATTGGCTGATTCTATAAAAGTAATATTACATTTAGAAACTAATATTGCAGAGCCGTGAGATACAGGAGTTGTAGAAGTAACACTTCTACACACGGTGATAGTTAAGTCTTATTTCAGAAAAAAATTTTGTCCAAATTAAAATTGAATTATGTTTTGGCATCTTTATTGAAAATCATTTCACTTTATAAGCAAAGGTTTATTTCTGATTCTATAACCTATTCCATTGGTCTATATGTCTGTCTTTATGCTAGTACTACACTGTTTTTATTACTGTGGCTTTGTAGTAAGCTTTGAAATCAGGAAGTGAAACTTCCAATTTTGTCCTTTTTCATGATTGTTTTGATTAGAGGTCCATTGAGATTTCATATGAATTTTAAGATTGACTTTTTCATATCTGCAGAAAATGTCATTGGAATTTTTATAGTAATTGCATGAATCTGCATAAAATTTGGGTAGTATTAACATCTTAAGAAGATTAAATTTTCTAATTCATGAACATGGGATGTTTATCCATTTATTTATTCTTTTCTTAATTTCTCTTGGCAGCGTTTTGTAGTTTTCAATGTACAAGCCTTCCACTTGCTTAATTCTGAAGCATTTTATTATCTTCATGCTGTTGTAAATGAAATCATTAATTTCCTATTTAGATTTTTCATTATTAGCATAAAGAAAAAAACATGTTTTTGTGTGTGTGTGTTGGTATGTATTCTGCTACTTTGCAGAACTTATTTCTAACCATTGTTTCCATAGAATCTTTAGGGTTTTCTCTATATACCATCATGTCATCTATGAAGAGAGATAATTTTACTTCTACCTTTCCAATTTGAATGTCTTCTATTATTTTCCTTGCCTAATTACTCTGGCTAAATTTCAGTAAATCTTGAACACAAATGGCAAAAGCATTCACCCTTGTTTAGTTCCTGTGTTTACAGCAATAAATTTCCCCCTTATCACTGCTTTTACTGCATCCCATAAGTTTTGTTATGTTGTGTTTTTGTTTTTATTCATTTGTATTTTCTACTTTCCCTTGTGATTTATTCTTTGACCTATTGGTTCTTTAAGTATGAGTTTTTTTAGTTTCCCTAAGTTTGTGAGTTTCCCAATTTTACTTGTTGTTAATTTCTAACTTAATCCTGTTGTGGTTGGAAAGGACATTTGCCTGTTTCCTGTGTTTCTAGATCTACTTAGACCTAGTTTGCAGTCTGACATATGGTCTGCCAGGGCAAAATGTTCCATGTGACTCAAGAAGAATGTGTGGTGCTTGTTGCATAGAGTGTTATGTCTTGATGGTTTACTGTGTTGTTCACAGTCCTTAATTTCTTTACTGATCTTCTACCTGGTTGTTCTACCCATCATTGAGGGCAATATTGAGGTCCACAACTATTATTGTAAAGATTTCTCTCTTCATTTCTGTTTCATATATTCTGTTTTGAGATGATGTGCAAATACTTATACTTATTCTAAATCTTTGATGTATTAAAACATGTTTCATATATAATGCCCGTCTTTGTCTCTTGCAAACTTTTTTGATGTGATGCTTCTTCTGTGTAACACTAGTAGAGTCATGTTCCCCTGGCCACCTTGTGCATGGAGTATCTTTTCCCATCATTTCACCTTCAACCTATTTGTACCTTTGGCGGTAAAGTGACTCTTGTAGACAGCATATAGTTGGGTCTTCTTTTTTAATTTACCCATTCTGTAAATCTCTGCCTTTTGATTAGAGAATTTAAGCTATTTATAATTAAAGTAATTACTGATGAGGTACTTACTTCCATCATTTCAATATTTGTGTTTTATATGCCCTATGGCTTTTTTGTCCCTCATATTGACATTACTCCCTTCTTTGTGTTTAGCTAACTTAAATTTCCACTTCATTTCTTTTTGTGTATACTCTCTGGCTATTATCTTGGTGGTTACCATGAAGATTTTACTTAACATGCTGAAGTTATAACATCCTAAAGTTATTACTTTGCATGTAAACATCCTAAATCTAGAACTTTATAAATATAAAGTTATAATACTCAAGTTAGAATTCCAATTTAAATTGATAACAGCTTATCTTCAATAGCGTAAAAAACTACACTACCATGCAACACCTTTCCCATCACCTTTTAGTTATTGAAAACATAAAATTAGTTCTTTCTGTATTGTGTGACCAAAAACATAAACTAATGATTATACTTTTATGTGTTAGTCTCTTAAATCATGTCAAAAACAAAAGTAAAGCTACAAATCAAAGTTATGAAAAAACTTTTTACAATTGTCTATGTGTTTGCCTTTACCATAGATCTTTATTTCTTTGAGTTACTAAGTTCCTTTATTTCAATCTGAAAGACTTTCTTTAGCATTAAGACTTTCTTTAGCATTTTTTGCCAGGCAAGTCTACTGGTAATGAACTCCCTCAGCTTTTGTTTATCTGGAAATGTCCTAATTTCTCCATTTTTAAAGGAAAGTTTTGCCAGATACGGATTTTTGGTTGATTTTTTTTTCTTTCATCACTTTGGAATGTTAACCCACTGTCTATGGTTTCCAATGTTTCTAACCGTCTGCTTATTACCTCACTGCAGGTCCTTCTATGGGATAAGTTACTTCTGTTTTACTGCTTTCAAGATTCTTCTTTGTCTTTCAGCAGTTCCTTATAATGTGTCTCAGTGTGTGGGTATTTTGAGTTTATCTCACTTGGAGTTTTTTTAACTCTTTAGATGCTTACATTTTGTCATTTCATTAGATTTGGGTATTTTCAATCATTATTTCTTCAAATAACCCTTGCTCCTTCCTTTCTTCTCCTTCTAGATCTCCCACATGTATAGGTTGGTTCACTTCATGGTGCCCCACAAATGCCTTAGCCTCTGCTCACTTATATTCAGTATTTTTTCCCTTCTGTTCCTCAAACTTAAATAAATACCATTGCCCTGTCAACTCAAGTTCACTGATTCTTTCTTCTTCCTGCTCTAATCTGCTTTTGAAATCCTCTAGTGAATTTCCATTTCTGTTACTGTACTTTCCATCTTTAGAACTGTGGAGGAGAGTTCTTTTTTATGTTTTCTCTCTCTTTGACATTTTTATTTTGTTCATCCATGATATTCTTGACTTTGTCCATGTCTTTTTTAAATCCCTTTGAGTATTTTTAAGACAGATGTTTTAAAGTCTGTGTCTCATTAGTTTTCCATCTAGTCTTTCTCAGGGCTGATTTATGCTGACTGATTTTTATCCTTTGAATATTCCTTTTTTAATGTTTCTGTGGATGCATTGTGCTACTGTTGTTAAAAACTGGACATCTGAACTGTTTAATGTGGTAACTGGAGAGGGGATCTCCCTTCCCCGGGACTTACTAGGATTTTTTGGTTTTGTTTTTTGTGTCTATTTTATTGCTATACGCTTTCTCTGAACCAAAAATAAGCCTGACGTATAAACTTAAGGTCTCCTCGGATGTTTTCTGAGCCCATACATTTCCCTGGGCATGTGCAATGACTTTCCAAATTTCCCTTTATATATAATTGCTTCTGAATGTGGTATATCTTAATTGTCTGGCTTCCAAAGAGGAAAAAGAGAAAAATGAAGGGGGGCAAATACAGGCAGCAGATCTTTAAACCCCCTGGAAATCACATCAGCAGGAAGGGGAGGGGTCTGCAGCAGTGGTGGTGAGGTGCTGACAGGACTGCTCATCTGTATGTCAGCACCTCCACCCTCGCAAGCACCAAGCAGCATCTGAGCACTTGGAAGGCAGGATCCTCATCTCACCCTGACCTCTGCCAGCTGCAGGGGAACTGCTCCAGGAGCATTTGCATGGCTGCCTGCCATGGGCTGTGGTGTGCGGGATCAGCATCTGTGACTGCCCTAAAAGCTGAAATCGACCAAACTTAAATGCACCTCACCATTCAAGTCTTCCCCTTGATGTTGTAGGCTCCTAATAGAATGCAGAGTTCCAAAGTAGTCACATTTGACTTATTTGTCAAAATTTGTGAGTTGGCTTCCTAATACATGGCATACATGGGATAAAGAAATCATTTTCTGGACTTCTTAAAATGAATCAAAACAAGGACTGCACTCAGGGCTCACGCTTGTCTCTTAGTCTGGGAAGCCCTGGAGTCTTCCAGCCCTGGCCGTGCTCTGCCCTCACCCTGCAACAGCCTTTCTTTCCCTCTAGAGCTAACCTAGGACTTGTTGCATAAATGATTAAGGAAATTTACTTTATTTTTCATTTTCCCTAAAACTTTAATTTACAATATTCATTTCTCTTTCAGCATCATAAGGGAAAGGGAATGGGCTGTCCCCAATGCAGAGAACCTTGAAGTATAGTTCTTTTGATTCTGTCTCCTTAATGTCTCTCTGTCCCGCTTCACACCAGGATGACTGTGGGGCAATCCCTAAGCCGGCCCTTACTCATCGCTCTCCTTAATGGTTTTTAGTCTCCTTATTAAAAATACTCTCCTGTTCTTTGCATTATGTATGTGGCATTACGATGATCTGTTTGTTTTGTCTACTGCCAACAGTGTTGTGTCCTAGCCTGAGGACAAGGATTGTATCTTTTAAAAATCTGTTTTGCAAGTATCTTGAACATAAAAATTCTTTTGAGGTGAATGAGCAAACTTTGTGATTCATTTCTAGATTGTGATCATTCATATGTATTTATTGGGATACAACTGTCATTCATTATTCAGTGTGATGGGGATATAAAGGAGGACAAAACAGGAAAATTCTCATTTCCATGGAATTTAACATTCCACTGAAAGTACATTAACTTATCTTTGCTAACATTAAGTAAGACCAGCCACCTGCTATTCTATTCTCCCTTCCTTCTCACTGACAGAAACCTGTGTTTTGATAGTGGCAGTTTAGTCACACAAGAACTCCTTTGTCATTTTCCCTGAAGCCCAGGGAGGACATTTATGTAGAAGAAGTTGTTGAATGAGAGTCTCCAGGAAGGCTCTTCAAGGGGCTGCCCCACTGACCCACGTTGCCACTTACCTTCTTTCTTCCTGGGAACCAAACGTGATGGCTGGAGCTGAGGCCACCCTCTTGCTGCCGTAAGGACAGAAACCGTGCTCAGGGCAGTGGAGAAGGATGATGGAAAGAGGCTGAGGCACTGACCTCATCACAGGGCCACCGCTCTCCCTCTGGACTCTCTGCCTCAGCGTTTAAGTGAGAGGGAAATACCTCCCTCTGTTGTTCAAGACACTGGTCTTCAGGTGGTAGTGCTGGCAGCTGAATTCAATTCCTGGCAAATGCAGGAGATGATAGGGGCCATCAGATACATGAGAGGGACCGACAGAGGAAACACAAGGGAGACTGGATAGATGCTGTGAGTGAAAGATGACTTGTTGCCTTAGTCATAAGGAGATAGAGAGGAAAGCAGGTACAAAGGAGCTTCCAGATCTTATCTGAGGAAGCCCTCAAGGGAGAAATCAAAGACAGGATGAAGAAGGGGTTGACAGCAGGTTGGAAATAATGCCAGACATGGGAATATTGAGGGAAGTTTTATTTGGTAAGGAAAATCTCAAGCCAGTTTGGGCAACTGGTACTGAGAAACCAATGAAATATCCATGAGGTGGCCTCTAAAGACATTAGGGAACGCAGTGCACAGAGAGGTCTGGGTTAGAGCCTCACATCCAGCACCCGGTGCACGCGGACTCAGGAACTCTCAGCATTACCATGGGGGTGGGAAGTGCATGGGAAGGTGTTGGAGCTCTGGCCCTGGAGGGGCAGCGACCACAAAGAGGAGCCAGAGAAGACAGCCTTCTGGGCAGGACAGCCAAAGAGCTCAGTGTCATGAACTAAAAAAAACAAAGCACTGCCTTTATGTTGCAGTACATAGACATAATGTTTCAAAGTCAGGAAATCTTGAACTTCCCTATTTTTTGTTCACTGCAGTTAGCTATCCCTCTGAGAAGTAAGTCTGTAAAGGAATATCAGGCCTGCAGAAGTAAATGTAAATGGCCCTACCTGCTGCTTTAAGACTTGTGTTGTACACGCCTGCTGCACATCAGTAAATTTGATCTTACTTAGATTGTAGCCTCTTTGAAGGTAAAGGCTAAAAACTCCAGCTTAAAGAATATTTTTAATTACCAAATTTCCTAGCAAAATCTAGTACCTAGCTGGCTCTGAAAAATTTGCTACTTGCATCTTTGTTGATACACCCAGGACGTGGGGTGGGTCTGCGCTTGGCTGACAAGACGGCGCTTGGGGGATTCTCAGACCGCTGATGCTGAAGTTCGCATGTAACTGGCTCTACAATTTGGGATTCTTTAGAAGGGAAGTATAAATATTTAAAAAGGAAAGGGTTATTACTGTGTTTTCTTTGATTGATAGAAGTGAGGAAGGAAAAACCTGAACATTTAAAGATATTCAATATGTTCTGCCATAAAACCAACTGAAATGACTTCAACTACATTTACTCCAGATTGTCTGGTAATCAATCTTTCCCAAGGTGAAATCTGAAGTCGCATGGACTCTACGTTATTATTTTAATACATGACAAGATTCCAAGGGACGCAACTTCTCCTGCACACCTGTAAGAAATCAGTTAATGACAAAATAAGCCAATTGCTATTAAAATGGGCCCAAGTTTTAGCCACAGCAAGTTGCCTAATTTGTGGATAGAAGAAATCTTTCTCTAAAATGCTATGACTTGGAAGTGAGAATTTTCCAGCCTTGTGCCATAAAAAATAACAATGGCAGAGCCCAAAAGATATGCTTTTTCTTTTGCCTCAGGAAACTTGAAAACCTGCAAAAACTGCATTTACCAGAGGTTCACATGACTTCTACATCATAATCCATTCCCCGTACACAACCGTAATCTGTTTTTCACAGGGCTGCTGTCTTGGGCCCCAGGTGCTTCCTAATATCAGCCAACACGTTCTGTGTTAGTTCACATGTCTGTGTCCTGCAGCGTCCCTGAGCACTAGCTCCGTTAAAAAGTAAGTGAAAATACGAAGATTTCATCTATACCATGGAAAGGCCAGTTTTGTTTTATTTGCTTATTTGTTTAATTCTTTTTTGCCTAACCTCTTGGGTAGCAGTAACATTTATTACTGGGAAATTTCCTTTGATATTTAACTTAAATTTCCTGAAAGTATTTAACAGAGTTATTTAGTGTTTAGTCATTTCTGTAGAGCAGAAAGTAAGGGCTCAGTGCTGCATTCAAATCTCTGCAGGGTATCCTTTTTATAGCAGTTAAGAAAGGCAAAATTTTATATGTTTTTATGCAAATATTTTAAGCCTCTATCACCAATTCTTCACAGCTCTTTCCCAGCCCATTCAGCTGTGCTTTTTGACGGGGGAGACCCCTCAGCAGACCTCTTGGCAGCTCCCATGTGCTTGAAAGAAAATGGTTTCCACTGGTGGGAGTCTTTTAAGTCAAAACTGGGACAAGCTGACTATCAGTAGGAAATGCTAGAAAATGGTACGGAGAATAAAGTCTCATTATGCTCTGTCAGTATATGTTAAAATGATACCCACTTTAAGTCCACAGTTTCCTGTACTCTTTAGGAAGATTTCAAAGAGGATATTTAAATGCATGGTTTTTTCAATATGAAAATTAGCATGCCATGCTGTAGATGAAAAATCATTTTCTTTCTTCCCATGTAGCTTATTTGTACTGCTTTTGTTTGCAATACAAATGAGGACGAATACTTACCTTCCATGTTTCAACTCCGATAATTTTCAATAATGATGATGAGATCAGTCTATGAGCAGTGGCCACCAGAGAATAGTGTATAGATCTGCCTTCATATTGCAAATGCACAGACATCATGTTCCAAAGCCAGGAAATCCTTGAACTTTTATGTTTTCCTTCACCCCAGTTTGATCCTCCTGTGAGATGTCTGTGAAAGAAGATTAGAACTGGAAAATCAAAAGGAAATGGCTCTACATGGTATTTATAATACATAAACTTGTAAATAAACCAAACAAATGAACTTTGGAGAAAAAAGATGACTTAAAACATTAATGGGAAATGATGTACTTACTCATCTTTTCACAGAGAGTGCAGTACGCCAGCAGGTTTAGGTGCTGAAAATAAAATGACAAGACAGAGAACTTGTCCTCCTGGAAATTAGCTTAGTAATGACAGTGATGTCTAATAATTAAGTACGTACACTTCATGCATCAAGATGCCTGAGGGAATCTCTGTGATGGGAGCAGACCTGCATTAGAATCCTCTCTGTTTCACTATTTTTGGTGCTTGAATAAGCTGTGGGTCTTCATATATAAAGATAAATATCAACTGATAACACAATCTTCTCTGCCTTCAGATTTATGTCTGTATCCTGGAAGTTTACACAACAAAATGTTATAACATTTTCAGACTTTTTTTAATGGCTGTGTGTTGACCATGATTTTAATCCGATAAAAAAGGTCTGGCAGAATAACAGTAACTTCAGTTAACGGCTGTTCACAACTAAAAGTAAGAAGGAAAATGGGTCTTAGAAACATAGAGGATCATTATATGAGGGCTGATGACTTAAAGGCAGATCTGATGCCAGGACTTAGGTGGCCAGGAAGCCACCGTCCCGGTGAGGAAGAGCAAACATGGTGGAATGGTGGAAATAACCACCTGTTTCAGCCATGGTCAGGCAGGTGTTTTCTTGGCTGCAGCTGAAGCCAGTCCTTAGGGTTCAGTGTAAGTCAGAAGCATGTGTGGATTAAGAACCTTTCAAACCATGACATGGATGCTAACATGGTGGCAACATGGCTGCACTGGGCCAGGTGTGACAGTGACCCAGCCTCGGGTCCCAGGGGACATCAGCGGGCATCTGCAGGAGGCACAGAATACAGAGAGTGCTGTGCCCACAACGAACGTGGCATTGGGCTGCAGCGAAGGAACTCCAGGGAAGGCTCTGCCTGAGGTGAGGGTCTGACCCGGGGCAGAGGGCGAGTCCCGTGACCGTGGCAGGCCCTCCGTCCTGGCTTCCTCCTCTCTGTGTCCTGCCCATCCAGCGCGCTTCCCAGTCCCTCACGGTGTTCACTTCTGCCCAGTATTGATCCCCGTGCAACACCGGTGCATCAAGCAGTGAGCCTTCAAGCAGTAAGCATTCTTCTCTAGCTTGGAAAGGGCAAAATTAATGAACACCTTTGGCATTTGAAGACTATGAAACTCGCCTAAGGTCACTAGAGAGGAGCCCTCGTGGGCCTTGATTAGTAACTTTTCGCTTAGTCCACTGGGTACCTGTAGACCTATTTTTGTCAGACTTTCTAAAGAAATAAATTATTTATTTCCTAATTATGAAAAGTTATTGTTTCAGCTGCTTGTTAAAAATGGCCACAGAAAATGTATCAACCAGTGAAGTAAAACCATATTCACTGAACATAAAAAAAAAAATGGAAGATTTTCTTTTGTGAAGGGAAAGAAAAAAAAGGTGGTGGGTTTGGGAAAGTAAAGATATAGATAAAAGATATACACACATCTTTTAAAACCAAAGTGAAAACTAGTAGAGATTTTAAAAATAGTTGGCTGCATTCTTCAGAGAATTTTGGGAAAAAAAATTAGCAGCATAAGAAAGAAACCTTAACAAACAGCTCTTCAGTTCACCCTTACAAAGCAAACATCGAATGTTTGAAGGTTTTGTAAATTGTTTCCAGACCCTGGGTTGACTGAGTTCTTTTGCCAAAATTAAGAACATTGTGAATGTAGCACAATGCCTAACAGGACATAGAAGGTGAAGCAGTCTCTCTCTCAGGAGTATTGCCAGTGATCTTGCTGTTCCCTAGAAATAGAGCAGGGCAAAATCAACTCCAAGTCCTCACTTATTACTGATTTTTCTTTGTTCGACATATAAACTTTCCTGCTAAGAGCTCTCCAGAATGGCCAGGAGTCCAGGGAAGGGGACCACGGAATAGAGCTGTTCAAAAAGCTTTCAATTAGAATTCTAGAAGCGATGCCATTGAGAACAGTACTATATTACTAAGCACCACATTTTTCTCCTCTCAGTGCATTGAACTAAAAGAAACACAGGTGGTGTGAAATGAAGGGCAGAGCAGGACCAGAGCCCATCCCTGACTTATGCCGGGCTTCCTCTCAGCACCCGCCACCCCGACACGGTCTGCCAGCCAGCACTAGTTACCTTCTTCCTCAGCCTTAGTCATTAAAGACAATGAATATCATCTTATATAACAAGTGCTAAATTATGAAACTATTTTAAGGTTTGGAGAAAATGAATTAAACCCCTTACAGTTTATAAAGGATGCGCATGATTTTCCTTAAAAAATGTTGATTGTATTGTCATGTGCAGATTTCAGGAAAATGCAAATAAAAATCAAAATTCAAAGAAACAGCAACTGTCTAAATAAAACGTAATTTTTCCACCCTGCAATATGTGGTGACATAGTATTTTGAATGTTTAATGTAGAGTTCTTTTGTTCAGCAGGAGAGATGTACACTGTCTTTTAAGAGAAAACGAATCAGATCTTGGCAAAATCCCATTTTTTGTTAAAGAGAGCTGGTATGTGTGGAGTTTCTGCACCCTCGGAATGCACGGGGAGAAAAGTATAGAGTGGGGCACAATTATAGCGGTGCTCTCTGCGTCGGGAGGTTTTTTTTTTTAAGCAGATCTTAATTTTTTTCTTTCTGTTTTATTCTTGACTTTGATTAAGAGAAAAATGCTATTTTAAAAAACTGATATTGTAGAACTTAAATTCAGAGAGAAATTTGATGTTCATCCAGCCAGTCTGCTCCTTACAGGGCGTGGCTCCTCAGGGGAAGGGCAGCAGCCCTGGCGTCTGGGCAGGCCGAGTGGAAAGCTTCCAGGAAGAGAGGTTTCGGGTTTTTTGGTTCAAGCCTCCTCCTGACTTGCAGCCCCTCTTCAGCGCCCCTCGCCCTCCGTAAGGAGTCAGTGCATTGGGCAGGCGCATTCTTTAAACAGCAGGCCTCCCAGTTCCTCAGGACTGCTTCGTACCCAAGTGTTTTCCAAGCCTCCTTAATCTCTTGGAGCAGGCATGTGGGGCAGGGTGGGGACAGCAGGGAGGTGAAGAAACCGAGCCTGCTGACCCCCTATCCTGCACAGGCACCAGGAGGCGCCTCTTGCAGACACCCCATTTTTTGCAAGTGTCTCTCTGAGGCTGGGGATAGGTAGCATCTTATGTTGGGAAAGTAAAAACATGCATTCCTCCTAGTCTAAGAACACAGAATTCTGACTCACCTGCTGTCAAAATGATCTTTTTAATATCCAGACACCTCCAAATGGTTTTTGATGGACTCAAAACTAGACATCGTTGAATTGAAGATAATACCTGGAGAAATATTTTAAAATTGACTTTTTCTGTAATCCACAACTAGCTCCATAGATTTTAAATATTTCCACTGTTGGGTTGTCAGCTACTAGAGCACTGGAAGGCTGAGGCGTTTCTCCTGGACTCAATCATGACACCTGATGTGGTTACGTGACCCTCAGTGGTATTTCCTGGGCTTGACGCATGCTGTGCTATCTGGACATTCACACCCACAGCCACACAGACCCTATCAGAATCACACATGTATAAATTTTCTTGAAACAGGCATATCAGAAAACTAATATTTCAAAATATCCATATGGAAAAATAAACAACCCATAATTACACGTTGGTCAGCTGACATACACCCAGGACATGAGTGAATAAATTCACAAAGTATTCTATCCCCTGTGGATGGGGACTTTCTTATAGCCTTATTAATATATCAGCTTATAAATTAATTAAAGAAAATTACCCATAGTATCTTCAAGGGATCAAATGGGCACCTGCTGGTTCCAGTTAAGGTTTTTAAATACTTGGTGGTCTCAGTTCAGACTCCAGAAGTAAGCCTTGGTCCCCTGAATCTTCTTGGCCAAGGAAAATACAGTAATTGAGAAGTGAATCTGACTGTGCAAAAAGAGTGAGAAAAATTTGATCCTTTGGGAAATATTAACTCATGCACGTTATAAAAGTAGGCAATAATTCAAACTGCTATTTTCTGGGATCCTAAAAACATCCCACAGAGGCCCTTTTATCTGGGCTTTCAGACAAGCTCAGCACAGAATGGAGCGTGAAAGGCATTCGGGCCGCGGGAGTATCTCGGTGACTCAGCAGTCAGTCGGCTTTCTGTCCCATGCGTCCTAGACCAGCCGGTTCAAAGCCCCGAGAAGGAGAATTCCTGTCAGGTTATTTAGGGGGAGAGTTCTCTCACCAGCGCAGGAGCGCAGCTCTCCCCAGGGCTGTTTTAGTCCTGCTCACTGGTCAGCTGGGGTGCCACCGGCTCAGATTCTTGGGGATGGGCAGGGACAGCCGGTGTCACCCACCTGTGTGCCTCAGAGCAGAGCAGGAATGCGGCAGAACCGACCCCGATCCACGACTGAGCCTCAGGCCCGAATGCGCAGGCGACCTCCAGAGCCCAAGGAGGAGCCGAGTGTGCGAAGGGCAGGGTGGGAGCCGGGGGCAGCCAGGACGGCGCGCGGGGACAGAGACGCAGGGGCCCGCCCCGCGGCAATGCGTCTGTGTCCCTTGTACCGTGGACGTGTCTGTGCAGTGGTTCGATCCGCCGTGGGGTCTTTGGCTCCCGCTACCTTGCACGTCGTTTCTAGGAGGGCTCGCTCTTCTCTCGGATCAGATTGGTTTGTCTGGTGGTCACCTCTCTGGTCACGGTGCACCCTGTTGTGTTTCTCCAAGCCCGCGGTGCACCTGTTCTGCACCGTGTCTGAGAACCTAACACCGGAGGCTGCTGTGGGGCGTTAGCCCTGCGCTGCATCTGCTGGTTCTCACTCTCAGGGCCCTTGCTTGTGACTTTTGATTCTAAGTGGATTTTTCCTTACAACATCTGGGAATTTGTAAAGATGCGAGTTGAAGCCAAGTTCCTAGGATGCACAGCGCTTTGGCCAATGGGCACTTCTGACCCAGAGCCACCAGCCGTCACATTATTAGCTTGAGGTTGTCAGTCCACTCTGGTTGTGTGAATTCAGCCCCAGCCCATGAAGGACACCCAGTGCTGTGGATTCTCAGTACCGATCTCGCTGCCACGCCTCAAGCTCCAGCACCCATGCCTCCCGCTCAGCGGGGCTCCCTTCCCTTAGCACTGTGTTCACGGCTGTTTGCAGACCCCCTCACACCAGCTTCCTGTTCTTCATTGTCTGACTTCCCTACCCTGCAGCTGACAAAAAAGGAGGCTGATTTATCTCCCAGGATTCTGATTCTCACATCATTTTTTTTTTCAATTTTGAGTTTTCATTATTTTTTGTGCCAGCTCAGCTCAGCATTTTAATTGTTTCAAACAGGAGGGTAATTCAGGATTTCTATTCGCCCAAACTGCCAAAAATAAAAGTTATTCCTGCCTTAAAAAGGTTGATGTTCTCCTATTTTCCCCCATTGGACTATGTGAATCATCAGTGTCTTTCCAGGACCTTGCCCGAGCTGACCTGGAGCCAGACTGATAAAACTTAGGTGAGCAGAGCAGATGGTTCCACGATGCTCATCCCATGTGGCTCTGACCTCGGCCAGACGGTCGTTTTGTGGTTACTATTTGTTTTGTTGATTTCCACGTGAGACATTTGCGAGACCCATTCCTTCTTCACCTCCCACCTTCTGTGATTCCACTTTAGAGATCTCTTCCTTAAGAAGCCCTCCTAATGTGAAGACAAGGTCAAGTTTGCCTAATTTAAATTTATGTAACCCTCTGTGCTCTCCTTCTATGGCATTATCAGAATCACAAGGAAATTATTAATCTGGGGATTAGTTGTTGTTTAATGTTTGTGTCCCTGAGAGCTAGAAAGAAGTGACAGTGTATGTCTTGTTCATGGAAATATCTCTGGCACCTAGCACGGTGCCTGGCATATGGCGGTCCTTTGTAAATTCTCCATAGAATCAATTCTTAAATGAATAATTGAAAGGCTTTATACAAAAATACTAAAAGGGGAGGAATTGCATGGTAACCTCTTTCTTACCTTTTACTTTAAGTGTATAACAAATGTGGATTAATAGTTGTGTAGATGATCAACAGTGTGTAATCAGTTCTTCCTTCACAGGAGGCTGGCCGAGGGAAGGAGGTGCAGTCGAGCAGGCGGCCACCCATCGAGCCTCTGTTCAGCACCAGGAAGGTGCATTATTTACAACCTCAAGGGTTTAAAGAAGGGAATAACACTTATTTTAGACCACTTATATGATTCAAGCTTTTTATCACCTCAAATTTATTTGAATTGGGAAATTGCATGCTTACTATATCTAATTACTTATCATTCAACCTTATAATATTCCCTGTGGGGCATTATAAAATGAAGATAATGGAAAAGATGACTGCTGTGTATACAAACAAGGGAACACACAGACACTCTGGCAGCAGCCATTAAGTACACGTTTTCCCCTTCACTGAGTTACATCACTTTGTATGTCCAGTAAACCCTGTGACAGTCTCGCTTGATAAAGTTCCATTTTATTTGAGCATGAAACAAAACTTAGAAAAGAAAACAATAAAATAAAATAATGCTGTCAAGAAATATTATATTTATTTTGGAGTCTTTTAGTGGCATTCTCTTTATGATGTGATATAGGGAAATTACCTTTAAAATATTGGAAATAAATTTATGCTAAACCCTAAAGCACTACCTGAATATTTCCAAATAAAATTAGTATAATCACTCCAATTAGAACATTCCATAATTATAGTTAATGCCATATATTTGCTTGACAACTTGTTTCCTATTTTTCTTGTGAAAAAGCAACACCACCACTAACAAGAACAGAAAACCCGAAATCAAACATGCAAGTTCACATTAGAAGAGAATTTAAAAGATAATTTCACTCCAGAAATGAATCTGTAGTCATCTTTTGTGGCATTTTTATTCTGAAAGATTTTTAAAAGTTTTCTTTGTAAACAAAACAAGATAAATAGGGCCACTTACAGTTTTACAACAAGCAGCCTACCTTCTGTACACAGAGGACCTAGAGCCCTCCAAATTATGTGTGACAATTGGCACAGTGATTCCAAAGTGCCACAGCCGAAAACTCACTTTGCTGGCCCAAAATTACTTGTTCTTTTCACTTGGCTACAGAAAGTATTGAAGAAGAGAGAGCAAAAATAGAAATTGAGAAGAAGAAGATCGCCCAGAGTGACAACTGAATCTAACAGAGGAGGTTTAACCAGGATAATACCAAGTAACATTGGGACAAATTTGGGGCCTATAAACCACTTACCCAACATGCCGTCGTCTGCACACAAAAATTACATGTGGTGACTTGAAAGCATCAGAGCACCTTTTCCAAAAATGAGACCTCTTGGACAGAAAAGCCCTTTTTCTCGAGATCAAAAAAGCTAAGAAACAGCAAAATCAAACTGGAGGCGGGGTCTTCACTCTACGCATGGATGCTTTTCCCGTTAGCTGGACACCCGAACGCCGGCTGAGGAAGTGAATGGCCCTGGGTGGGAGGGGAAGAGGCAGTCCAGCAGCAGGAATGGAAGGAGTGGGACCCGAGGGCACGCGCGATGCCAGTGAAGCGGCACCTCTGCGGCGGGCGGGGCTCATGGGCGCAGGGGCTGGGTGCCCTCGGACCACCCCGGGGGTGGCTCACCCAGTGAGGGCCCTGCCTGAGAAGGAGCAACGTCCAGGATCAGTCCCGCCAGCCCGGCGCTGTCATCGCCCAGCCGGAGAGGTGACGGGACACTTGGCATGCGCAGGCCTCAGGGCGCCCCGGCCCGTCAGGGTTCCAGCGGCCTCACCACCCCCAGGGTCTCATCCCCGGGAATTGGACACATTTATTCTCTCCCTGCCACTCGTGGAGGTTCGACTTTCCAGGCTACTGATCTATGCATAAATTAAAGGATTTTTTGAAATGAATCGTCAGGCAGGGAAGAGATAAACTGTCTTCTGGGAAGTGATCTGAAAGCTGGTGGCCTGACCAAGGGAGACTTGACTGCGGGGTCCAGTGGAATTTGGGGCTGAGCTCAGCGCGCGCTGCGGACCATCGGCCGTCCGAAGGCGGCCCCTGCCTGCGGGGCAAATACCAGATGTTCAGCAAGTCCAAACGGGCTCCGTCCAGTGCAGGCTGACATCCTCGCGGTGAGCAAACCGCAGTGAGCGCCTGACCCCCGCAGCCCGCGACGCCGGTCTGCAGCCTAGAGCCTCCGACGTGGGGGTTTTGGGTCACCGTTCGCCTGCTCCGGTCATCTTTCTGCAGTGCGGCTCAAGCACCCCTCTCCCCCTAGCGCTCCTGACGGGTCCGCGCTGGGCTGGTGAGACTGTGCAGACCAGCCATCCAGGCTCCCTCCTTCTCCCGCATCGCAGGCCTTTCAGGAAGGGGGCCCGTCTGCTCTTGAGCCTCTTCATCCTCAGCTGGTGCCAGGCATGTGGCAGGCGCCCCAGTGACGCTGATAGACGGCCCTGATGTGGCCCCTTCCGCATGTGAGCCCCTGGAGAATGGAGGAGCAATTAGATTCCCCGGTGTGGGTGCGGTGGGAGTTAGGAGGGGTGAGCCGAAGGCGCAGGAATACAGATTCTGGGCTAGCGCGGGAGACCTTCCCTGGGACCAGCCTGCGCGGCAGGAAGGCTTCCCGGGCAGAGAGGCGCCAGCGCGAGCTGGGAGCAGAGGCGGCCCTGAAAACTGCTTCGGATCCGTGGGCCTTGAAGTTCCCCTCAGTCCTGGGCCCAGGGACTCTCCGGATGAATTCCTGCTGTGCACCCAGCGGCTGCCCAGAGGCCTGAGACTTGGGGGAGCTGTGTCCTCCCTGGGGCTGCGTGTGGGGGGGATCTCCAGGGCAACACAGTGGACCTTAAGGGGAAGGATGATAAGAGGGGTCAATCTGGTAATCAGAGTGCGTCTGATGACTCTTGCTGACGTTTTCAGAGTTCCAAGTCCCTCTGGCATCTCACACAGAGACTCTGTCTGGCAATGTGGCTTCCTCAGGGTCAAGACCAGAAATCACACCCACGTGCTTCTCTTGTTGAGGGGTAGACGTTATGCTCTTTAAAGCTCCAGGAATCTGGGAACCTTGAATTAAAGTTCATAAATGAAGACCAAAAGTGCCTTTAAAAACATCTCAGTGGTAGAGAGGCACTGAGGCCACATGACCCCAAGTTCTTGGACTCACTACGACCCAGTGAACAGAGTAAAACCCAAATCCTTTGGCATTTAAGTATACACTACTGCTTATAAGAACTATCTGACACTGTAAATGAATCATTATAAAATTTTTCTGCTATATGGAGAAATAACTCAAACACACTAGATGTCATTCATCCATTCATTCATTTGAAACTCACACATATTTCTTGATTTCTACCTGGGTACTGAGGATGGATGTGAGGCCAGCTCATTCTCAGCATTGCTGATGGGAGGCCCCGTAGCATTTCCTTTGGCAACTGGGGGATATAAGGAGTAAGCAAGACCCAGCTTATAGCTTTATTTTAAACATAAACTTCCAGGGATGGGGCCCCCAGTGAACTGTCCCCGTATACCCCTCAGTATTTTTGTTTCCTTGGGTAAAAGCAAATTGATTCATATTATGTAAATGGAGTGACTGAACAGTCAAGTCTTAAGTGATGTAAGAAAATAAGACATCGCAGAGGCCTGCAGAAAGCTTGTTCACTATTATGCATGTAAGGCTCAATCACATGGCTAATTTTTTATTGTGCTCGCATGTGACTGCAGTGCCCAGTAGACACTGAATTTCTAAACAGTGTGTGCACAGGGCATGGGCACTGATGCCGCCTGGACTTCATAGTCCAACCCACACAAGTCACACAGCAGGACACGGTCACAGATGAGACCCGGTGTTTCCCAGTCTCTCTCTCACATGCACAGAGACACACATGCACAAAAATAAAAAAATAAAAGTTATTTTCCATGAGTGAGGAGCAACTGCTTATTAGCAATTCTTTTCCTGAAGTACTACTTGATTTAGAACAGAAATATTCTGTTGAAAAAGTCTCTTCTTCCCAGTGAGAATTCCATTGAAAGGAATTTCCTGTAGATAGTCAGCTAACATTAAGGAACTTCTGTTCTGTCAGTACCGTGAGTGATTCCAGCTGCCCCCGTAATGCCAGGATTCCATTTTGCTTTCATTTTCTCTTGATTATAGCAAGGCTTTCAAATCTAACTGTAATTCAAGAAATTAAAATCTTGTAGCTTCCCACCCTCTGAATAAATTTTCATCATAGCTGCCTTTCATTTCTAAGTCTACTCCATTTCTTGTGAGTTTTCACTTCTCTTTGGCTTGGATGATTGATAAATTACCCTAATGATGCTTTCTGTGTTGAAGCTAATGGCCTGCCTAAAGGAATTAGAGATTTATTTTACAAAATGAGAAATATGACAGCAATCAGAAGGCAAGAAAAACTTTGTCTGAAATCACAGTTTTGGGGCTAGAGTGAGAGCAATTATTTTAGATTTGCTAAAATCATACCATCTGACTAGTGTTTATAGTAGATATCAAAGGTGAGCTTCAGCATGCTGAATAAAACATTTGGTAGAAATAGTATACAAAGGCACAGTTTTAAGCAGTGAGAAATGAAAGAGATAAGTGTTTCATATAATTTTACACAGAAGATCAAATTAGATCTGCTTTAAGACAGAAGATGTAAAAACTTAAAATGGTTCTTCATAGTGCAGCCGCACTGACAATGTTTTGTTTAAAGCAGCTATTTCATGGACTGATGCATGGGGGATTGTTTCCTATTCAGAATAATTCTGTATGATTCTTCAAATAACATATTTCAAATGCGGCCCACATCATTCCTGCCCTTGCTGGACCCGGCTTCAATGTCTTTCAGGGGAAGGCTCAAAACTTGACTTGAAATAATCAATGATTATTAAAAAACTGCCTTCTGGGTGGAGCCAAGACGGCGGCGTGAGTAGGATAGTGGGAATCTCCTCCCAAAAACATATATATTTTTGAAAATACAACAAATACAACTCTTCCTAAAAGAGAGACCAGAAGACACAGGACAACAGCCAGACTACATCCACACGTGTGAGAGCCCAGCGCCTGGTGAAGGGGGTAAGATACAAGCCCCGGCCCGGCAGGACCCGAGCACCCCTCCCCCCAGCTCCCGGTGGGAGGAGAGGAGTCGGAGTGGGAGGGAGACGGAGCCCAGGACTGCTGAACACCCAGCCCCCACCATCCGGGCCAGAGCGCAGACACAGTGCATGCGTGGGGTGCTGGAAACTAGGGAAACAGGACAGCAAGACCTCTGAGCGGGTCCTGAAGCTGATGCCCCTGTGACAAAGAAAAGCGAGTGCTTTTTGAAAGACTTAAAGGGACAGGGACGCCACAGCTGGACAGAAGCATCCCAGGTCACAGTCCAGCAGCTGGAATTTCCAGGGAAATCTGGGTGCACTAACCCCCTGGGCAACAGCTCTGAGACCCCTCACGGAGGTAAACAGCCAAACAGCCCCCCCGTCCATTACCCCTCCTGGGCCCCGCCATAGCAGAGCAGCGGCCTGAGGCTGGCCACACTCACAGCAAGGGAGCTTCCTCCATACAGGCCGGGCAAGACACAGAGACCCAGTCTACACACAGTTGCCCAACACAAGCCACTAGGGGGTCGCAGCTGTCCCAGTAAAGAGGCCAGGAGCAAGTGGAAAGAGTCTTGGTTCTCCCAGCTGACAGAAAGTCAATAGCTCACCACTGCACCTATCAACATGAAAAGGCAAAAAAATTTGATGCAGACAAGACTAACCCACACAGCTTTAGCATCTGCTACATCTTCCCCTGAGAAGGAACCTGGGGAGATAGATTTAATCACTCTTCCTGAAAAAGAATTCAAAACAAAAGTCATAACCATGCTGATGGATTTGCAGAGAAATATGCAAGAACAAAGGAAGGAGAACACAGAAATAAAACAAGCTCTGGAAGGACTTCAAAACAGAATGGATGAGACGCAAGAGACCATTAATGGACTAGAAAACAGAAAACAGCAATGCAGAGAAGCTGATGCAGAGAGAGATAAAAGGATCTCCAAGAATGAAAGAATTTTAAGAGAACTGAGTGACCAATCGAAATGGAAAAATATCCACATTACAGGGGTACCAGAAGAAGAAGAGAGAGAAAAAGGGATAGAAAGTGACTTTGAAGAAATAATTGCTGAAAACTTCCCAAACTAGGGGAGGAAATGGCCTCTCAGAGCACAGAGGTACACAGAACTCCCATGACAAGGGATCCAAGGAGGGTAACACCAAGACACATAATAATTAAAATGGCAAAAGATAAAGACAAGGACAAAGTATTAAAGGGAGCCAGAGAGAAAAAAAGGTCACCTACAAAGGAAAACCGATCAGGCTATCATCAGACTTCTCAACAGAAACCCTACAGGCCAGAAGAGAATGGCATGATATACTTAATGCAATGAAACAGAAGGGCCTCGAACCAAGATTACTGTATCCAGCACGATTATCATTTAAATATGAAGGAGGGATTAAACAATTCCCAGACAAGCAAAAGTTGAGGGAATTTTCCTCCCACAAACCACCTCTACAGGGCATCTTACAGGGACTGCTCTAGATGGGAGCAATCCTAAAAAGAGCACAGAACAAAACACCCAACATATGAAGAAGGGAGGAGGAGGAATAAGAAGGAAGAGAAAAAAACAATTATCAGACCATGTTTATAATAGCTCAATAAGCGAGTTAAGTTAGACAGTAAGATAGTAAAGAAGCTAACCTTGAACCGTTGGTAACCACAAACTTAAAGCCTGCAATAGCAATAAGTACATACCTTTCAATAATCACCCTAAATGTAAATGGACTGAATGCACCAATCAAAAGACACAGAGTAATAGAATGGATAAAAAAGCAAGACCCATCTATATGCTGCTTACAAGAGACTCACCTCAAACCCAAAGACACGCACAGACTTAAAGTCAAGGGATGGAAAAAGATATTTCATGCAAACAACAGAGAGAAAAAAGCAGGTGTTGCAATACTAGCATAAGACAAAATAGACTTCAAAATATAGAAAGTAATAAAACATAAAGGAGGATATTACATAATGATAAAGGGCTCAGTCCAACAAGAGGATATAACCATTATAAATATATATGCACCCAAAAGAGGACCACCAACATATGTGAAACAAATACTAACAGAATTAAAGGAGGAAATAGATTGCAATGCACTCATTCTGGGAGACTTCAACACACCACTCACTCCAAAGGACAGATCCACCAGACAGAAAATAAGTAAGGACACAGAGGCACTGAACAAGACACTAGAACAGAAGGACCTAATAGACATCTACAGAACTCTACATCCAAAAGCAACAGGATACACATTCTTCTCAAGTACACATGCAACATTCACCAGAATAGACCACATACTAGGCCACAAAAAGAGCCTCAGTAAATTCCAAAAGATTGAAATCCTACCAACCAACTTTTCAGACCACAAAGGCATAAAACTAGAAATAAACTGTACAAAGAAAGCAAAAAGGCTCACAAACACATGGAGGCTTAACAACACGCTCCAAAATAATCAATGGATCAATGACCAAATCAAAATGGAGATCCAGCAATATATGGAAACAAACGACAACAACAACACAAAGCCCCAACTACTGTGGGATACAGCAAAAGCAGTCTTAATAGGAAAGTATATAGCAATCCAGGCATATTTAAAGAAGGAAGAACAATCCCAAATGAATGGTCTAATGTCATAATTATCGAAATTGGAAAAAGAACAAATGAGGCCTAAGGTCAACAGAAGGAGGGACATAATAAAGATCAGAGAAGAAATAAATAAAATTGAGAAGAATAAAACAATAGCAAAAATCAATGAAACAAAGAGCTGGTTCTTCGAGAAAATAAACAAACTAGATAAGCCTCTAGCCAGACTTATTAAGAGGAAAAGAGAGTCAACACAAATCAACAGTATCAGAGATGAGAAAGGAAAAATCACGACAGACCCCACAGAAATACAAAGAATTATTAGAGAATACTATGAAAACCTATATACTAACAAGCTGGGAAACCTAGGAGAAATGGACAACTTCCTAGAAAAATACAACCTTCCAAGACTGACCCAGAAAGAAACAGAAAATCTAAACAGACCAATTACCAGCAATGAAATTGAAGCGGTAATCAAAAAACTACCAAAGAACAAAACCCCCGGGCCAGATGGATTTACCTCGGAATTTTATCAGACATACAGAGAAGATATAATACCCATTCTCCTTAAAGTTTTCCAAAAAATAGAGGAGGAGGGGATAGTCCCAAACGCATTCTATGAAGCCAACATCACCCTAATACCAAAACCAGGCAAAGACCCCACCGAAAAAGAAAACTACAGACCAATATCCCTGATGAACGTAGATGCAAAAATACTCAACAAAATATCAACAAACCGAATTCAAAAATACATCAAAAGGAACGTACACCATGACCAAGTGGGATTCATCCCAGGGATGCAAGGATGGTACAACATTCGAAAAATCCATCAACATCATCCACCACATCAACAAAAAGAAAGACAAAAACCACATGATCATCTCCATAGATGCTGAAAAAGCATTTGATAAAATTCAACATCCATTCATGATAAAAACTCTCAACAAAATGGGAATAGAGGGCAAGTACCTCAATATAATAAAGGCCATATATGATGAGCCCACAGCCAAAATTATATTGAACAGCGAGAAGCTAAAAGCATTTCCTCTGAGATTGGGAACTAGACAGTGATGCCCACTCTCCCCACTGTTATTTAACATAGTACTGGGGGTCCTAGCCACAGCAATCAGACAAAACAAAAAAATACAAGGAATCCAGATTGGTAAAGAAGAAGTTAAACTGTCACTATTTGCAGATGATATGATACTGTACATAAAAAACCCTAAAGACTCCACCCCAAAACTACTAGAACTGGTATCGGAATACAGCAAAGTTGCAGGATACAAAATCAACACACAGAAATCTGTGGCTTTCCTATACACTAACAATAAACTAATAGAAAGAGAAATCAGGAAGACAATTCCATTCACAATAGCATCAAAAGAATAAAATACCTAGGAATAAACCTATCCAAGGAATTGAAAGACCTATACCCTGAAAACTATAAGACACTCTTGAGAGAAATTAAAGAGGTCACTAACAAATGGAAACTCATCCCATATTCGTGGCTAGGAAGAATTAATATCGTCAAAATGGCCATCCTGCCCAAAGCAATATACAGATTTGAGGCAATCCCTATGAAACTACCAGCAACATTCTTCAATGAACTGGAACAAATAATTCAAAAATTCATATGGAAACACCAAAGACCCCGAATAGCCAAAGCAATCCTGAGCAGGAAGAATAAAGTGGGGGGGATCACACTCCCCAACTTCAAGCTCTACTACAAAACCACAGTAATCAAGACAATTTGGTACTGGCACAGGAACAGAGCCACAGACCAATGGAACAGAATAGAGACTCCCGACATTAACCCAAACATATATGGTCAACTAATATTCAATAAAGGGGCCATGAACATACAATGGGGAAATGACAGTCTCTTCAACAGATGGTGCTGGCAAAACTGGACAGATACATGTAAGAGAATGAAACTGGATCACTGTCTAACCCCATACAGAAAAGTAAATTCGAAATGGATCAAAGACTTGAATGTAAGTCATGAAACCATAAAACTCTTAGAAAAAAACATAGGCAAAAATCTGTTATACATAAACATGAGTGACCTCTTCTTGAATATATCTCCCCAGGCAAGGGAAACAAATGCAAAAATGAACAAATGGGACTATATCAAGCTGAAAAGCTGTACAGCAAAGGACACCATCAATAGAATAAAAAGGTATCCTACAGTATGGGAGAATATATTCGTAAATGACAGATCCGATAAAGGGTTGACATCCAAAATATATAAAGAGCTCACACACCTCAACAAACAAAAAGCAAATAATCCAATTAAAAAATGGCAGAGGAGCTGAATAGACAGTTCTCTAAAGAAGAAATTCAGATGGCCAACAGACACATGAAAAGATGCTCCACATCGCTAGTCATCAGAGAAATGCAAATTAAAACCACAATGAGATATCACCTCACACCAGTAAGGATGGCTGCCATCCAAAAGACAAACAACAACAAATGTTGGCGAGGCTGTGGAGAAAGGGGAACCCTCCTACACTGCTGGTGGGAATGTAAATTAGTTCAACCACTGTGGAAAGCAGTACGGAGGTTCCTCAAAATGATCAAAATAGAAATACCATTTGACCCAGGAATTCCACTTCTAGGAATTTACCCTAAGAATGCAGCACTCCAGTTTGAAAAAGACAGATGCACCCCTATGTTTATCGCTGCACTATTTACAATAGCCAAGATATGGAAGCAACCTCAATGTCCATCAGTAGATGAATGGATAAAGAAGATGTGGTACATAGGCACAATGGAATATTATTCAGCCATAAGAAAAAAACAAATCCTACCATTTGCAACAACATGGATGGAGCTAGAGGGTATTATGTTCAGTGAAATAATCCAGGCAGAGAAAGACAAGTGCCAAATGATTTTACTCATATGTAGAGTATTCGAACAAAAGAAAACTGAAGGAACAAAACAGCAGCAGAAGCACAGAACCCAAGAATGGACTTATAGTTACCAAAGGGAAAGGGACTGGGGAGGACAGGTGGGAAGGGAGGGATAAGGGTGGGAAGAAAAGAAAGGGGGCATTACGATTAGCATGTATAGTGTTGGGGGGACATGGGGAGGGCTGTGCAACACAGAGAAGATAAGTAGTGATTTTACAGCATCTTACTGTGTTGATGGACAGTGACTGTGAATGGGGATGTGGGGGGGACTTGGTGAAGGGGGGAGCTTGGTAAACATAATGTCCTTCATTTAATTGTAGATTAATGATAACAAAATAAAAAAAATTTAAAAAAAACTGCCTTCTCTTCAGTCTCATATTTTTGGTTCTGGACAAGCAAATTAATTTTGGTGCCCCACAGGTAAAATTATGAAAATCTCTAAAAATCTTGGAAACGGGGAATTTGTTTATTATAGTGTAAGAAAATTCCAACCTATGAAGAAAAAATCCTAGAAAAATACAAAACAGTAAAAGTCTTAAAATCTACTTTCGAATAAATTGAATTGAGAAAAATCTGTGCTGTACACTTACAGTTGCTGTTTAAGCAATTAGAAACCTAGAGGACTAGATGTTATAACCTAATTTATAATAGAAGCTTGATAAGTATGAAATAATAGCTTTCTGGCTGGTAAATAAAAGTAGGTCACATATTTTAGAAATGTAGCCTCATCACTACCAGTCGAAGCAATACATCTCACATGTTTTTTGGTATGAAAAGTGTATTTTCTTTTTTTTGAGGGCATCTCCATATTTATTGATCAAATGGTTGTTAACAACAGTAAAATTCTGTATAGGGGAGTCAATGCTCAATGCACAATCATTAATCCACCCCAAGCCTAATTTTCATCAGTCTCCAAAATTCTGAAGCATAACAAACAAGTTCTTACATGGAGAACAAATTCTTACATAGTGAATAAGTTACATGGTGAACAGTACAAGGGAAGTCATTACAGAAACTTTCAGTTTTGCTCATGCATTATGAACTATAAACAGTCAGTTCAAATATGAATACTCATTTGATTTTTATACTTGATTTATATGTGGATACCACATTTCTCTCTTTATTATTATTATTTTTAATAAAATGCTGAAGTGGTAGGTAGATACAAGATAAAGGTAGAAAACATAGTTTAGTGTTGTAAGAGAGCAAATGTAGATGATCAGGTGTGTGCCTGTAGACTATGTGTTAATCCAAGCTAGACAAGGGCAATAAAACATCCACGTATGCAGAAGATTTCTCTCAGAACAGGGGGGGTGAGGTTCTAAGCCTCACCTCTGTTGATCCCCAATTTCTCACCTGATGGCCCCCCCTGCGACTGTGCCTGTCTTAGGTTGTTCCTCCCTTGAGGAATCTTACCCGTCTCTGGCTAACCACTCATCTTCCGGAGCCATACAGGGAAATGTAAAGTTGGTAAGTGAGAGAGAAGCCTTATTGTTTGAAAAGGTTAGCTTTTTACTTCTTTGCATATTAATGTCCTGTGGCTTCTATGCCCAGCATTTGTCTTGAGGTATCTTTACCACTTGGAAGAATTATGATACTCGGTAAGTTTGATATGAGGCACAAATTCTATTTAAGGGTTGTAATTAGGAAGGAAGAAGAAAAGCTATAGAAGTAGCAGGCGGAAGAAAACATGGGAAGATTGCTTATTTCTTTGACATATCTTCTTATAGAATAACTTTAGCATGTATAGGTTTTAAACTACTAATTAAACTGCACACACACATTAACATAATAGGAGTATAGTTACATAACCAAAGCATACCTGTAATTACCAGCCATCTCCAGTGAAACCAAGAAAACCAGTTAGGCACCTTAGGCATTTGTGAAAACTTATCTATGATATGGTGGATATTGTCCAACTGAACTTGAACAGTCTGAGAGAAATCAGACAAATTAAAACAACCCATTCCTGGGGACTGTTCGCATCCCATATGTTCTTTTAACAGTAAATAGTCTGTAGTTGTAAGATTTTGGAGTGCTACAATTTGTACTTCTCCTAATTCTTGGTTGAGTTCCAACAGTATAGATCCAGTCAAATTTGTTGTTTTACTGTATGCACAGACCAGGTTAGATATCTCCTTCCTCATTCCCATGGCAAGCCCAGGAACTGGTGGGATGAGTGCATCTACACCTGTAGCAGTGCTTGGATCATTATTGGGGTTTTTTGATGATCATCTTCTGGCATGAGTCTTCCAGAGAGTGCAGATGTTGGAAGTTCTTTTTCATATCGTATCGTAGTTGATTTTTGGGGTAGCCAAATTAGGCTTTGATCCTCTGTATAAACACAAACAGACCCTTTGCCTACACTTTTATATGCCCTTTATACCCTTGGGTAGAACTCATTGGAGGTCACCACGCACGAACTGCCTTTTTTTTTCTTGTATCATTAATCTACACTTACATGACGAATATTATGTTTACTAGGCTCTCCCCTATACCAGGTGCCCGCTATAAACCCCATTACAGTCACTGTCCATCAGCATAGCAAAATGTTATAGAATCACTACTTGCCTTCTCTGTGTTGTACAGCCCTTCCTTTTCTCCCACACCCCCATGCATGCTAATCTTAATACCCCCTTTCTTCTCACCCCCTTATCCCCCCCTACGCACCCATCCTCCCCAGTCCCTTTCCCTTTGTTACCTGTTAGTCCGTTCTTGAGTTCTGTGATTCTGTTGCTGTTTTGTTCCTTCACTTTTTACTTTGTACTTATATTCCACAGATGAGTGAAATCATTTGGTATTTCTCTTTCTCTGCTTGGCTTGTTTCACTGAGCATAATACCCTCCAGCTCCATCCATGTTGCTGCAAATGGTAGGATTTGCCCTTTTTTTTTTTTTCTGGATAATTATTTTTTATTGAAGGGTAGTTGACACACAGTATTACATTAGTTTCAGGATTTGCCCTTTTCTTATGACTGAGTAGTATTCCATTGTGTATATGTACCACATCTTCTTTATCCATTCATCTATCGATGGACATTTAGGTTGCTTCCAATTCTTGGCTATTGTAAATAGTGCTGCGATAAACATAGGGGTGCATTGGTCTTTCTCACACTTGATTGCTGCATTCTTGGGGTAAATTCCTAGGAGTGCAATTTCTGGGTCAAATGGTAAGTCTCTTTTGAGCATTTTGATGTACCTCCATACTGCTTTCCACAATGATTGAACTAATTTACATTCCCACCAGCAGTGTAGGAGGGTTCCCCATTCTCCACAGCCTCGCCAACATTTGTTGCTGTTTGTCTTTTGGATGGCAGCCATCCTTACTAGTGTGAGGTGATACCTCATTGTAGTTTTAATTTGCATTTCTCTGATAATTAGCAATGTGGAGCATCTTTTCATGTGTCTGTTGGCCATCTGTATTTCTTTTTTGGAGAACTGTCTGTTCAGTTCCTCTGCCCATTTTTTAATTGGGTTATTTGTTTTTTTGTTTGTTGAGGCGTGTGAGCTCTTTATATATTCTGGACGTCAAGCCTTTATCAGATCTGTCATTTTCAAATATATTCTCCCATACTGTAGGGTTCCTTTTTGTTCTATTGATGGTGTCTTTTGCTGTACAGAAGCTTTTCAGCTTAATATAGTCCCACTTGTTCATTTTTGCTGTTGTTTTCCTTGCCCAGGGAGATATGTTCAAGAAGAGGTCACTCATGTTTATGTCTAAGAGGTTTTTGCCTATGTTTTCTTCCATGAGTTTAATGGTTTCATGACTTACATTCAGGTCTTTGATCCATTTTGAGTTTACTTTTGTATATGGGGTTAGACAATGGTCCAGTTTCATTCTCCTACATGTAGCTGTCCAGTTTTGCCAGCACCATCTGTTGAAGAGACTGTCATTTCACCATTGTATGTCCATGGCTCCTTTATCAAATATTAATTGACCATGTATGTCTGGGTTAATGTCTGGATTCTCTAGTCAGTTCCATTGGTCTGTGGCTCTGTTCTTGTGCCAGTACCAAATTGTCTTGATTACTATGGCTTTATAATAGAGCTTGAAGTTGGGGAGTGAGATCCCCCCTACTTTATTCTTCTTTCTCAGGATTGCTTTGGCTATTCGGGGTCTTTGGTCTTTCCATATGAATTTTTGAATTATTTGTTCCAGTTCATTAAAGAATGCTGCTGGTAGTTTCATAGGGATTGCATCAAATCTGTATATTGCTTTGGGCAGGATGGCCATTTTGATGATATTAATTCTTTCTAGCCACGAGCATGGGATGAGTTTCCATCTGTTAGTGTCCCCTTTAATTTCTCTTAAGAGTGACTTGTAGTTTTCAGAGTATAAGTCTTTCATTCTTTGGTTAGGTTTATTCCTAGGTATTTTATTTTTTTTGATGCAATTGTGAATGGAGTTGCTTTCCTGATTTCTCTTTCTGTTGGTTCATTGTTATTGTATAGGAAAGCCACAGATTTCTGTGTGTTGATTTTGTATCCTGCAACTTTGCTGTATTCCGATATCAGTTCTAGTAGTTTTGGGGTGGAGTCTTTAGGGTTTTTTATATACAGTAACATGTCATCTGCAAATAGTGACAGTTTAACTTCTTCTTTACCAATCTGGATTCCTTGTATTTTTTGTTTTGTCTGATTGCCGTGGCTAGGACCCCCAGTACTATGTTAAATAACAGTGGGGAGAGTGGGCATCACTGTCTAGCTCCCAATCTCAGAGGAAATGCTTTCAGTTTCTCGCTGTTCAATATAATGTTGGCTGTGAGTTTATCATAGATGGCCTTTATTATGTTGAGGTACTTGCCCTCTATTCCCATTTTGCTGTGAGTTTTAATCATGAATGGATGTTGAACTTTGTCAAATGCTTTTTCAGCATCTATGGAGATGATCATGTGGTTTTTGTCTTTCTTTCTGTTGATGTGGTGGATGATGTTGATGGACTTCCGAATGTTGTACCATCCTTGCATCCGTGGGATGAGTCCCACTTGGTCATGGTGTATGATCCTTTTGATGTATTTTTGAATTCAGTTTGCTAATATTTTGTTGAGTATTTTTGCATCTACGTTCATCAAGGATATTGGTCTGTAGTTTTCTTTTTTGGTGTGGTGTTTGTCTGGTTTTGGTATTAGGGTTATGTTACCTTCAAAGAATGAGGTTGGGAGTATCCCCTTCTCCTCTATTTTTTGGAAAACTTTAAGGAGAATGGGTATTATGTTTTCCCTGTATGTCTGATAAAATTCCGAGGTAAATCCATCTGGCCCGGGGGTTTTGTTCTTTGGTAGTTTTTTGATTACTGCTTCAATTTCATTGCTGGTAATTGGTCTGTTTAGATTTTCTGTTTCTTTCTGGGTCAGTCTTGGAAGGTTGTATTTTTCTAGGAAGTTGTCCATTTCTCCTAGGTTTCCCAGCTTGTTAGTATATAGGTTTTCATAGTATTCTCTAATAATTCTTTGTATTTCTGTGGGGTCTGTCATGATTTTTCCTTTCTCATCTCTGATACTGTTGATTTGCGTTGACTCTCTTTTCCTCTTAATAAGTCTGGCTAGAGGCTTATCTATTTTGTTTATTTTCTCGAAGAACCAGCTCTTGGTTTCATTGATTTTTGCTATTGTTTTATTCTTCTCAATTTTATTTATTTCTTCTCTGATCTTAATTATGTCCCTCCTTCTGCTGACCTTAGGCCTCATTTGTTCTTCTTTTTCCAATTTCGATAATTATGACATTAGACCATTCATTTGGGATTGTTCTTACTTTTTTAAATATGCCTGGATTGCTATATACTTTCCTCTTAAGACTGCTTTTGCTGTGTCTCACAGAAGTTGGGGCTTAGTGTTGTTGTTGTCATTTGTCTCCATATATTGCTGGATCTCCATTTTGATTTGGTCATTGATCCATTGATTATTTAGGAGCATGTTGTTAAGCCTCCATGTGTTTGTGAGCCTTTTTGCTTTCTTTGTACAGTTTATTTCTAGTTTTATGCCTTTGTGGTCTGAAAAGTTGGTTGGTAGGATTTCAATCTTTTGGAATTTACTGAGGCTCTTTTTGTGGCCTAGAATGTGGTCTATTCTGGTGAATGTTGCATGTGCACTTGAGAAGAATGTGTATCCTGTTGCTTTTGGATGTAGAGTTCTATAGATGTCTATTAGGTCCATCTGCTCTACTGTGCTGTTCAGTGCTTCCGTGTCCTTACTTATTTTCTTCCCGGTGGATCTGTCCTTTGGGGTGAGTGGTGTGTTGAAGTCTACTAGAATGAATGCATTGCAGTCTATTTCCCCCTTTAGTTCTGTTAGTATTTGTTTCACATATTCTGGTGCTCCTATGATGGGTGCATATATATTTAGAATGGTTATATCCTCTTGTTGGACTGAGCCCTTTATCATTATGTAACGTCCTTCTTTATCTCTTGTTACTTTCTTTGTTTTGAGGTGTATTTTGTCTGATATTAGTACTGCAACCCCTGCTTTCTTCTCGCTGTTGTTTGCCTGAAATATGTTTTTCTATCCCTTGACTTTTAGTCTGTACATGTCTTTGGGTTTGAGTTGAATTTCTTGTAAGCAGCATATAGATGGGTCTTGCTTTTTTATCCATTCTATTACTCTGTGTCTTTTGATTGGTGCATTCAGTCCATTAACATTTAGGGTGACTATTGAAAGATATGTACTTTTTGTCATTGCAGGCTTTAAATTCGTGGTTACCAAAGGTTCAAGGTTAGCCTCTTTAGTATCTTACTGCCTAACTTAGCTCGCTTATTGAGCTGTTATATACACTGTCTGGAGATTCTTTTCTTCTCTCCCTTCTTGTTCCTCCTCCTCGATTCTTCATATGTTGGGTGTTTTGTGCTGTGCTCCTTCTAGGAGTGCTCCCATCTAGAGCAGTCCCTGTAAGATGTTCTGTAGAGGTGGTTTGTGGGAAGCAAATTCCCTCAGCTTTTGTTTGTCTGGGAATTGTTTAATCCCACTGTCATATTTGAATGATAGTCGTGCTGGATACAGTATCCTTGGTTCAAGGCCCTTCTGTTTCATTGTGTTAAATATATCATGCCATTCTCTTCTGGCCTGTAGGGTTTCTGTCGAGAAGTCTGATGTTAGCCTGATGGGTTTTCCTTTATATGTGACCTTTTTCTCTCTAGCTGCCTTTACAACTCTTTCTTTGTCCTTGATCTTTGCCATTTTAATTATTATGTGTCTTGGTGTTGTCCTCCTTGGATCCTTTCTGTTGGGGGTTCTGTGTATTTCTGTGGTCTGTTCGATTATTTCCTTCCCCAGTTTGGGGAAGTTTTCAGCAATTATTTCTTCTAAGATACTTTCCATCTCTTTTCCTCTCTCTTCTTCTTCTGGAACCCCTATAATATGGATATTGTTCCTTTTGGATTGGTAACACAGTTCTCTTAATATTGTTTCATTCCTGGAGATCCTTTTGTCTCTCTCTATGTCAGCTTCTATGCGTTCCTGTTCTCTGGTTTCAGTTCCATCAATGGCCTCTTGCATCCTATCCATTCTGCTTATAAACCCTTCCAGAGTTTGTTTCATTTCTGCGATCTCCTTTCTGGCATCTGTGATCTCCCTCCGGACTTCATCCCATTTCTCTTGCGTATTTCTCTGCATCTCTTTCAGCATGTTTATGATTCTTATTTTGAATTCTTTTTTAGGAAGACTGGTTAGGTCTGTCTCCTTCTCTTGTGTTGTCTCTGTGATCTTTGTCTGCCTGTAGCTTTGCCTTTTCATGGTGGTAGGAATAGTTTGCAGAGCTGGGACAAGTGACAGCTGGAAGGACTTCCCTTCTTGTTGGTTTGTGGCCCTCCTCTCCTGGGAGAACAGCGACCTCTAGTGGCTTGTGCTGGGCAGCTGCGCGCAGACAGGGTTTCTGCTTCCTGCCCGGCTGCTATGGAGTTAATCTCCGCTGTTGCTGTGGGCGTGGCCTGGCTCGGGCAGCTACTCCAAAATGGTGGAGTCGCGTTGGAGCAGGAGCTGCTGGGAGGCTATTTATCTCTGTAAGGGGCCTCCCTGCTCCCTGCAGCCCAGGGGTTAGGGTGCCCAGAGATCCCCGGATTCCCTACCTCTGGATTAAGTGACCCACCCTGCCCCTTTAAGACTTCCAAAAAGCACTCTCCAAAACAAAATAATGACCACAATAAAATTTAAAAAAAATTAAAAAATTTTAAAATAAATAAATAAATAAATAATGGCCGCTCGTTTTTCTTTATTCTCCGACGCCAGCCTCAGGCATCTGCTCACCATTCTTGTTGCCCTGTTTCCCTAGTATTGGGGTCCCTATCCCTTTAAGACTTCCAAAAAGCACTCGCCAAAACAAAAAAAAAAAAAAAAAAATGGCCCCTCGCTTTTCTTACGTCCTCCGGCGCCCGGCTTCCGGTGCCCGCTCACCGTTCTTGCTGCCCTGTTTCCCTAGAATCCAGGGCCCCGCACACGCACTGTGTCTGCACTCTGGCCCGGATGGCTGGGGCTGGGTGTTCGGCAGTCCTGGGCTCCGTCTCCCTCCCCCTCTGCCTGCTCTTCTCCCGCCGGGAGCTGGGGGGAGGGGTGCTCGGCTCCCGCGGGGCCGGGGCTTGTATCTTACCCCCTTCGCGAGGCGCTGGGTTCTCTCAGGTGTGGATGTGGTCTGGATATTGTCCTGTGTCCTCTGGTCTTTATTCTAGGAAGGGTTGTCTTTGTTATATTTTCATAGATATATGTGGTTTTGGGAGGAGATTTCCGCTGCTCTACTCATGCTGCCATCTTGGCTCCACCTCTGAAAAGTGTATTTTCAATTGGAAAATTCATCAAGCAGCCCGATTTGTCAGTTACAAAATGTGGTGCCTCAGATTCAAGACCGCCCTTGAGTAGCTGTGTAGCTTCTTCCCGGATGATTGACAGACTCTACCAGAGAGGCGGTCCGTCACTGTGCAAGCAGGTCCGTCACCGTGCAAGGAGGTGACCCGGCCTCCAGCCTGTGGCTGTGATGAGGCTCCAGCAGCGCCCCCACCCCACCCCCCGCCCTGGGCTGCAGCCGGGGCTTCCCGACGGGGCTGCTGCAGGGGCAGCAGGCGAGGGGCCCGGGGCTCCTGGCTGTGCCCGGCCGGGCTCCTCGGGCCCTGGGTGTGCCTCTCCCTGCCCCGGGCCCCATGGTGCCCCCCCCGGCGCCTCCCAGCCGGAGTGGGTGGCACGTCCCTGGGTGGAGGGAAGGTGGCCTGGACCGCTGAACGGTGGCGGGAGTCCTGCTCCTCGGCCCGGCCTCCGGGGGAAAGCCTGGGGTAGGCGGGCTGGTGGGGGCAGCGCGGGTGCCCACAGGGCCCCCAGCGACGCCGAGGAGAGACGGCCGGCAGGGCCCTGCTCTCGGCCTCCGCTCCGGGGCTCGGCCGCGAGGCCACCACTTTCCCGGGGCCTCCGGCTGCTGGAGTGCCGTCATTGTCTGCAAGTCCTGGTCCGCAGCTGCACCGAGCAAGCTCGTGCTTGGCCTTGTTATGTTGTCTGCACCCTCTGACTTTTTCCAGCCCTTCATCTGGGATGTACGAGGCAGAAATACAACCCAGGGAGCTGACTGTCATTCTGTTCTCTGGGTCGAGAGAGTCCACGGCGGTCATCTGCTTCTCTTTATCTCTGCACTGTTACCCTTGTTTTGCATCCACGGTGTTTAGTTGTACTTGGCTGGAAGAACAGACCTCCATCTTCCCAGAACCAGAAGTCTGCCGTGGAATTTTTTAAGATAAATAAAATGCACAGCGACCACAGTGACCGGGCGTGTCAATCCAGGATCAGACCGATTTCCAGGTCCAGCATGTTTCAGCTTTGTGACAGTGCGAGAAACAATGAATCATTAATCACAAGCGCCAGTTTCCTCGTCTCCAGTAGATAGATTAGTACTAGGATCTGGAAAATACCATGTAAGTTTTGTTAATATTGGCGTATAAAACGCAGACTTTTCATGATGAGAACAGTTCCCGTCCGTGTGAGTGACGGCTGTGTGCGTCTCATGGAGGCCTCTGTGCGTCAAGCCTGCTGCAGACCACAGGCTGGGACCTGGGTGCTGGGCCGATGACCACGGATTCTCCCTGCTTTGTCCACGCCTCATGGTTGCCTGACTCCTTGACATTATTAGTAAAGCCTGATATTGGGTAAAATCTCTGGTTTTATGTGCATCTGATTTGGTAGCCCAACTCTTTGTATTTACTCAACCGTGTATAAAAAAATTATCCATAATTCAATACTAACACTCATACAAAACCACATTTAGCTTTTCAGTCTTTTTTTCTGCTTCTGTGTATAAATACCACTAAAAAAGAATCATATCAGATAAGGGGATGTTTATTTTTGCATTTACTTTTTTCACTTTTTATCATATTGCAGATATTTTCTTATCATCATATATTCTTTAAAAACCATGATTTTTATGGACTATATCAAATTCCATCAAATGGTTATTACACTTATGTAATCATTCATATGTTAATGGCCAAGAAAGTAGTAACATTTTAATAATAAATGCAAATAATACATCAAGGTTCATTTTTATATGCTTTTCAAATTATCTCTTTAGAATAAGCACTGAGAATCATCAGAGCAAAGTTCATGAACATTTCTAAAGCCCTTGGTACTTTGACAAATTTCCCTCCTAGCAACTGCGATCCATTTATGCTTCTCTTGAGTATGACAATTCAAGGCAACTTCGCAACACTGGGTATTAATTGTTAAGATATTTGTTATCATTTTTAAAAAGAAAAACATACCATTTTGTTTTAATTAACATTTTTATTGTAACTTATTTTGAAAATGTCCCCATTCATAGTTATTCGTTTTTAAGTCTTCATTTTTTTGCACATTTTCTGTATAAGGGATCTATTTTTTTTATTGATTTGTCCCAATATGTTCGTTTATTGAGGATCTGTGTATATTGTCTATCAAATTGATCACAACCATGTTCTCCACTTTATAATAATTTTTAAATTCATGTTTTGGCTTTAAGATACCATTTCTTCCTGATTATGAAAGTAGAAAACTTGCCCAATAAAATATAAAGGAAATAAACTTACTGTGATTTCACTATATAGAGATGAATATCCCTACCATTTTTAGTATTTCCTATAATTACTATATATTTTCTATTTATTTATATTTTGCTGGGAATTTCCATGAGAATCTGGAAGGAAAAAAATTGGGCCATTTTGCTCACAAAAAATTCTCAACCAGACAAATCTCAATACATTGTCTATTTTTAGGAGGGATGATATAGGAGCACAAAAAAGTGCACAGTAAGACATGCCATAGCCAAAAAGGAATGGATTTTTATTCTTCAAGCACTAGCACCTTTATATAAAAGTGATGGGATCAACAAAAGAACCATACAAGAGGCCATGCTCTGAGCTGGCTACACGGCTCCGTGTACCACGGCTGCAGCTGCTGGTACCAGGAGCTGGGAGGGGCAGGGCATCCTCTGTCATTTCTTGCAGCTTGACCTCCAGGGCAGGCTGCAGTCAGGTAAGAACTTGGAAAAAAAATTGCATGATTTAAATGTAGCACTTCCAGCTGATTACTTAAGAAGAGAAGGGGATGCATCCCCTTTCTCTCCATAGTAGGCAGAAACAGAAAGAAAAAGGAATCAGGATTTGGGCACACTGCATTCTAATATGAGCTAATAAAAAAGACTGAGAATACAAGGTCAGGAAGGGCGTAACATAATAAGATCAATTACTTTGAACATAATAAGATCAATTATTGGTAGGGGTTATGAATCTTATATGAAAAGAAAGTCTTAAATGTGGGGACTACTACTGACAGAGACTAATCAGTTCTGTGTGAGATGTATCTGATCTACCTAGACGTTCAGGTAACCAAAGATTGGAAAAAAGAAAAATAATAGAAAATGGAGTGCACAGTGTAGAATTACAACCTTTCTCTCTGCCTCCTTTCCTGGCATTCAAAGTTTACATGAACTCTTCCTGCCAGGGGTCCAGCAGGTGGAGGAGAGAGTAATTCTTGCTGACAGCCAAACCGGGGGCTGCAAGTTGTAAAACTTGTGGACTACAAATAAGAGGTGTGGATAATGCCGACTTCTGGCTGGAGGGCAGTAACCCTGAGAAGCAGGGGATCTGGTGAGGTGAAAGGAAGGTGAAAATTCAAAACCAATGGAGGGTGCTGGGGGGCAGAGAGAAGCAGTCCTGAGAGAATCGTTCAGGTCAGAAAATGCCTGTGTGCAGACACCCAGGAGAGCTGTCAGGGAAGGTATATAAGCATTTACAGATTACAGACTGGAGTTCTTGTCCAACACGAAGCTTTTATACCTGAGTTCCTTCACAGATACAACCGGAATCTCACCACGGCACGCCTAAACTAAACAGATGCCTGAAACTTCTTTGAAATACATGCGTGTAAGTGTTTATGAGTTGGATGGAGGTGGTGGCTGGTGAAGAGGACTGTATGCCCTCTGATCTTGGCCGTCAGTGTCGGGAATAGAGCCCTCTTTCCTGGAGGAAGAGAGTGATACAAACACCAGATGTAAAGCCATAGGGTTTCCACCCTAAAGCCTGACACTGCACACACACAAAAGCACCCCACAGCCCCAGAGCCCAAGGCAAACACCAGTCCCTGGTCTATCTTTTTAGTTACACTCTTAAATGAGTAAGTACATTTCAGCAATTCTCAAGGTGCAATGAAATGGGATGTTTAATTAAGGTAGAGGAAAGTTTAGTAAATAAAATACACTTAGATAATGTAAAACACTATTTTCTCATAAACCATAGGATTTTTCTCTATATAGTAGGTGAAATCACATTTGCTTCCATTTCCAATGGTTTCTCTTAATTATGGGGAATATTTTCTGTGGCTAGAAAAAGAAAAGTCTGCATTATTTTCCATTCATCACCTTTAGACGTGCCCCCCTGGCCTTGCAGAGTAGCTCACTAGCGTCTCCTCTCACGGTGTCTCAGATTTCATGATTTTCCCATCTCGTTCAGCATTTAAATGGACTCATTTCAGTTGTTCAGTCAGTGCTTTCTCGTTTAAACAGTATCTCTCGTCCAATCGCGAGTGCTGTGTCCCTCCTTGAAGTTCGGACCAAACCATCTTGGAATGGAGTGAGGAAGACACGGGGTGCTTCGTGCATTCCCCCCTTCTGCTCCCCTGGTTGGTCCTTCTGTCTTGAAAGCTGTTTCCATCCTGTCTCCGTAAGTGATTCCCTCGCGCTCCTTTCACTCCGACGGGCAGGAACTGCCTTCCTCAGCGGTAGCCTTTGCTCTGCTGTCCCCTCTGGACGTCGATGCAGGAGACGGTATTCGCTTTTATGGCTACTCGGGTTTGTCGCTGGCACCACGTCAATCAGTCGGGCTGTGACTGGTCCATGAGCACTTTCAGCATCGCCTCTGGGGGAGCAGATTCCCAGAGCTCGCTCCTCCATGCGCGGAGGCGGCGGGCCGAACCCCAGGGGTCTCAGAACGTGCAGACTGAGGCACAGAGTTCCTTTGGCCTCCAGCACTGGGTCTTAACAACAGCTCTGGGGCCAGGAAGAATCCCACTGCCCGTGCAACACCATTCTCTCAAAAGAGTTTAATAATGCTCTGTGCCAGTAAGTGTTGTATTGCCTTTTAAAAGGAACATAGAGTTGCATCACCCAATGCCTTCTTTGATTAGTAGTGGTGTATGGTATGGGCCTTATCCATTTATTCATGTGCTTATTCGGTACATATGTATGTAATTTGTATTACACTCCAGGAAATTTAAGCAAAACAAAAGTGAATGTAAATAAATAAAATTAGAATTATGAAATCAAGAAACTTAAGTTTTGAAGGGAAAATAAAAAAGAGCTTAGTGTGTAGCCCAGTGACGGTTAACTGAGAAAGAGCACACACACCGGGACAGGATCATATGACTTGGGTCTTGATGGAAGGCAGAAATTGGAGCCACAAAAATAGAAAGGACATAAGATGTTATGAAGACATCATTAGAGCATCTATCACCTCTTCTGAAATATAGTTGATAATAAGGTTTTGCTGTTTTGAATTTTCCTCAGTTCTTATGAAATCTTAAGTCTGTATCTAGATGGATCTGGGCATTCTCAATTGCTGTATCACTGAATTTTAAGAAAACAATTTCTCTTTTCTATCCTTTAAGCATATGTTTGACTGTCTACTATCGTGTGCCTGTCAGAAATAAAAGACTCTGTCTTTACCCTCAAGGAAATTACAGTCTAGTGATAGACAGATATGATGAGTGATTTATGCTATTCTATTCAATTTTTCAATTTGATAGGAAGCAGGAACTTTATAACCAACATCATTCTTCTGCATTTGTCAGAAGGCACCTGCACTTTGCCAACTCTGGGTAACAATAAATACTTTCTTCTCTATGTGAGGGAAAGGACAGGCATATTCCTACTCAAAGCTGCCAGAACCTGAGCTGCCTGTGGCCACTGAGTCCTCAGCAAGAAGGCGCAGCCCACCCCCAACAGCTTGGTGCCCGGGACACTTTTAGACAAAGCTCACTGTTGAGACCACAGTTTATCTGATGTGGAATAGATATCCACAATGTGAATAACAAAGTTCAATAAGAGTTCTTGATTCTTTTCAATTAAAAAAAGAATATTTATAAGCTTAACAACAAAAAAGAATAGACTTTTAAAACTCCATATGCACACATTTAAAATGCTAAATATAAATAATGAAATGAAAAAAATATATTCTTCAATATGCCGATGTGATTAGTCTTAATATTAAGTGAACTTTTATAAACCTATTTTTTTAACTAATAAAACACAAAAGGAAAATGGAAGGATCAAGACATCTTTACATAACTGAAAAAAAAATAGAAATAGTAATTAATCACATAAAAGTTCTATCAATAGCATGTAGAAAGTAAATATCCCAAAGTACTAAGATAAATTATTTCGGATGGTAGGCTCATGGCTGAATGTTTTTTTGTTTATAATTCACTATGTTTCCTAAAATTTCGAATTACTTTTATCATTGTAAATATATTAACATTTCTATTATTAAAAGCTTTAGACAGATTTAAAATACATAGAAAAGTCCAATTAATGCCCCATATTCCTTGAATTGAAAATTTTCAAGATTTTGCAAAAATTGCTTCATCCACCCTTTATTATCTTTTAGTATTTTTTCATTGTTAATGTCATTTTAAAGCAAATCCCAGTCATCACATCATTTCACCTCCTCGGACATCAGCATATACCTCCAAGAGTGAGGAAAATTTTGTGCATGAATTCAATGTCATTTTATACACAATAAAATTAGCAATAATTTCTTTATATTCCTACCATCAAGCACATAATTCAGTTCTCCGGGTTTTTAAAAAACTCTTACATATTTGGTTTGAGTCAAGATCCCAGCTATGCTTTTGGTGTCTGGGTTTCTCCACACAGGACAGTCCTCACTGACTTCTTCTAAGGCACCAGTTTGTTTCAGAGACAAAATCTCAGAAACTTTCGGGGGTTCCAACCTTTAGCTTCCATCCCATCTCTCATGTTAACCACAATTATAATCATTTTCATTCCACTAGTCTATTTATCTATGAACAATTCCTCAGTTTCTTTGTTTTCATTTCAGGTGAAATTCCTTCAATCAAGGGTTTATTTCTATTTTGTCATTTTCTCTGATATATTTAGAGGAGTAGCATTTCCAATAACATTGAAAAAGAAAGAAAATTATTTTCCTTCTTATGGAAAAGTGTTTTTTACTTCATGTGGGGGGATCCAGATGGAGAATAGTAATTTGAAGTATTTTTCTTGGCAGGTCTGCTCTTCAGGGAAGTTATTCCCATTGTGGAGAAAACCAGCATTTCATTTGCTCAGAATTTTGTTTTTAAGAATTTCCTTTTTGTCATTTTTGGCTGACTAAACATTTTTCCTTTCCCAAGACTGACTTTCCCTGCAATAATTTTAGAAAGTATACCTCATGAACTCCATTGCTTTTCTGCCTATTATTTTCTGTGTCTTTTTTTCATATTTGTTATCTATGATTAATAAAGGAATCCACAAGGGCTTCCTTGTTAATGTGCACAAATGCAAATGAGTATTAACCTGATTTTGTTCCTGAAGGGATGAACCATTTGCTAAATATTTTAAAATATTAAACATGCCACTATCTCCATTGCATATTCCAAAAATACCTTTATTTAATAAGGACACTGAGCACATTTTTTTAAAGTCTGGTCTTTGGAACATTTTAAAGAGAATATTTTTGTTCTGGAAAAAAAAGTGAAAGCCATGTAAAGACTTTTGCTTTTTCTCCAAGCCCGAGTGAGTAAATCAGCTATGTCACGTCTGCAGCCCTTCCAACCTAGCTTCATCTTCTTTCCTTTAGAATTAACTCTGGGCTCCACAAAGATGACAGGGCACAGCAAGCAGATCCAGTAGATCCCTGTGACCGTCACAGTTGAGTCGCCTGAACATCATGTGCCCCACTAGAGCGCCCCCCACTTATATATTTACTTGGCTTTGTATGAACCTGGGTTTGTTCTGGCCAATCTTGCGGGATTACACTGCTATGGAAATATGTGTAGTTCAATTTTTAAAAATGCAAAATACATAAATATTTGCTTCTGTTGTTTTATTCTGAGGACTGATTTTCACAGAGAACAAAGAAAATATACTAGACCCTCTTTCATCAGATAAATTCTCCTGATCCCCGGCACAGAGGCCAGCAGGTATCAATCAGGCTGTTGGACCGACTTCCCACTTCTTACCTTCAGTTCACGGAGTTTTTTATTTTTACTTTAGTGAATTATTTCAAACAAATGACACTCAGGAGTGAACAGAGAGAGGAGGAATGTTGAATTAAAATTTTCCTCCTCTGTGGATTTAAAGAGCAAATTTGCATTCCTAATCCAGGTTTAGTCACTAGACGCATCAGGCCAATCCACTTTCTTCCCTGGAATCCCAGCTTCTCTTTCTGTGGCCGGTCCAGCCACGGTCCCATCGTCATGCGTGAATCTCTGTTCTGCCCTGGTAGCTTCACGTATGAACCCGAAGGACAGATTTTAGGAGACGGATGAGTTTTTGGAAGACAAGAATATTGGAAGTGCCAGACTATAAATTACTGTTTATCAAAAGTTCTCTGTTATTAGCAATTTTGAGAAATGTACCTTGTCAAGTCACCTGTTTAATGCTATTTTTTTTTACCCAAATTCCCTCCCCAGCATTTGCATAGCACAGCCAGACTTGGATTGCAGATTCCCGAGAGAAAGATCCTGTCCAACTTGCTGTGCCTAGCAACTGACAGAACATGTTATGAAGATAGATGCTCAGTGCTTTTAGATGGTGATTAATTTTACTGAGTCTATATTAACATCTCATTCTGATTACATTTTAAAAGGAAAACCTCACTATCAGCATACAGCACAATGAACCCTAATGCCTTGAAAAGAAGACCAAGATATGAAATGTCTTTGAAACTAAAATCTGAATTATCTGAACTGTATTAATTTTGTAGGAAAAACTTCATATAGGATAAAACCCAAATGCCATTGAATGGACAGCAATTTAAAAACACCTTGAAGATTAGGCTCCTATTAGTATCCAGTTAATGATCCAATAACTTCATCAGGGAAATGTATTTATTTTAGTCTTTATTCATTTAAAATTTTAAAGTTAGATTTGGCTCAAGGCCATTGCACCTTCTGGGGGTTGATACCAGTAATTACACAGCTCTGAAGTGCCCAGCATGCTGTTAGCATTCTGGGTCTATTTTAAGGTTGCAGTTGTAAGTAGAAAGGTGACCAAAGAACTAACTCACTTATGAAACAAGTAAGGACATGTCATAAAACTATTATCCAAAGTCAATAATGTTAAATGATACTCCAGTGAATTTAGGTACCACTTTTCTGCCAAAATTGCAAAGTGAGTTTTTTTTTTAAAGTTTCTTTTTAACCTATTGGCCCAATGTATTTTCATTAATGCCATCAAAAGAATAATTTTTGGATTTAACTTGTTACATATAGTCTTCTTAGAGTATGCTTAATTTATATGACCTCCAGAAAATACATCTACCCCAGAAATTTTAAGGAAAGGAACAGCTCTGTTGGGGGCCTGCACCAGGGGCCTGGGGTCCAGGAGGTATTCTTCATCCTTCAGAGGAAAATGAGCTCAGAGAAAGCCCCACAGCTCTCCCACAGTCTAAGCCGTACAACAGCCCATCAAACACAATTTTATTCGAATTTCAATACAAAGCACATTCCCAAGGGAATCAAATATTTTACTATTTTGAACTACCTAGAATTGTTCCTTTATTAGTTCAGTTGATTAAGGGGTGGGAAAATATGTAGAATGTTTTAAAGTCCGATTCTTAGCAAATCACTTTGTAAATAAAAACCCCTGTGTGCAGAAGCCCCGCGTTCCTTTTGATGCCTGAAGGCTGCCCCCTCAAGCACGCTCCGACCCACCCCCCCGAATCAGTGAGGTGGGCTGCCAGTCTCCGGGAAGGCCGCGTTTCCTCTACCGCCGTGCTTTCATTCCAGCCCTTTCTGAGACTGTTTCCTATTCTTTTCCCAGAGCTGATCTCTTTCATCTCTTACTAGGTGCCAATTCCAGTCCTGCCTCCAACCTGGGGGCTTCCGCCACCAGCCTCACTCACAATCCTGAGACCACACAGGACCCGTTTATTTGCCAGCTGCAACAAAATTCTGTCACAGGACAATCTCATTTTTATTACTTGTATATCAGCATTGAACTTTGCTTGTTCACAAACTTTTCTGCAAAGAGCCGAGTCAACGCATCAAAATTCCACATCTCCCTTTCATTGCCAAGTGGAGTACAAAGACAGGGCTCAACAGATGAGCGTAGGAAGTGAGCGAAGGGGATGGATGAGCTTGGGAGCCCAGAGCTCAGGCTGTGCGGGGCCGTGAAGCTGCTCGTTCAGGTGAGAGCAGGGGTGCGCTTGGACGGCAAGAGAAGGGGCTTCTCTGTTGGCGCTGAGCGCACACAACTCCTGCGCTTGGAAGGACGGTCCATCAAATACTGCGGACGATACGGTTTGGCACAAGACAGGGTGTTTCTTATGGATCAAAGTTAGTCACATGTCCAGCGGTCTTAGTGATAAACATGCTTTTACGAATTAGAAAAATAATTTTGAATAACATTCCTTTTGTCAGGAGACGTTGGGTGAGAAGGAAAAGAGAGCAGACACGGTGGCTGTGTGAGATTCATTCTGTTCGACGTGCACTTCAATTGGCAAGTTCTATCTTTCTTCGTTCTTTTTCCTCATTAGAAGTAAATATGAGTGAGTATTTCCATAGCTGAATTGGAAGGACTGGGAAGTTACGGAGAAATGATTTCACGTTGAGAGAGATGTTTGCCCGTTAGGTGGGGGCCGCTCCATGATTGGCTCGTTTTGTTTCGTGGCTTGGTTATTTGTGGTTTGCTCATTTTTAATGGAAATGCTACGCATGCCTCCCACATGCAAACAAAAAAACCAGACAGAACTGAGGTGACAATAGAAGACGAACCATAATGAGGACCACTTATGATTTTTAAAAGTTTTTGTTTTGTAGTTTTTTCATATATATAATAATGGGATACAGAAGAAAAGCAAGAAAGAAAAATATACAGTATTAATAAAGGGAGGGGGAGAAATCATGAACTGACCTCATTTCTGAAGGCCTTCCTCACAGCTACGCTTCCACGGGGGCTTTGAGCCCAGCGCCCTTGTGTCCCCCATGGCCGGCTTCACTCAGGGGGGCCTCCTACCCCTTCCCTTTCTCGTGTAGATCTTGCAAAGACATGAGGGTGCTAGTTACACAGAAAAAAAATGAAATAAAATAAAGGAATGTTTTATGGGAAAACTGACTTTTCCTTCAGTAATTCTTAGTTTTCACAAAGAAGGCCTAACTGAGCCTGGTGTCATGGATGTTAATTTTGTGCAAGTCCCTGCATTTCTCAAACTGGGATTCACAACCTATTTTCATGATTTTTAGGTTACATGGAATATTTTTTTAATATTGAATTTTCATTTCTATAATCCCCTAAAAAAATGTAAATAGAACCTGAAAATAAGCTGGACTATTTCATAACCCTCTTTCCGCTGGACGTTATATCTACCATGACACAAAGAGCAACCTAAAGAAGCTAAATATATTTCATTTTTAATGACATGTCTAAAGGTCATCGAACCAATCCAACTTATAATCCAAAATAATGCTCTGTGGAAATTCTCCTCCCCATTCCTCCGGCCCTGCGCATCCTCACACCCTCCAGCCCCTGGCGCTGAGCTCCCACCGCCAGCCCTCCCCTGGCCCCTGCCCGCACAAGGGTAGCTCCCTCAGTCCTCTTCCCACCCCCCTTGTCTTTCTCTCCTATTCTTTATTTTTTTCTCAGATAACCAAATATCTCCTTCCTCCTTTTAACACCTCTTGCTCACACCCCCAATCTAACCAAAGCCTCCTTTAGTGTGATTGATAAGCTTTACGACGTGTACAAGAACCAAGAAGAGAAGGGGAAATGCCCAACTGGTGGGTCATACAAAGGCTAGGAAGAGAAGAGGCTATGGAATGACCATATACTAATGATTTCCTGTGTCTCTTAAATAAGCATGTTCTGACTTTGGATGGCCAGATAATTTCCATTCTGCATTTGAGTTAGTCTCATTTGTGTTATGTGACCATGTTAATTAAGAACATTTGCATTTAAAATCACATTTTTTAAGTTTTCAAGCAGGGGACTGCAGGTGTTACAGGGTCCATGGTCATTTTTTCAACAGCGCTCACATTTTTATATTTGGCAATGTGCATTCTGAATTAAATGTGAGATGAACCCTGTAAGGTTCGGTAAATGACCGGATAAGTTTGCATGGTATGTTTGGGGTAGAAGCATGTGACAATATAGTGGATGGAAAAGTGAGTCCCTGTTGTTACAGGTCATACAATGAAGTATGAAGATGAAACAGATGTAGGAACAAAGTGCAGAGTGTCCTGTGAGAAGCAGAAATGGTCACTGCAGCCTTCCAAGCTGGCTGACTTGGACAAGCAGATCACAGAATTTTATTTTGTTAAGGGGGCCAATTTAATAACACCCTTTCAGTAATGTATATCCATTTATTTTTCAACAAACATTTATAAATTCTATAAACATTTTATTGGAAAAATGCATGCAGGAAAGCACACACATCTTGATTGGCAGCTTGATAAGCAGTCACAAAAGGAACATGGTCATCAGTCAAAGAGATCAAGAAACCACAGTGAGATGCTGTATCTCACACACCAGGATCTATGACAACAACAGCAACAAGAAATGGGAAATCAAGGATGCAGGGAACATCTGACCCCGATACGCAGGTGGGCGTGCAGAATGGTGTAGTCATTGTAGACAACAGTTTGGTATTTCCTCAAAAAGTCAAATACTGAATTACACCATGTGACTTAGAATTTCTACTCTTATGTATGTTGAAAACAGATATTTAATTGAAAAGAGATAGTCAAGCAAATACTTGTACATGAATATTCATAGCAGCACTATTCACAAAAACCAAAAGGTGGGAAAAACTCCAACTGTCCATCACAGACCGATTAGTAAACAAATTGTAGTATATACAAAACATGGAATATTGATCAGCCATAGAAAGAGATGAAGTGCTGTGTGTGCTACAGCGGAAACGAGCCTCACAAACATACCAACTGTCAGAAGCCAGACACGGACGCTTGTTATGATTCCACTTATAGGAAATATTCAGAAAAGGTAAAACCACAGAGGCAGACAGCAGAGTGGTGGTAGGGGAGAATGAGTGTCTGCTTAATGGGGGCAAGGCTTTCTTCAGGGGTAAAAAATGTTTCAAATTTGATTGAAGTGGTGATTGCATGACATACTAATTTCACTGGATTGTATGCTTTAAAATGTTTAATTTTATGTTATATGGATTTTCCTTATTTTTAAAATACATATTTTTTAAAACTATGCTGGATATCATTTTTAATATACCAGATTAGAAAAAATTGCAAAAGTTTGATAATGCAGAGTTGACTGATTGTGAAGAAAGACTCACCCTTATACATTGCTATTAGACATGCAAATTAGGACAAATCTTGAAGAGGGCAGTGCCTTTTAATATAGAGATTCCAATGATATATAATCACAGCATCATGCATAAGATAAAGTATAACTTGAATGGCTAATAAAGTATTGGACAGCCATACAATGTAATGCTGTACAATGTCGCTATAAAAAGAACAAAGAACTCTATAGAAACTGATGTGGAAATTTTCCAAGACATATTGCTAAGTATGGAGCAACCAAGATTTGGGTGACTTTGATGTGAAAGAAGGGAAATTGGATTTGCGTATGCACCTAGAATTTTTAGCAGAAAAAAGAAGATAGCAAAAACAAGAAGGATGTTTACATTCAGGTCTTCGCTTCCTCCCTTCCTTATGCCCCATTAGTCCATTCCAAGTGGGATTCTGTTTTTTCCCAACCACCACTGAATCTGCTTGCCAAAGACATCTCCGTTCCACCCACACCTCACCGACTCGTCGGTCCGCGCCCTCCACGAGCTCTGTCTCAGCTCCTCGGGACCAGACAGCAGCATCTTCCCCTCGGAATCTCCCGCGTCCTGGGCGTCAAGGACTCCGCGCTATTCTGATCGCTCTGTTTCTGAAACTCCTTCTCACTTGTGTTGGTTGGTTGGTTTTGGCTTCTCCTCCTTGTTCCGGCCTCTAAATAGTCTGTGCCTCAAGGCTGAGTCCTAAACCCTCTTCTCTTTCCGTGTAGAATCCTAGTCCCTAGGACATTTTACCCACCCACTTAAATGAGATTTAAAAATTAATTCACTGTGGTTTTCTTGTGTCGCCTCTTCACAGGTGTCAGAAAGTATGTGATAATATTTTCACAGGTTGAGTATTATGTACAACTAAATACTCAACATCTACTTTTATCTATTTACCTTTTTTTTTTTGGTGAGAATATTAAGTTCTACTGTCTTAGCAAATTTCAATAATCCCAATACAAAGTTATATCAACAGTAGTCACCATGTTATATATTAGATCCTCAGACCTTATATCTTATAGATGAAAGTACCCTTTACCAACTTCTCCCCATTTCCTACACCACCCAGCCTCTGGCAACCACTTATCTACTCTGCTTCTATTGACATCTATTCTTGGCTACCATATTAATATATCATATTTAGTATGGAACTCTTGATTTTACCCTATGCATTCCTCCATCAATATTTCCCACTTTCGTAAAAGGCACTTAATTTATCTTGGTGCACCAGTCAGAAGCATAGAAATCATCTTATCCCTGTCTACTTCACTCTCAAGTTCTGTCTAACATCCTGTCGAATAGATCTGGGTTCTCTTCTTTCCATGGTCACTCCCTCTACCCAACTCACCCTCATCTCTCCCCTAGGCAAGCACAAAAATGCTGTGACTCTTCCCACTACTTCCTTTCTGGCCTCTTCCAAACTGTTCTCCATGAAGCAGCTTGAGTGGATTTTTAAAGTGTGAATCATATCATACCACTCTCCTGCTTAAAGGATTTTGTTAATTGATGTAACTCTGGGGAGAGGGTGGGGAATCTGTTCCCAGCCTGGGGCAAATTACCTTTGAAACTGCAATCAGTCAAAGGGAGAAATAAAATGGGAGAAACCCGTTTATTGCTTAGAAACAGTCGTCCACTTCTTCTCAATCGGTCTGTTCTCTCCCGACCCATCTGCTAAAAGGGACTCCCCCCAACTTCTCCAGTCCAGATCAGCCCTGGTCCCCCTGGTAATTACCTGTTGATATGGAGATGGACTACATCTCTCCACCCTTGGAAACACCTATTGATATGGAGATGCACTAAGGCCAGGGGAGAAATTCTGGAAATACTGCAGTTTTACCCACAATTGACTTCCAATTGCATTTAGAATAAAAATCATATTTCCCATCATCCTACTAAGCACAGTGTGATCTGACCAAGATCTGACCACCTCTCCGGTTCCCGATACCTTGATAAACTTGTTTCCAGCCACACCGGCTTCTTTCATTTCTTGGCACCATTGGTACTGCCTTAGCCGCCAACCCTACCTTGGGGGTCAGAGTGTGCCTGCGTGTTTCTTTGCCTGGCTAGCTCTTCCCACTTCACCACTCAGCTCAAAGATCTGCTTCCCAGAGAGGTGCCCTCTGGCCATGCCATCTCTGACGTAAGGCACTCTCCTTCCCCCAGTATTTCATTTATAATGATTCCAAATTCCATATTTGTGAATTTTATTTTTGGTCTTCAGTATTGGACTGTAAGTTCCAGGAAGATAGGGTTTTTACCTTTTCTTCATCATGCCCATTCACCATTCTCCAAGAAATACCAATGGATGATGCAGGAGAATGGAAATCAGAGAAATGGAAAAATCAGGATATCCCATGTTTTATTATTTCCACTACCTATTATTTTCCCATAACATTTTTTAGCTCAATGAATCATTTAGCATTGATCTATTACGTACCTGCCACTCTATTAGGAGCTGGGGAATCAATGGTGAAAACAGTTTACAGATTTATAAGGCTACGTGTATGTGAAAGGAAAATACTAGTCATGCCCGCTGCGGTAGGGGTAGCATCGGTGAGGTATGGAGTCCATGCTCTCACTGCCTAGAAACCGGTGACCCCGAATGGAGCTCCTGGCAGATGCCCGTAACCGTCTGGTGTGTCTGTGTCCTGTACCCTTTCGGAACCCAGATACTGTGCAGTGCGGCACTTACCCCTCACCGAGAACCCCCACGGGCGCCCTCCAGTCCACTGCCAGCCGTGTGCGTGCACCACGGTGGACATCCCGGCTGAGCCAAGCCTTCAGATGACTCGGACCCCAGCCACCGTCTCTCTGACTGCAGTTGCAGGCGAGATCCCAAAGTTGAGCCCCACCAACTCAGGGATCTAGAAGAAATAACAATAAATTGTTGTGTAAGCCACTAAGCTTCGAGGTGGTTTGTTATGGAGCGATGGATAACTGGATGTGTATTTCCTTTTACTACAATGTTGCTAGGTCATGTTTGTTAATGTCAGGACAAGAAAAGAAAAAGGAATGTGACTGCTTAGCTGAGGGCCTCTGAGGCTAAAGAAAACACTCAACCAGCTTCCCCCTGTTCTGTGGAAAGTCAGGCTCATTTAATACTTTTGAAGACAGCTCCCCATGCGTCAATCTACCCATCCGCTCATCTATTTATTCTTCCATCCGTGTATCCACCCATCCCCCCAACCAATCCCTTCCCTTAACATTTACTGGGCTTCTAGTCTGGGGCAAGACCTCTGATAGTCAATAAGAATGCAACGTTAATTGAAATAACATTTTTGCTTTAAAAGAGAATCTGTCTGACTGGAAAATGCATTTTAAAAAGCTGCAGATGAGCTACGAGGGTTATAAAAGTAAAAGATGGCATTTTGGGTTTTTTGTTTGTTTTCCTTTTTGGTCTTTTAAAAACAGCTATTTTCCCTTAAGTCTCAGATAGTTCTCAACTGGATCAAAATCTCAATCACACTGCTGTATTCTCTCTACCCACTGGAGAACACAAGTCTCCACTGATAATAGTAAATAGGTGGGAATCTACTGAGGAGATGGGTCACTGTAGGGGCTGAGTCTGGAAACAGAAAAGACAGATTATTGAAAAAGAGACTTCGTGCATCATTCTTTCTAGCCACTAATCTCCAAGAAACACCAGCAGATGCAGGAGAACGGAAGTCAGAGAAGCAAGGGAACTGACTGGTTTCCTTTAGAAATAACAGGTGTCCACATCAATTATAGTGTCTAAGTTTTTAATCAACATTTAATTATTCACTTCACTTTATATGCACCCATCTTACATAAACAGAGCAGCAAATAATAAAGTGGTTCACTTGGCAGTATTTTGCCCACTTGATCAATGTAGGCTGTATACTATAACTGATAATAATTTGGGGGCCTACTAGATTATTTACAGTATTATCCAGGCAAATCTTCATTTCCCATATATTCTTACCATGTTCCAGTGACACTGAGGGTAACTTAGTGTTTTGATCTGATTATAAATATCTTCACATTTTATTTTTTGTGCCTCTTCTATTTGCCTAGAGGTTTTTCTACAAATATGTTTATCATTGGTAGTCAGGCCATGCTGCATTCAGTTAACCATAAAAAATTCATGTTTCTCAAGTTCACTTCAAAAGCGTTACCTGATCTGTCAAAACACTTTTTAAAATTTCAGACGCCCTTCCATATGGCCTTATTCTGTGCTGTGCTGCTGTATACCCTCCTCTTCAGAGGAGAAGGCGGAGAGAGACTCATGGCGCTCACACAGCGGGGCACGCTGATGCGCGCGTGAGCAGCGGACACTCCCAAGCCGGCAGGGATCCAACCTTTTCTGTTTGTTAATTTCGTAAATGCACATTCAGACCTGGGGGGAAAACATGTTTCTCAGAACTGAAATAAAATCAATATCTATGATTTTTAAGTTGTTTAAGATAAAACTAGCAAGATTCACCCCACATTGTTAACACTGTTAGTTTTCAGGTGTCCGTTAATTAGTAAGGTCCTCCCCCAGCTAGGCGCACAGGCACTGAGTTTCAGTCATGATGTGTCCTTTCATAGGCAACGTAAATCTGGAGAAGAATAAGGTCAAAGGAATTAATAAGGAACTGCTGAACTGTCATGGCAAACCAGAGCCACTGCAGTTTAGTATATGCCATTCAACTTGATTTACAGTTTGAAAAACTATAACACATGGCTGGTAAGGCCACTTGTTTCCTGTCCCAGCAGGGCTGGTGAGCTCTGCTCAGGTTCTTGGTCTCAGGGGTCCCCAGCCACTCAACCCCACTCCTTTACAACCTGCTAGGAAGTCAATGAAGTAAGGAATGCCTGTGGCCTGCCTCGGTGCACCTTCCTCTTACAGGGGAGAATCAGATCTCATGAGGAGGCCATCCTCCCAGTGAATCTGTGACTACGATGACTTGTGCGAGGGTTCCTGATCCTCGTCAGGGGAATGCACACCTTACTTCTATATCAATATTAAACAAAAGTGTGTGATTATGTCACTGCCACCGCTGGGCTGGTGCTCTAGCTGGAAAGCAATACAGACCCGTTGCTGCCCCCCTGGACCAGTCACTTGGGAGGCAGATGTGATGGAGGGAAGTTCAGGGACCTCAGCCTCAACGTAGGACCTTCACATAAGGTAACTTCAACACCAAGCCTTCTCTGTTCCCTTTGCAACATTCTGTTTCAACAAAGGACTTAACATCGGATCTCTTGCCTTATTAGGAAAACAAAGGTGAATACAGTCCTAGAATACAGATTGAAAGAAAATTTAATACCAAGCAACCTATAATAAACCTTAAGTCAGCTATGGAATATGGAGCTAACTTCGGCAGGTCCCGTTCCCAAATCCCAACCTCCGGTTGGCCCACATTTCGGTCACCTGGCTGGGGAGGAGAGGAATACCCCTGAGGGGTCTTAGAGGTGAGCTTCCCACAGCTTCACAGCAAGGTTTCCCACTCCAGTGGGGATCCTGGGTAAACGCTGGTGTCTGATGCCTGGCACTTCATGGAAAAGAATTTTCCCTTAGAGTCCCTTTTCCTATGAGCACAGACAGCCACCTGCTCTTCTCTTGATTCTCCTGAGACAAGGATGAACATAGGCCTTAGGCAGAGTCCGCCCTGTGGGGGTCCTGTGCCTCCTGATGACTTTCTGTCCCCTTTCCTGTAAATACTGTGAGCCTACACCAGCCAGGGCTGCCCACTCTTCAGGGGATTTAAATTAAGTCCCTGCAAGTCTCCATCCCACCCTCTGAGGGACGCTGGTGACACAGAGGCACTAGGCCGCCCTTCTGGCTGGGAACAGCCGATTTCCTTGAGTTCTTGATTTCACTCAGTTTTCAACTCCTACTGCTGTTGAACCATCATCTCCATCCCTCCCACCCCCCCACAATTTCTATGCTTGCTCCTTCTCTGTGATTTCCCCCAAGATGGCTTCATTTGTATTCATTTGTATGTGTAGTAGATTTCATTAAACTCTTTGAAGTAGATGAGCTTTTAAAAATATTTAAAATATTGGCCTTGAAGCCTTTCTCTATCTCTCTGCCCATTTCCTGCTACGTGGAGCAGCAGTTGTTGTGATGCAGAATGCCAGGGCCCCTCACGTGGTTCCGGGTACACGCAACTCCCCCTGCACGGCCCCCCAGGCTGGCAGCACGTGCCCCTCCAGACTGGGGTCTGAGAGCACGGAACACCTGCCCAGAGCTTTGCCTCTTTATCCTTTATTAACCCATCTTTGCTACAGGATAAATGAGAAAGATATTCTACAGATTTAATTTTCCACTCAAAGGAACTGTGCTGCTCTCTGAAGGAAGACGGTGGTGACTAAAATCCAAACCAGGTTTTGGGTAAGTTTTCCTGTATTGCAAAAAAAGTTAGGTACCTCCTCCTCCTGCACAGAATCCACCAAGACGCTGTGTTGTTATTATCTGTTCAATCCTCTGTGTCCCCACTAGGCTGAGATGTCCGTGAGCAGAGAAACCTTGTGTTTTCTCAGTGTTTGTGACACCTGGCATTGCCTAGAAGTAGCTACTCAACAAGTGCATAGTCTCAGGGACTGAGTGAATAGCCTCTTGCCTCTGACAACGAGACCGTGGTTTTCCAAATCTTCTGTATATACAGTACACATACGGGGCAATATATACACAATTACACTGTAACACACTTATATACAATAAATTGCATAACATACAATAAGTTATAATTTATGTAATATAATTATATACAATTATGACAACATATACGTTATACAAAGTACAATATATAGATTATGACCAAGTGATCATTACCTTATTGAGGTTCCACATTCTAAAGCTGAGGACGTTGTGGCCAGAGAAGGGCGGGGGCTTGGCTCAGTCTTCTGGCGGCGCTGGCGGCGTGCGCGGGGGACACCGCGCGCTCTCAGTCTCGCGTCCTCGTGTTACCACAGCGGCGTCTAAGGAGTCTGACATCCTGCGTCTCTCAGCCATGGAGGAAGCCAGCACACAGCTTCCCAGGGGCAGGTGTGATGGCTTCCGGACCCCTTCACCGTCAACGTGGGGTATGAAGCAGGCTTGCCACCCCTGGTAGCCTGAGATGTCTTTTCAAGTTCAGAAAAACAACAGGAGGAAGCCATTCTTGCACTCCAGCTTCCCACGGGCACCTCAGGTCTTCAAAGCCCCTCCTTGGTCACAGGGATACTTCAGTCCCGTGGAGGAAACTCCAGTTGTTTCCTCTGGGCTGGAGAATTGAGACAGAAGAACCACGAGTGAAATTCGTTTCAGAGTATAAGAATTAGCCACGCAATAGTGCTTCTTGCTCATTTGATCTGAGGATGTATCTTCCAGGAAGTACTTTCATTGCACAAAGCAGATGAGAACAGCTGGAAAAGGGCTGGTTGTCCACAAGACTTGAAAAATCTCCCTGAACACTACGACTAGACCTTTCATTTCCACTGTGCTCCTTCCTTCGCCCTGAAAGATTTTCTGCATCCTCTCTGTCTCTGGCCTCACTCCCAGCCTCTCCTTCATTCATACCCTGCGTGCAAGCTGCAGATAATGGTCGGTGTGTATTATGAGAAGTGCAATATATCAAAAACTGCCTCCACTAAAATTTGCTCCATGACTTTCTGGCTATGTGACCTTGTAGCTGTGTGACCTTTCTGGCTGTGTTGATTCTGGTGTTCTGTTATTCCCCCTTTTGAAAAGGAGGGGGAAAGATAAATAGAATTACTTGAGTTATTTATTATGTGTAAAGCATTTGCCTAGCACATAATTATTGATCAATAAATGTCATCTAAAGTTGACAACACTTTATGTGCAATTCCAAAATGACGAGTTTGACCTGTCAGTTTTTATATAGTTCTTTTGTAACAAACCCTTACCTGGCCTGAACTCCTGACAGCAAGCCCACCTTGAGCTGATAAGAGAGTGTATCTAGTCTGTGTTTGTTCCATTTAGTACAAACCATTGTTTTACTGGATCTATTAATTGATTAGTTTGAAGCAGACCACACGGACTATTACAGAGAGCTTTATAACTCTATATTGTGTTTCTCAAATCTAAAAAGACCTGAATTCTGAAACCCACTGGGACCCAAGAGGTTCGTATAAGACGCCATAGGCCTGGGTTATAGTTATTCCAGGACAAGCCTCCAGATAAGATCCAGCTGCTTCTTTCCCTGCTGCCTCCCTGCTAAAGCCCCAGTGTGACCCCCGCCCACCCTTGTCCTGGCCTGTCGGAGACGTGGCTCCGGTGTGCACAGCCCTGGCAACTCCCTTACTAGTCCAGACATTTGGCCTTGTCTCCTTTTTGTTCCCCACAGCTCTCAAGACCATACTCCATACGATTTTCTTTGCTATATTTTGTAAATTGTGTTATGAGAAAAATTAAGCAGACTTCAGTGAACATACACATTTGTCCCTTAGAAATAACACTATTTACTTGATTAAAGTAAACATGGAATTAAAAAAAAATCTGCTTTAAACTTACATGGAGGGGCTAAACGTTTTTGATGACTAAATGAACTACATAAATAATAAACATGCTTTTTTCTTTGTGGTTTGAAAAAATAAATTATGTCATTAAGAAATGTGTCCTGACAGTCCTTGCAATATAATTTCATGAAAACACCAGCCCCAGTAAAAGAGCAGGCTCTCCCTGTCAAAGGGGACACCGCGTCCGCCGAGCGCTGACCCGCCGCAGGGGTTCCCACGACCCGCGGCCTGGAGAGCCAGAGGCCAATACTTCCAACAGGTATCAGAGGGCATTTTGGAGCTTTATGGATCTAAAAAGTCCTTATGCACTATGATCTTTAAGATTTTATGTCAGTGTGTTTTGAACAAAATGAATTTGTTCTTTTATTGTTTTTTTACAGCATTTATTTTTTCCTATTCCAAAATAACATGTCTGTTGTAGAAAAAGTAGCAAGTACCTCTAAACACAAAAGAAGATTATAAAAGTTGCTGATAATCTTGCTATCCAGAAATGACCATATTTACATATTTATTATACTATTTGCCTGTGCATGCATATGTAAATGATGCCTGTGAGAGCTTGTGTATCATGGACCTGCATGTTTTAGCAACAGGGAAATGATTCTATCATACTGCGAAGGAAGCAATTGTACTATAGAATCTCTAAATACAATTAGATGTGGTCTGAAGGAGAAAAATTAGTCACAAATTACAACTTACTATTTGTATATAATTACAAATTATGGTTTTCTATGACAAAAATAAACCAGGGGCTAAAATACAGTAAAGTGGAGGCAGGGGACAGAGTCCTTAGGGGAAGGGTCTTTGAGGAGAAAAATTTTTAAAAGCAGTGTGTCTAGAACACAAGGCCAACTAAAGAGAGAAACAAGATGATGAAAGTAGAGATCTTGACAGAAGTAGGTCACACCGTGTCCTGAAGTCCATGGCAAAGCTGTCAGTTTACCGTGATAACAATGGGCAAAACAGCTCACTGCCAGGAGACTGATGTGATTTGTCTAAATCTAGTTTCAGCCTCCACACTAGTGACATTTTGGGTAGTAGTCTTGTGATTTGGTGGCTGTCCTGTGCACCACAGGATGTTCAGCACCACCTTGGCCTCTGTCGCACAGCACTACTGACATCTGCCCCAGGTGTGACATCCAGGAGTGTCCCCAGACAGAGCCACACACCCCAAGAGTTAAGAGCAGGATTGTTCTGCTTCACAACTAGTCTGAATGATTAAAAATTACCCTGGCTTCTAGGTGGCATATAGATGTGCTCAGTCTCATGGAGCACATCCTGATCACAGCAGGCAGCCCTCCTGTCACCACGAGGAAGCCAGCCCTCGCGTGACATTAGTCAGGCAGTTCAGAGAGAAGAAAGTGCCTGGCTACATCGTGCATCAGTGAACTGCTCAATCTACAACCTGAATCTGGCATTGTAAGTTTTACTATAACGTGATAAAATACATTAAAATGGTTGGAGTAGATGGTGGTTATGAGAGCGCAGGTCTAAGTGTAAAATAGAGCGGCAGCGCGCTCCGGTGAGGGGGCAACTGGCAGGCCGTACAGCAGAGGGCAGCTTCTTGGAGCTGTGGCCACAGAGAAGCTGCGACAGTCAAGGTTTTTTGGAGCTGGAATAGACACGACTTTAACTTATACCTCAGTCCAACTATAACTTCATTCCTTTGTTCCATTTAACAGCAGAACTTTCCCCAAGGGTTGTCCATGTTCCAGAAAAGAGGGGAAAAAATATGTATAGTGAGTGTTTTATCTTGGCATATGACCAAGGTTACTGGCACAAAATGGACTGTTCAGTAAATGCTAGAACAAATGGCATTCTGAATAGGTTTTCAAGATAGATGTCCTATACCACGCCATTAAAAAATAACATCCAGATTGATGAAAGACATAAATATGGAAAATAAGCCTTTAAAACTATAAGAAATCACACAGAAGAAACTTTCCGTGACATTACAATACAAAGGGATTTTTAGGGATGATATAAAATCAAATATGACAAAAGAAAAAATAACTTAAATGTATGATCACAGAAAAAAAATGTTTTCTCTTATGAAAATCTCCATAAACCAAGTGTAAAGGCATGGTAGTCTCCAAAAATACTTTTCTAATACATGTAACAGATTTATAGACAGAATATATGAAGACTTTTTCATATCCAAAAGAAAAAGACAACCCCCTTGGGATATATGCTAAGTCCTAGTGGAGGTGCCACCAGTGCCACACCCCAACTATGAGATGCTCTTCAACTTCCCTGTTAATTCGGGGAACATAAGATGAAGCAAAAGCAGTCCACTTGGTTCCCAAGAAGCACATTCGCAGAATACATTACATTCACAAAGGATAATCCCAACATTTCCATTTTGTTAAGCATGGGGCCCACAAGAATTCTAACAGTTTCCAGTGAGAAAACTAGGACACCTGTTGTACAGAGTGACTGTAAATACCCAGTAAGAGTTAAAATATGCGGCTTGTAAAGCATCAACAGTCTGGTTTCTGGGCATCTGTGCACCTCCAAGAAACTCTGTGGGCCTATATCATGAGACATTGCAACGGTGTTTTTAAAAACAAAAACAAAATCTCAATACTCACAGAATGGAAAGATCTAAGGTAGTTGAAGTGGCCCAGCTGTATCCATGTACCAACAGGCAGGAACGGAGGAACTGCAACGCCAGCTGTTGGAAGTCCTGTCCCATGGACCAGCTGCACGCCCGGTTCTGGGGCTCGTGTTCAGGCGTTTCTGTTGCAGGGCCACCTCAGCGTGAAATTGCTGGTCTAGAGGTACGATGTGTTTCACTTCAGCACGTTACGTTAGCTTCAATGGTTTCTAAAGTGATTAGGGCAATTTACACCCTCACGAGTAGTGGAACACCCAGAAATAATCCAAATATCATCAGCAAGAGATGTATCAGTAAATTGTAGTCATTTGTGAAGTAAAGTGCTACTGAGCAATGAAAAGCAAAGAGCCAAAGGGACAGAGAAATCATCCAAATGTAATGCTGAGCGAAAAAGCTTGACATGAGAGACTCTATTTTATGATGCCCTTTATTTAGAGTAAAAACAATAACACATCTAATATGTGGTGACAGAACCCAGAATAGTGTTTATTTAGGGTAACTTTGACTGAACGAGGACCCCAGAGCCCCGTGCCAGGAAGGTTGCATACGGTGGTCAGCCCAAGGCCCCAGGGACGTTTGTTTGGCAAAAATTCATCCAACCTCATGCTTAATATTGGTGCACTTTATGTATGTTTTGACTCAACCAAAAAATTTAAAATGTAATGTTAACTTAAAAGAGTAACATACAGAATGATTGATAGAATGTGCCAAGATAAATGCAAAATTTTCAATGGTAAACAAAACAACACTATATTTTATGACTCTCTCCATACACACACACACATACACACACATATGCACAATTATATATTTTATACTGATTTGTTTATGTATCTATGTACAGAAATGGTCCAGGGAGGGAAGTCAGAGAATGAGCTTAGAAAAGTAAGGGCTAATGAGAGTCTCCTTTGTGGGACCAAGGGGAGAGCTGGGTGGGCAGACAGGGCGCGTAGAAGAGGGCTGGGTGTTGCGTGATGCCCGCCATCAGCTGCCGTCCACCGTGCAGGGGCAGCATTTCTGCAAGAAGTGTGATGAGGCTTCTGGAAACATAACTTTGAGACTGTCACCTACTTTGCCACCTGCCACATCACCAAGTACACCAAACTGATTGACAGTTTCTACTCTCCTCGAATATGTCTGATGTGTATAGACATATGTGTATGTATGTGGATGTGTGTATATGTATGTATGTATGCACATTCTCTGTATAAGTGTGCGTATCTGTTCTCTGAAACTTATCTCTTGTTGCAGGCATGAATATAATTAAATGAAAGAAATGTGCTATATTCACTAGCCTTAAAATGGAATGACTAAATGTCCTAAGTTGAAGTTTAATCTTGAATCATGCAGAGCAACATCATTACCCTTTTCTCCATAGAAATGTTCTGTTAGAGTAAAATATTTAATTATTCAATTGTAATTGTTAATTATAAGCTTCAGGATTCACTTTTATCTTATAAATCACAGACGAGACAATCAGCATGGAGGACTAGTTTGGGTCAGTCACGATGCAGATGAATGTTACTGGGCTGGTCATTTACCTATGAGTTTAACTGGAAGCACAATGAAGTGGCTTTTTTTAGCCAAAATCATTTTGACACTTGGTGCTTTATATTTATTACCACCAACAAGGTCAGAGATCTCAGACGCACACTCATTTTAAAAATAAAAATGGAAAACATGAAAGCTGAGGCCTTTATGATTCAAAGATAAGTTTGAATATTGACTTCTGTTCATTAGAAATACCTCCCAGGAAGTGAAAACTTCCACTATATGTGATCATTTACCTAACCTTCAGCTCACCACTCTCTTTCAGCCAGATACATCTTTTCTGATACTGGATCATTCAAACACTTGCTTTAAAAAAATCATACTACTATTTATTGAAACATAACACATGCCTGATACTTCCCTGGGGATAAGCTGTGATTCATTAGGTGTGTCTGTCCTCTTCAAGTTTCTGTCCTTTAGGGAGACCACAAATAAGCAAATGGTGAATCGCCTTGGTGATACTTGCCCTGCAGGGCAAGGACTACCTGCAGTGAGGGTGGGTGGGACAAGCCCTGTCTTGGGGAGGCTGTCTCACTGCCCACCAAATGCACTCTCAGTGCTGACAAAGCGGCCATCGCCCCTCTGCCAATCGGCCCTAGGAGAGGTCAACCTGGTTCAATGGAATTGATGTGCTTCGTGAATCATGTTCATAAACATATTTTCATCTTTTCATTGTACTTCTCTAAATCTAATTTAAAGAGCTCTGGCCAACCATTAGAGAAAGAAAAAGAACTTAAGCCAAAAAATAAATAATACAGAAATAAGTTCTTAATATACACAGCATGATATTGATGTTTTGATACTTGAGATGTACTAGGTGGGAATGTGATCTACAGAATCCAAAGTTGCTCAAATAATTCACTGGTGGGGTTTTTAAATTTTTAAGCATGGAAAATGATAAATAATTCACTCAAGACATTTTCAGCACTGTAATGTTACACATAAGGCCATAATCAGAATAAACTTTTTCCACACTTCACTACTGAAGCAAAAAGTATTTTAAGGAGAAAAGTTTAAAAAGTTATATTATGATCACATGAAAACAGTGTCCTCTGCAAATGAAGAAGAGTATATGCATTCTGCTACTCAGAGTAACTAAGATCTGAATTGTAGGATGGTATAAACAGCCATTGACTGAGAGGGGGTGATGTAGTGGAATGAAGAAATGAGGACAAGACTTATTATAGCTCAGTTCTCGGGAACTGTTCCAGATTCAATACATCTGAGCACCCAGGTGAGGGGCCACTGACTGATTTCCACAGAACATTTTACATGATTGTGATGAAGTTTAAGAAGTATTTTGGAACAATTGCTGAAATCTCTCAGTTAACCCGAGCATGATGTGTTATTAGGTATAATTAAAGATAAACTGTATACAAATATAGTAACCATCAGAAAAAAATATTTTGATGTGATTCCAAAAAACAACTTATCAGTCTTTTTTTAAATGAAAGGACAGGTTTACTTATGAAACTCTAAAAGAAGTTTGTTTAAGAGGAAAACACATTACAAAGGCAGACACACAAAGGATCTGTTACATTGATATGGATCAAACAGGAACTTCTCAATCGTATGTGATAATCGATGTAGATCAGAAATGGTTTTTAATGCCTTATAAATATTGATATTTAACAAATAAAATACAATTTTGTCCCTTCTTTACAGACAAGGGAATCTTGGCACAGAGGAGTGACACAATTTCCTCACAAAGCTGAAGGAACAGATAAGAGGCAGGGTAGAATTTGAGCTGAAACAGTCAAAATTTAAAGGCTGTGTCTTAACTCGGATGCTATGCAGTTTCTCCAGCAGAGAACTGGAGCAAAAAGACAGCCAGGAAAGATTGTAAAATAGGACGCTGACTTCAGCTAATAAAAGACTTAGATAATAAAGACTTAGACCAAACTACCTACAAAAGAAAATTAGAAAACCTGGAATGTCTGAGGAATCTTCCAGAAGTTCTCAAAGAACTAACACTGCAGTGAAGAAGTAACAGGCCAAGAAATGAACATGACTTTTGACTTACTGATACGGAAGAGGCAACGGAAAGGCTGAGCCGCCTGTTTGATAATCTCCTTGGTCTGGGTGACAAAAATTGGAGCCCAGGGCCCGAGAAGAATCATGTCTCCAGCAACCCCCCCTCTCTGGGCTTAGAATAGCGAAGGGCTGCGTTCAAGAAATAAGGATGAGCTAAATACACAGCAGGGCTTGCACAAACAATTGCTAAACCTCAAACCCAAATCTCCAAGAAATCCAATTCTTCAAACTGGGTCACAATGACACCCCCTTGTTCATAATAGTCTCAGAATGAGGCAAACAAAAATCTTTTCTGGAGGAAAAAAATACTATTGTTGTCCTCAACATATTTCTGATTTCTTTTTCAAACTATTCAGCTCAAAATCAAAGAGTACAAGAGACGAATACAAAGTTACATGAACAAACATCAACAAAAGAACCAACAGTGGGAACAGTGGCTCCAGAAATTGAGATGATCTGATTCCTCAGAAAAAAAAGGAGGTCACTACACTAAAGGGATAAAGACCCAAGACTGAATACTGGAAAACTGGAAGCAGAGGACACATAAAAAGGGCAAAAAGAAATTATAGAAATGAAAACTGTAGTGGCTGAGTTAGGTGCTCAAGGAAGGGGTCATGGCAGGCCAGATGCCACCAGCGAGGTGCCTGCAGAGCGGGAACATAGGTCGGGGGAAAATAAGCAGAAAAAAAGCAGAGAAGTGAAAAAACAGACTGAAAGAAAACAGGTACATGATGAAAAGTTACATTACCCACATGATTGGCACTGGAAAAAAATCATTGGCCTTAAGGAGTGACTTACACATGACTCCTGCTTGAACAAGGGAAGCCAGTGACAATTTCAAATTCTTGTTGCTGAAGAAAATAACTACTAAAATAAAATACCATATTAGTGAAAATACATTTCAATAAAGTAAAAGACATGTTTTTTTGTCCAAAACCCAGAAAAAATAAATTACATTGTAGACACTGCACTACAAGAAAAATGTAATAAAGGATATTCTTCACCCAGAAAATCCCATAAAGGGCATGGTAGGTCAACAATGCAGGAAGGGATGAGGAGAAATTAAACCAGTAAATCTGTGACCAATATGAACAAATGCCGACCAGACGCTAAGAGGTCAGCCACTCACCATAAGGGATACTCAGTATTGAATAAACATGAAAACATCTCAACAGAGATAAGAAAAACGCACCTTAAAAGCATTAGTGGGAAACAGCCACTGTCCAGCAAATGGTTAAGATGCAAGGAGCGATGACAGGAAGGCTGTGGCTGACAGAACGCACACGAATCCACGAGCACAGCCTGTTTGGAAGCAGCGTGGCATTATTTGAACGCATACCCTGAGACCAGGCGATTCCAGTGCTAGGCATTTACCTAGCACAGAATGGGAATGATACATGTGAATGTTCATAATGCAATTATTTATAATCATAGTCATAAAACAGAAACAACCCACATAATCATCGACAAAATATGAAACATACTTTTATATTTTCATATAATGGAGTCTGGATACACTGCAGTCACATGCAAGGTAAAATCATACAAACACAACATTGAAGGAAGATCCCGGGTACAATAATGCAAACTGTATCATTCCATCTGTAAATGGTGGCAAAATGAAAGGTGAGTGTAGAAACCCTTCCAATGAAGAGATGATAAAGAAAAGCCAAGAAGTGGTTTTCATAAAGGGAGAGTAGTGTTGGCTCTGGGGGAACACAGGAGGCCGATGACCAACAAGAAGGCATAGCTGGTCCCCGGGGTATGGACAGCATTCCGTGTCCTGGCCAGGGCGGTGGTCACACAGACATTGATGCTGTGATATAGTAAACTGACCATTTATGTTTCTTTGTATTTTTTGACATGTGTGTTAAAAGTATGTGTGTTAAAATATTAGAATTACACATTTATTTGAATGTAAATGGGGGAAACTAATATTTTTACTCACATGTTTTCATCTATGTGTTTTCCAAAATAAGGATATTAGGATGAAGTTCTGGGAGGGAAGAAGTATTGTGCTTATCACTGTTTATCTCATACCCTCAAGACGTTCCAACATGTTGACTAAAAGAAAACAAAGAGAAATGAATCCAATATGTTTCTTAACTGTTTGAACACTGCAGATGGGAAAGAGCAGCAGTCTCCTGTTCTGTGCATGTTTATGGTGAGTAAAGGCCATGTAGACATACATTCCCTACTCCCGGTACAACTAAGGAACACCATAAATCATTCAGTCTATTGAAGATTAGTTTCAAACTATTAATTTGCAGGCTCTAATTGTGAGCAGACTGAGTGTGCTATTGCTTTAGCAAGTTACTGGACAGATTTCCTGAAATGTCATAACACAGCCCTTGCAAATATCCTAAAGGAAAAATTGCATCCTTCCCTCTGAGCTGTCCCAAGTACTTTTTTCCTACTTTATTATTTTTCAATTAAACAAATTTACATTTTAAACCACAATAATCCACCTTTGACTTATTATTAATCCTCCATGTACATATTATGTGTATTCTTAAATTGAAAGTAACATAAGTTCTGATATATGCCTGAGCTTCAAATGCACACCCATCTGCAGTACTTGAGCTGTTTTATTTATGTTGTTCTATATAGTCTTCAAAGGACTGTACCGATCCACTTCCCATCAAATTAATCCGTGGGATCCATTTTTAAGAAAGCACATTTATGTAATACAAAGAAACATCAGTTTTTCAGTGGAATATAGAAACACCATTCTAACAGATCTGACCACATGTGATGTGCAAATGCTTCTTGATTACTGTATAAATTTTACAAAACCAACCTGAACCAAAAATTGAGCCTATCCACTGAAATACCTGACATTTAAACAACATACAACTCCTTGGCCTTTTCCTATTCCAACCTGATATGCATTCAATAAAGATAACCCATAAAATAAGAGCTGCATCATTAACCATGAAAACCTAAGTATTAATCCCTCAGTTGTGCAGAAAATCTGCTCCTCCCCCCCAAATTAGTAATTTGACCAAGGTCACACAGCAGGGAAGTGGCCACCGAGGGATGGAGTAGAGGTCTTTTGTCTCCAGATCATTGCTGGTTGTGTTTTCAAAATGCCTTCTACATCTAAGACCACTCTTTCTGTAAATCTGTAAGTTTGTTATTTAACTTTTTTTTTTTAGTTAAGGAATAAAGCCTTCCAATTTCAAGGGACACCATCCCTGGCTCTAAGCTGTTTCTCAGGGGTAAGTTCAATATGGCATGTTTCTCACAGTAAATCATACAATGAGTACTTCAAAATATAGATTACCTGTGCTGGTACCAACTAAATATATGCCTAAATCTCTTGTGTATTCTTGTATATAAGAACATAAGTGTTTCCTTTTCTGGAAAATAGAAATTTGGTCTATTTAAAAATTCAAAAAGGTGTTTTCATTCACAGTGCTTCATCCAAATGCCAACTTTCTTTAAAGCAGTAATCATCAGAATTACATATCACAGAGGACTATGACATCACAGAGGCATTTTATTCTGATAACAGTTATTAAACATATATTTACTTGGGGAGTGTTCTCTATAATAAGAATATTTTCTGATTATGCCTGAACAAAACAGTGTGGGAGGCCATTTCCTTTGGGCCTGGTTGTCACCCCGCAAGCTCCTGCTTACAGAAAGAACCCTTGCTGATCACTGCTCCACTCATTTCCCAACCTGATAATCCTGTGTTCAGTAAGTGTGAGCTCTGTTCTCCTTTGCTTCAGTTACAAACAAATGCTTAAGGGCAGTTTTCAGTAAATGTGGATTTTCAAGGATCACCCTAGGTCTATGAAATTATGCTTATCAATATTATCTCCAGGAGTGTGCCTGGCTGAGGGCAGGCCTGTGGCTAAGGTATCTGCGAATAATTTTCTTTCTCCCAGATGGTAACTGCTTGTATGGCCCTTCAGCGGCCATCGTCAGGGGCAGCTTGTGTTACAGAGGTTTTTCAGGCTGTACCTTTATGTCCTTTTTAAATAATTTTTAAGGCTGTGTCTTTATGTATTTTTCAATCCCATACTCCATTCTTTTGCTCTTATCCCTAAAATTCCATAACTGACAGCAGCAGTTAGCCGGCCTCCAACCTCAGCTATTCTGTAGGTCCTTCTCCCGGGGAAGAAGCCAAGCTCTCTCTGACCTTGGCGTCAGGAGGCAACCCTGGTCATGAAAGGAAGGGAGAGGAGAAGGGGCCCAGTGTCAGGCTGAGCAGGGATGATTCCACCACTTAATACTTCTGTAAACATTTCATCGGGATTTCTTAATTAAACCTTTGCCCCTGCTCGCCAAAGTTTAAGATGAAGGGCAGCTAGCATCGTTTAGAGAGACCAAGTGCCAGACAGTGGAAATTTTCATCTGACCTCGGTGTAGAAAAATATCTTCTGGATTTTTCCCTCTGATGTACAAGTTCTATGTTTAGAAATCTGGTGGTGGGATGACTTTGCAATATAGCACTCTGAAAAACACACAGTCAGTGCTTAGCGGCTCACACTCACTCTTATTTAGGGCAGGTACTTAAGTATTTTTTTTCTTAATTCAAAATTGTTATTCTAGCTTGAAAGTACTCTGCACCGTCCATACTAATCCTTCAACTCTACGGTGCCGTGACCTTAGATATCTTCACGTTTGTTCTGAAGGGAAAGATGCTGCTGTCATCTCATTGCCTGGACATTAGGAAAGAAAAGATGGAAATCCTCCAGAATAATTCTGTGATTTCATGACTCAGGGATGGAAGCTCTTCAACATTTTCTGCTGCTCACCTGTCAGGGCGCTGGGTGAAGACAAAGCCTGGGGACAAGTTCTCATGGTCCTCACAGCTCTTGTCCAAACACGTTTAACAGACAGTGGGAGACTTAAAGAACACAAGTGCTTATTATACAATAGAGGATTTACATACAATAGAGGATTTATATATATATATATAAAAATACACACACACTTATATTCACTCATACAGGTATACATATATATCATATATATGTGTGTTACATAAATAAACATCATATTCAGGAAATGTAACAAAGAATATGGCTATATGAATATATATACCATGTAACCACAGTATATAAAACATTTTGCGATTATATTGAGAACAAGGCAAAATGAACCAAACTGGAGAAATGCTGATGTAATTGAGGAAAGAGGGAGATAGCTAAGATTGGAGACAGAACATCGAATAAGATGAAGTACCAGGTGTAATTGCTTTCCTGAGACCTAGAAGCTGCTTGAAGTCAGAGATGCGCATCAAGATGCCTTGAGTGGTAAAGGCCCTGGCCCGCCTCCCGGGGCGAAGGAGCGGCCCCTGTGACCGCAGCAAGGGCGCGGCAGGTGGGAGTTACTATGCCGTCCGCTGCAGAGGAGCCGTGGTTCTCCCGGGCAGAAGGAAGATAGAGTTTGTAAGAAAAGGGAAAGACTCTGTCAGCTCCGGCTGTTGTCAGGAACACTTCATTCTGAGAACGCAGAGAGTGAAGGCGAGGAGGTGGGAGAGGTACTCGGGAAGGGGGCGGGCATCACGCAGCCGGGTTCTGGGAACGCGGTGGAAAGACCCGGGCAGCACGGGCGGCACAGAGTAGCGCAGGGCAAAGGCAGGAGTCCATCTGAAGACACGGGACTGTGGAGTCTCGGGAAGTGCCCCGTGCCCGAGTCAAACGTGCATGGACTGTGATGGGGTTCGTTCTGACAGTTCTCAGGGGGCAGAGGGTGCTCACGCAAGGCTGGAGGGGTGGCACCAGAAGGACGGCAGGCCAGAGGCCTTCCTTCACCCAGGAAATGGGGCAAGAGATGGAGTCCACACACGGCCTGGTGGCTGCAGACAGACAAGTTCGTGGGGTGGCGGTGGGGAGCATGCTCGTGGAGACCTCCGCTAACAAACACCCTGACCCCTGGACTCCGGAGGGTGAAGGGTGACAAGTGAAAAGTAGGGCGATGGGGTGTCTCTGCAAAGGAGGGCGAGCTAGAGACAGAAGTGATGGGGCTGTGACAGGCCTTCTCGGCCACCTCAAGGCAGGCCTTCTGAGTGGTCCAAAGGCCACCTGTACCCAAAACACGCAGAAGGTTTGCTACACTTGTGTGGGGACCAAGGGCCGGCCACCCCAAGGTGTGCTGTTGTGACACGCGGATTGATTCGAGCTGGAAACCTCGAGGCCTACAAGACTCAGGAAGACCCTCAGGCCTCCCTTCCCCTCCCCTCCCCACCCACACGAAGACACCAGAGATGGGAGACCTTCCCCAGCAGGAGGGCGTCGCCGCAGAGAGCCACGTGGGAACACACACCGGGGGGCAGGCAGGGAGGGGCGTGGGTGCCTCGCCTGGAATTCCTCCTGCCGTCCACTGCTTCTGCGAGGCCCATCGGGTACTTTGTTCACCAAACATTTACTCTTTCGTAGTCCTGTGAACTGCTTCCCTTTCCTTTTGAGGCCTCAGGCCCCCACCCGCTCCTTCAGGGCTGCGGAGGCACAACCTCACTCTCCCTGTCTCTGGAGCCCGTGTCTATGGAACTCTGGGCTTTTTCTCCTGTTAATCTGTTTCATGTCAATTTGATTCTCAGACCAGCAAGAAGTTCGAGGGGGAGAGGAAATTTCCTCCTCCCCAACACCTGCAAACTTTCAAATCTTTTTCCAGCCCTAATACGGATCCCTAGGACCCAGGGCTGCGTCTTGGCTCTTACATCCACAGCAGACTGGAGACACAGAGGAGGCGTCTTTCCTTCCCTGCTGTCAGCAGCAGCATGCGCAGCGTTCCATGACGTCTTCAGCAGTAATAAAATCATCACTGATTTAATGTTCATTAGAAGCTCTAAGTCAAAATAAAATTTAGGCACAGGTATTTTACTTTTATGACTTTTTGCTTTTACTAGTTACTTCAGTTTATTCATCCATCTTGAATTTCAGACCAAAGACCTATTATATATAAAAATATTAATAGTCAGTTGTGGGGTTGGGATTATTACAGAATTCTTTTTTCTTTCATTATATATTTGGTGTTTTCTCAACTTGGTTAAGAAATTATATTATTTAAATAATCAGAACAAATAATTTGTATACAATAAAAACCAAAGAAGAGGCAAATGTTATTAATCGAATGTAAACAAATGCTGGAGCAGCAATATTCAAATCAGAGTGATATACTAAAGATTAAAAATAATCAAATGGGAAAGAGAAAGTCACTTTACACTGATTAAAGTAAAATCTAAAACTTCTGGGCCGTCAAATCACATTATGTAAAAAAAATAATAATGAGAAAGTTGTATAAATTCATTCAATGTACTAAAGCTTTAATGTAACTCTCTCTTTATAAATTCTAAAAATAAAAAATGAAAAAAATTAAGTATATGAAAGAATCGATGCAACACATTTTGCACTTTTTAAACAGAGACCATCCGTTCCCTTCGGCCACCAAGGCTGATGATTTAATCACTAGCTCAATGGCTTAGAGTCGTGGCAAGAAACAAACTGCACACAAAAAATATGTAATTTGAGATGAGTTTTTAAGAGAGTGTGGAGGTAAACCATAGGATTCGTGCAATATGCAGGAGCTGGTCACAGATTCCTGAAAGGGTGAGGCTGGGTCTGCGAGACCCAGAGAGAAACAGAGAGTGGTAAGGAGCTCACAGCCCCAGAGCTGCTGTGAACTTCAGAAAAAGGAAGGAGCTGAGGGGACGGAAACCTCGGTGGCCTGTTCTCTCTTGCTTTCTTCTGATCTCCCGAGGAGCTCACTCCCTGCTCCCCAAGGGCAAAGGGCAATCAGAAGCCTGTAGGAGTCCATAGATCCAGTCCCTACAGGACAGCCTCCTGGGTCAAAAAGAGGTGACATGTGGAGATTTGAACTATCAAGCCAAACAGAAGATGCACAACACAACACCATCATAAAAAAATACTCCACAATAAGAATAAAATGTATGATCATAAGTATTTCAGTTTACCCCCAATTTAGCTAGAAATACTGAGGATTACATCAAAATCACTGTGCTGACCTTTCCTAATTCCTTCACATGGGAAAACAAAAAAACAGTCCTCCTACTAGAACCATACAGTAAGAAGGGACCCGTTCATCTTGGTGCAGTGGGGGACAGGCTGAACGCACATACAATACCAGCGCCCACTTCTTGACTAATTTCTCCACCCTCAGTTACATGGTCGGAAACAGAAAGCAGAGGAACCCAGCCATTGTGCAAAGCCATCACCAGGCCCCAGGCTAGTTTTAGAGTTTTCCTCAACTCCTTTCTGTATACAGTGGGCCCTAAGGTTGCTCTAGCCCCAAATTGCTCTAATCCCAAAGGTTTGCAGACTGTGGTCCACACGCCAAATCCAGTCTGTCACTTGTTTTTGTGAAAAAAAGAAGAAAAAAAATTTTGTTGGAGCACAGCTATGCTCATTCACTTCCACAGTGCCTGTGGCTTCTTCCTCTGTGTGATGGCCAACTGGGCACCACCAGAAACCTGCCTGGCACCCTGAGCGCAGCTACCATCTGGCCCCTCACAGGAAAAGTGACTCCCCTGTTCCTTCTGTATTTGTTACATCTGCAGTTGAGATATATTTTCTATTGACATATATAGCTTGCTAGTTAGAAATAAGGGCTGAATTTATCAGCTCAATCTTTCATCTTGTTCAGTTGGATAAAACTTATAGCTATTAAAACATTACCAGGCCCCTATTTTGTGGACAGGACATAGTATTTTGCCTTTTATCATACTGCTTATAAACAAATTTGAATGTTCTTTGATTGTTCATGAAAACCTCTGGCATTTGTTCTCCTTTCCCTAAACATGAGAAAATAAAGATTGCAAATATGAGATAATAAAAACCAGGACTGCATTTCTTATACTAGGTGTTAAATGGTCAATTGTTAACATAGAGGGGGTGAAGATGGTGAACATAAAACAATGGGTGCTGAATTTCTTCAGTTATCACCAATTCCACACCTATGTAGTTGTCCTACATTTTAAGATTGTTCGGATATGATGAAATTCCTAAACAAAACATGTCTATGGATAGAATAAGGCCCTGAGGCCATCAGCTTGAGACATCTATCATACAGGATAATTTAAAATGTAATAATGAAAGTACACAGAAGTTAAGTTACTTAAAAAACAAAACTATGTTCCTATGAAATACTAGATCTAAAAGTGAATTAAAAATAATGCAAATACTTTGTAGAATTTTGAAAGTGATAACATTATGAAGAAATGTTGGTTATAAAGTCAAGGCTCCACATAAGTATAAAATTATTCCATACATCATTAACCAAAAAAATATATATATTAAAAATAAATTAATATTCTGAGATACAAAAATTACAGTTAAATGAATCTAGAAAAAGCTAGTAGAAGGAAAGAAAGAAAGCAGAAATTGAGGTTGGTTTGGAGTTTCAAAATAAGAATGGTCATTGTAAAGTGAGAAAATTATTATTATTTACAGGTAGTATCTGTCTTCTTAAGACACAAGAGAAATATTTGCAAAAGTCTATTTAAGAAAAGAATATGTTTAGTTTTCTAGTTACAAAAATAAATGTTCAAAATTAAGTACTAGAAAATCTAAGGAAGTTTAATGACAATAAAATATTGTCTTTTAAAATTCTACCAAGTTATTTAAAATAACTTGTAACCATCTTGACAAAAAATATAAGAAACAAATAACTCTAAAATCTTTGCTGAGAAGTCTTAAAAGACTGGAGAACAGAAGCTCATTTTCTTGAAATCAAACCATGATATTATAAAAATTCTTCCCAATAAATATTTAATGTACTTGCAAATAACATCCCCATATATTTTTTTAAATTACTTTGAAGTTCATCAGGATGGAATAAACAGGAGCAAATAGTTTTTTTTTCCGAAACAGTGAAGAACGAGACAACCTCTCTCTGTAGAATATTAAAATGTAATTTATAGACAAAATAATTAGGCTCCTGGTTATAGATAGTGGATTAAACATATGCATTTTCTTTGCTCTTTCTTGAACTAACAGTAAAAAGACGTTTGTTTTGTTTTCTTTAGTTACAAAATTTCAGGAATAAAGATACTAGAAGAGCAGATGATAAAACAAAATCCGAGAAGCTTAAATGCAGAAGATAAGTGGTAAATGACTTTGCAGAATCCAGAAAACAGAAACCTAAGCAGACAGTGAGGTGAGCGGAGTTGCATGGCCCAGCACCCTGAAGCATGAAGGATGGACAGCATCCTGTACATCTGGAAGTGGGATTGGTCACAAGTACAATTACGAAGAAATTAGGCTCCTAAATCTACCCTGACTCCAGACAGACAGGGCCCCTGCTTTATCTTTAGCAACACACTGAAGATTTTCTCTAATGAACAGAACAGAATTCTGGCCTATGAGCCCCTAGCACAGTTGGTGGGGAGTCCAACACTTACTGTAAGCAGGGACCTCGGTGAACCTTGACCCATTGCACATTGAACATGTGGCTATGCTCCCAGAACGCTGGCATGTTATACCCTGCTGACAACCAACTGAAAGATTCTTTTCCTCGGGGTCTGACCAGGCCAAGAAAAAATTCTAAAGATACACTGGGGCCAGAGCAACCCTTCTGAACCCTTGGGAGAATGAACCTAGGGCTTCCATCATACACAAAAGATTAAACTATCTTCTCTCAACCTACAATGGTACTGCCTAACCAGCTCCCTCGGGAAAATGAGAACACAGTCACTCAGAATTTTCTGTCGTGCTTACTTCTCTTCCCGCACCCTGCTGAGAAAGCCAGGCCTACCATGAAGCCCCCAGTCTACAAAGCCCACCCATGTATACAAAATACTCATCAGCTTTTTTCTCTTCTTACGTGTGAAAAATAGGCAAGGAGAATGTCTGAGGGAACACTGCAGTGTAAGAAACAGAGGCCAGAACAAACCAGCAAACAGGCAACAAAGAGGAGAGAAAAACCAGAAAAATCGACTCTGCGGGATTCCTAAAGTATTGCATCTATGACACAGGAATACGGTGCTCTGATAAACAACTATTTGAAAGGAAAAGAACTTTGGAAATCTTAAGCATACAGCAGAAATGAAAAAAAAAACCTTAGTGGAATGATTGGAGGGTAAAATTAATGCACTATTCTGGAAAGCAGAACAGAAATAGAAAAATGAAGAAAAATAGTGAAAAGATTTTTAAAATTTAAGGTCCATCCAGAAGTTGCCACATGCAAATTAGAGTTCTAGGAAGAAAAAGTCAGGAAAGGGAATCATCACAGAAATTTCCCAGAAGTGGGATCATGAGTTTTTATTTTGAAATGACCCACTGAGTATTCAACACAATGGGGAAAAAGCAGACTCACACTAAAATTTTCACACAGTTTTAAAATTCAGGGGCTATAAAAGAAAAATAAAACAAGTACCATTACAAAGGTTAATGAACCGGGATGTCAACTACAACTCAGTGTGGTGTAGCCTCCAAGACTCTAGAGCGATAATCATTCCAGCCTAGAATTCTCTCTCCAGCCAAGTGGGATCCAGAAAACAGGTCAGACATACCCATGCAGACAAAGGGAAGGAGAGGAACGTGTGCGGCCGGTTCCGAGGCTCTGGGGAAGATGCCCACAAGAAGACAAAATGAATGAAATGCTGTCATGCTTAAGGGCATTGTGGGGCGATGTAAGCAACTGGAGGAGATTAAGGAGACATACTAGCTAGAAAGAAATGAGGATGATTATTAACTTCACGGGGGAAATTTGTATAGGAATTTATGTGTAATCTTATGGTGCCACATGCTTGGGTGAATTTAGTCAAATATGTAAGAAAAAAAAAAAAGAACTTGACCAATGCTATGGTATATGACCACCTGGGGAGCATTTTGGGAGAAGAATTCACGCACGTGAGCCAGGAAGCGGGGGCAGAATGAAGGCACTGATTTTCCAGAGGCAAAGTCGGTACTTACTGACGCCTAGTGAGGCAGCGGGACCAGCGCACGTCCAGAGATACGGCGGCACCCGGACCCGCAAGGGCTCGCCCCCTGCACCGTGTGGGCACCGCCCTCCCTCATTCTGGGTGTCCTGGCCTCCTGTGCCACTGGACCTGCAGGCACTGGGTTCTTCCTGACTCCAATCTTTTCACACATTAACTTCTACCCAATTTTTGGTTCTTACTCAATTGTCACTTCCTCAGAAAAGTATTGCTGAACCTTCAGAAACCCCAAACTAGTTCAGATTCCCCTATTTCGTCCCTCATGGCACTGGAAACTCCCCTTTGTAAGATGCGCCACGGATCCAGTGGTACTTCGACCTGAGGGACAGAGGGGTTCCGGGAGCCAGCTGGCTTTACAGCGCTGGTACCTCTGCACCCAGCATTACGGCTGCAGTAAAGTGAGGGCTCACCGAGTATTTGCAGAATAGCTGAATTACATTCTGCAGCTAATTAATTATTTAGCAACATTTATTCTGAGAGAACGAATCTAATTAACACGACATATAAGAAAAAGAATTTGTGATTATGCTGCCACCAGAAGAGATGTGATTATATTTAATATCAGAAAGTCTAGAAATAGACCCCAGTAGTAAATAAATTATATTTTTAAACAAGACAGAAATAGAATAACCATGAGACCAACATTCAGCATTACAGTTGCTTATAAAACACTATTTATTCCCTTTAAAATAAGGAGCAAGAAAAATGTATTTTCTTACCATTATTTAACATTGTTCTTTTGTTGTAAAGACTACAACTGAAGAACTAAAGAAAAGATCAAAAATTAAAAGAAAAAGTTTTCAGGAGGATCACAGTTCTCTTAGCACCTGCTGACAGGAACCCGCAGAAGAAAGATAATGGGAAAGGGGAAAAGATCCTCCTACAATGGTGAGATCAAATATAAAGAAGCTAGGAATAAACAGATGTGAATTAGCAGCCTGGATGTTGAAGGAAAATTAATAGTGAGGCACCCTGAGATCAAAGAGAGAAGAACGTTTTAAGGAGAGAATTTAGAATAGTGTCAAAAGCTGGTCAGAGTTCAGTATAAACACTGGACATCAAGACAAAAAGATAACTGGACCCTTAGTGAGACCCCTATATGAAAAACCCACAATATTCTACTGAAAGATCTAAAATTCTTAGCCAATGAGGAGATATGCTCTGTTTCAGGATGAGAAGATTTTTAATTTCCTGAGAGTAATATTTTAAATTAGTGTAATTGTATTCAATATTATAACTGTTGCTTTGAAAATTCAGTAATAAAGGTATAAATCACTTATTTTCAACATAATAATATATATGTGATAATAGATATCATGTTGGCCCAAATTGTTTACCCTTAGTGGAGAACACTGGAAGATTTTCTAATTAAGTGAAAAAAAAAGAAGGATATTGCTATTATCAGATGTCTTACTGGAAGTAAAATAAGCTGTAAGAATTGCATGAGAGATAAAACTGCCAGTATTTGCAGACCATAAGAGAATTCAGTAAGGTAGCAAGCATAAAATTAATATACAGAGATCAATGTCATTTATATAATCAGCTTGAATCTAATGTGAACAGACTCAATTTCCTATAGCCACAAAAATATAAGTTACCAAGAAAGAAACTTAACTATGAATATGTAAAACCCTTAAGAAGGAAAACTTTAAATACTACAGAGGACACAGGAGAAGTCTTGAGTAAGCGGAGATACACAGCATGTGTTTGAAAATTCCAACATTGTTGCTTATCATCTCTAAGCCATTTTAACAACTTTGTTATGTTTCTTATTTTGAAAAGGAGGATTTCCTTGGAAGTAGACAATTGATAATAAAATAAATATAGGAAAAATAAACAAAAGAAGACAGTCGGAAAACTCACTGAAAAATAGAGCAATGGGTGAGAGATGCATTACCAGATGCTCAAATTATTGTAAAACCTCAGTAGTTAAAACAATGAAAAATGTACATGACTAGACCAACCACTGAAGGGGAAAGTCCAGGCCCAGACCCAGTGTAAGCTGAAATCTAATCAGTCATCAAGGCGGCGTATCAGCTCAGCGGGAGAGGTGCTGGGACAATTTCACAGCCCACTGGACAACAGGACAACAGTCAAATATCAATCCATGTCTCAAATCATGCAGCAGGATAATTCCAAAAGAATCAATAATCTACCTTTTAAAATAAATAGTAAAAGTATAACAAGAAGTCATACAGTTCTTTATAACTTTCAAGAAGGGCCATTCTATGACTCAAACATTAAAAAAAAGGTTGATACAATTTAACCACATTTGTTAGAAATCTGGAAAAAACAAGTTCAAAAGACACATAACAAACTGGGGGGAAATATTTTCAACACATATCACAAAGTGTTTTGCTTTTTCCTTATTTATAAAGAGCTCCTAGAAAAAAACTCCATTAAAAAAATTAGAGAACTAGATCGAAAAATGGCCATAGACTAAAATAAATAAGTGTTGAAAAGAAATGTAAACAAATAAGAAATTTCCCCTTAAATGTAGGGAAAGATGTTTAGCATCATTCATATAAGAAAAATTTTTAAGTGATGCCATTTTCAGTATCAGATTAGCAAAAACTTAAAAATTAAATAATACAGTGTTGTTAACACAAGGAAGAAACAGGTACCGATGAACACTGCTGAGGAAAACGTACGTTTGCATGAGGCCAGGCATAAGGCGATTTGGTGAGGTCTATCAGAACTCTAAACCCAGTGCTTTCTGACCCGACAATGCTCTTCCTGGTAAGTTGTGCTACCGATGTGGTTGTTCTCATGCTAATTTGGGGATGTACAAGTTTACTCATGTTTGTATTGTTTGCAATGGCAAAAGATAGGCAAAATACAACTGCCCATCAGTAGGGGGTCTAGATTTGTAAGTTAGGGAACATCTGTAAAATACAATTGAGCTATAGAACAGAGTGAAGATGCGGCCCACATACCAGAATAACGATATGCCCATGGCGTATTGTTAAGTGATGAAAATATATTGTTAAGAAGCATGTTTTGTTTAAAAAAGAAGGAAATTAAAAGTCTGTAACTGCTTTCCATGTATAGAGAAGGCCTGGAGGGGTGCCCGTGAAATGGATCCGAGTGCCTCCTGGTCTGTGGGAGGCGGGCGGCCTGGGGACCAGGGGACAGCAACACGGTGGGAGGGAGGGTTTCCCCTGTGTGCCTTTCTGGCCTTTTGGCCCTTGAACATCATGAATGTTAAATATATTATTTTCATACTGGCAAATGACTTGGAATTTACTAGGAAGAATAAATTATTAGGAATAGACAAATTTATGAAAAGGATGCCTTCCCTGTTGGATACTAAAATGCACTCTAAAAATGTAGCTGTGCCTTAAAAATGAAACTTTGTTTCCTTGAATGTAGTCCAATGAATGTAGGCATGGTCATGGCAGAGAGCTCAGAAACAGCCCTACATGTGTAAGAAGTTTGTGAGCATAGGAGAGATGATGACACATATCAGGGGAAAGCACTGATTATTCAACAAATGGTAATTTAATTAACAGGCAACAATTCAAGAGAAAAATTAATTTAGATCCCTACCTCATACCATATTGTAAATAAACTAATGCTAGATGAGCAAAAGAAAAACATTAGACACTTTCTGCAATGGGCTTAGTGCCAAGAGAGCTCTAGCCATGGTGACTGTGTTTGTGATCCATGTGCAAAAGCCACTTAAAATGCTCTGTGAATGGGGCAAGTTACAACTTCCTTGGAGAAGAGCCCTTTCAGAGCCATCTCAGCCTCAATGGCCCTCAGAAAAAAGTCATTTCAAAGCAGCTCTTCACAGGCAGTTCAAGAGAAACTTCTGCTGCATGTGCTGCAACCGATTTTGTCACCAAAAATTCACAACTATTCTCTGTCATCAGTCTGAAACTCTCCAGCAACAGAAACGTTGGTTATCTTTGTTAGATTCACCCGACAGCAGGTGCCTGAATGGTTCTTGTGACTGGCCCATCTTTGAGGTGGTGCTCTGAATAGCTGGGGGTTTGGCTAAAAGGCTCTTGATTAACGCGGGAACCCTGCACCTAGATTCTCAGCGTTGGACTGTCTTTCCTTGACTCTTTTTTCCCAGCTTCAGTTTTCTCCATGGATTTATATTTTACTCCTAACTGCACTGCCTTCAAGTCTAACACTTTATCTCACAAGTTAGGCAAATGACTACAAAAAAATGAAACTAGTTTTCCCTTAGGATTTCTTTTCTCATTCCTTTCTCTGCCCTCCTTTCTTCCATCAAGAACTTTATTCATTAGCTCTGAGATCTGCCAATTATATGGAAAGAGGAACATCTGTGAACAAGTAAGGTGGCTGGATACACCAGGAGTATTTCTCCTAGTTTCTGGTGATTTGCTTCCATGCTTGTTTGTACAAAGCAAATCTAGGGAATCCAGGAGGAGTCAGAACACACCTGGGCCTCGTCCCCACAGTCTGTTGCAGGAGGCACCACAGGCACGTCACTTCCCTTGCTGAGAGCCCTTTCCCCACCTATTCACATAGTTATTGTGAGGATTAAGTACATTTCACTAAGTATGTTTGTATCAACAATAAATCTTAGTTGCTTATTGTATCTTCTATTAACCTAAAGATTTTGCCAGTTATACACTCTGACACTCTGTCCCCTCTGAAAGGGTGATGCGAGGGGACCGGCCTCAGCATCTAACGGCCCGGTACCATTGCTTGTCCACGTTACACAAAGCTGGCTCGTACCCTTTGGATGGAGGTCACAAGAACTGGTTCTAGACCCCAGGACAGTGATGTTTCGCCAGAGCCATGACCCTGTGGGGACGCTGCAGGCAGAGAAGCTGAGTGGTTTGGAACCACCCTCCATCGCCGAAACCAGAGAGGGCGGCTGACGGCTGCCCACGGAGATACCTACCTGCACGGGGAGACACAGTCTCCAAGGGCACAACCTGCGGACACGGGTTAGGGAGCCTGTCAGGAAGCTCAGGAAATGGAACGTGGGCAGCAAACATTCTAACACTGAGCCCTGGTCCGGGAGCCCATGCAGAGCCCTGGGGGGCAGCTCCCGCTGGAGACTAACTGGAGGCATCGCCCCGCAGGAAGGGGTTCGCTGCAGGATTGCAAACCTGCTGGTGGGTGCCTCCCGCTCACACGTCTGTAGCCTATATGAGTCAGTGGTTTAAGTGCTCGCTTGAACATATCTCTGACCACAGAGCAATTTCTCAAGCTTTAGCACCAAGTTCAGGCCTGGAAAACTGAACCCGCATGGGGACACGTGCATCCACGCAGCAGAAGTTACTTAGCCAAATCCCTCTAACTTCTGACAGAAGCAACACATACATGTGAGGCTAATGGGTTCCACGTACATGATGCATGCCAGAAATCACTAGAAGCTTATAATAAACAAACATGGGGAAAGTAGTGCTTCCCTCATGAGTCACACATAGTCGGCAGGTCTCCTAGGGCTGGATGCGGGCACAGGTATGGCGGACAGTTGGTACAGACACATCGGTGTTATCTCAGATTTCAGCCGACGAGGGCTAGAACGGGGCACACACTGATCTGTGGTGCTGTGAAAGAGGGGAGAGGATTTCCTTAAGGAAAATAATACAGATGGTTCATCTTCTTCTAAATCCAGTATGTTTCTACATCCTCTCATGTAGGGTCCACAGCCAGGGGAACAAAGGGAGACCCGATGGGCTTGAGGCGAGGTGGAGAAGCCGCCTGCCCTGATGCTCCCCTCCTGTGAGTGTGGACGCGGTGGTGTCACCCACTCTCCTCATGAGGCCATTCTGACACACTGTTTTTAAAACAAATCCAAGAATAATACCAACAGATATCCATGTGGTTTAACAAAGTGATAGGCGCATATAGATTCTACTTTTATTCCGAAATTACATCTGGCTGAAGCCTTCAGATCTACTTGAAAAAAAGGAAAGAAAGTGCCTTAAAGGCAGAGAATTCAATGTCTATCACCTGCTTGAGCTCAACTTCTTAAGTAAAATTTTTGTAATAGATTTGCGGATTTTGATTTATATAAGTGGATTTAGGTTTACAGAAAAGTTGCAAAGGATGTGCAAGTTCTCATACGCTCCGCACACAGTTTCAAGTACTGCTGACATCCTACATCGCTACAGCACATTGTCACAGTTGATGAACTGCATTATTATTACCTAAATCCCATATGTTTGTAATGCTTTAATGTTTAATTATGTTAATTGAATTTAATTGAATCAGTGTTTAATGTTTTTCCTGATGTCCTTTTTCTATTCCAGGGTTTCATCCAGGACACACACAGTCAGGCATCTCTGGCACTTTCCCAGCCTGTCTTTTTGATGGCTTTGACAGTTTTGTGGACTGCTGCTCAGATACTCCATAGAAAGTCCCCTCAGTTGGTGTTCTTCGATGTCTCTCTCATAATCTGACTGAGGTTCTGGGCTTGGGGGCGGGAGGCAACAGGGGAGAGCTGCCCTTTGCATCAATTAATACTGTCAGCTGGACTTCACTGCTCACGAGCACCTCCATCCCCCTGTCCCATGGTGCGTGTCAGGGCTCTGCACAGCACAGGTGCCCTTCATATCGTATCTTTGGATGCACAGCCTGCACTTGAAGACTGGGGGAGTTATGCTGAACCTCTTTAAGGGGAGAGTATTTACATAGATAATTTAGGATTGTTCTATACAACAGAATTGTCTCCTCTCCTTTATTTTTCTTATTGCGTTATTTATTTATGTGGCTATGGACTCATGGAAGTTTCTTTTATACTTCTGGTAATAATCTAATCCTATTTGATGTTGTTGCTCAAATTGCTCAATGTTTGGCCATTAGGAGCTCATTCAGTTGGTTCCAAAATTCCTTTGACAAACACTCATTTTTTCTTAGAACTCTTCATCACTTTCTGGCAACACAAGATGTTCCAGGCTCATAGTGTATGCACCTTAGCCCAGCAGGACCTTATTTTTAGCCCAGCCTATTATTCTAAGTTTTCCACAATATAGCTTCATATACAGAGCTGAACCATAGCTTCAGAGAAATCATGTCTTTGCAGAATAAATCTAGTCAAAGACAAACAATGCCCTTCAGTATATTCAAAAACAGTAATTTTGTAACCAGCACATTTCATTAACTTTCAGCTTGCATGAGGTATGTCTGGGAGACACCTTAATATTCTTACCTGGTAGGAAAAGAAGATATTATTCAAGGTTTCTAGGATACTGGGAAGTATTTCTTACCAAAAGAAGCAAAGAAAGAAAAAAAGACAAAAGAAAAAAAAAAGAAAAGATATAAAAAGATGGGGAAAAACATGAAGTCAAGAAAACAGTGAACAGAAAAAATGCAATCCAGGTGGCATGGGGACAGTTAAAGCCAGGGGCAGGGCCAGAAGATCTACAAGCATGAGAGCAGAGGGTAAAACTTGGGCAGCAGGTGGGGCCATCAAGCAGATTTCTGGAAGAGAAATTGCCCACTTTTATAGAATGAAAGATACCAGCTAGAGAGAGTCTTGCTTTTATAGGTCAGTGTTTCAATCTTGGATTTTACTCAGGAAAAACTTTTTTCGCACCCTTGTAACAACTACGTATCCACAGTTTTAGCACTTGACTAACAAACACTCAGCTTTATCGCTGGAGTATTCTGCAGCTGCTCACCCCTGTAGCAGGGCCTGTTCTAAGCCTGTAAAGACAGCAGTGAAAGAAACAAAGCCCCTATATCTTGGAACCTTCACTCAAGTAGGGAGAGGTAAGCAATATAACAATAGTGATAACAGTAATGGTGGTAATAATGATCAAGGAGATAGTCTGATGGTGGTTATCAGTGCTAAGAAGAAAAAGGAAACCAGATGATATAATATTTACATAAAAACCCTAAAGAATCCACTCCCAAACTATTATATCTAATATCTGAATTCAGCAAAGTTGCAGGATACAAAATTAATACATAGAAATCTGTGGCATTCCTGTACACTGACGATGAACTAGCAGAAAGAGAAATCAAGAAAACAATTGCATTCACAATTGCATCAAAAAGAATAAAATACCTAGGAATAAACCTAACCAAGGAAGTGAAAGACCTATACTCTGAAAACTACAAGGCATTCCTAATAGAAATTAAAGGAGATACCAACAAATGGAAACTCATCCCATGCTCCTGACTAGGAAGAATTAATATTGTCAAAATGGCCATCCTGCCTAAAGCAATCTATAGATTCAATGCAATTCCTATCAAAATACCAATGGCATTTTTCAATGAACTGGAGCAAATAGTTCTAAAATTCATATGGAATGACAAAAGACCCCGAATAGCCAACGCAATCCAGAGAAGGAAGAATAAAGCAGGGGGGAATTACACTCCCTGACTTCAAGCTCTACTACAAAGCCACAGTAATCAAGACAATTTGGTACTGGCACAAGAACAGACCCATAGTCCAAAGTAACAGACTAGAGAGCCCAGATATAAACCCAAGCATATATAGTCAATTAATATACGATAAAGGATCCATGGACATACAATGGGGAAATGACAGCCTCTTTAACAACTGGTATTGGCAAAACTGGACAGCTACATGCAAGAGAATAAAACTGGATTATTGTCTAACCTCATACACAAAAGTAAACTCAAAGACCTGAATATAAGTCATGAAACCATAAAACTTTTAGAAGAAAACATAGGCAAAAATCTCTTCAATATAAACATAAGTAACTTTTTCCTGAATGCATCTGCTCAGGCAAGGGAAACAAAATCAAAATAAACAAGTGGGACTACATCATGCTGAAAAGCTTCTGTACAGCAAAGGACACCATCAATAGAACAAAAAGGTACCCTACAGTATGGGAGAATATATTCATAAATGACAGATCCGACAAGGGGTTAACATCCAAAATATATAAAGAACTCACACACCTCAACACCCAAAAAGCAAATAACCCTATAAAAAAATGGGTGGAAGATATGAACAGACACTTATCCAAAGAAGAAATTCAGATGACCAAGAGGCGCATTGAAAAGATGCTCCCCATCACTAATCATCAGGGAAATGCAAATTAAAACCACAATGAGATATCACCTCACACCAGTTAGGATGGCAACATAGAAAAGAATAGGAGCAGTAAATGCTGGCAAGGATGCAGAGAAAGGGGAACCTTCCTACACTGTTGGTGGGAATGTAAATTACTTCAACCATTGTGGAAAGCAATATGGAGGTTCCTCAAAAAACTCAAAATAGAAATACCATTTGACCCAGGAATTCCTCTCCTAGGAATTTACCCTAAGAATGCAGGAGCCCAGTTTGAAAAAGACATATGGACCCCTGTGTTTATCGCAGCACTATTTACAATAGCCAAGATATGGAAGCATCCTAAGTGCCCATCAGTAGATGAATGGATAAAGAAGAGGTGGTACATACACACAATGGAATATTACTCAGCCATAAGAAGAAAACAAATACTACCATTTGCAACAACCTGGATGGAGCTGGAGGGTATTATGCTCAGTGAAATAAGCCAGGCGGAGAAAGACAAGTACCAAATGATTTCACTCACCTGAGGAGTATAAGAACAAAGAAAAACTGAAGAAACAAAACAGCAGCAGACTCACAGAACCCAAGAATGGACTAACAGTTACCAAAGGGAAAGGGACTGGGGAGGACATGTGGGAAGGGAGGGAGAAGAGGGGGAAAGGGGAATAAGGGGCATTGCGATTAGCACACACAACATGGGGGGGGCACAGGGAAGGCAGTATAGCACAGAGAAGACAAGTAGTGACTCCACAGCATCTTACTATGCTGACGGACATGACTGTAATGGGGTATGTGTGGGGAGGACTTGGTGATGGGGGGAGCCTAGTAACCACAGTGTTGCTTATGTGATTATATATTAATGATACCAAAAGAAAAAAAAAGGAAAAAGAAACAGAAAAACGAAGTTAAACTGATAGAAAGGAAGATGCAAGGTCTATTTTATACATAGAGGACAGAGAACATCTCTCTAACAAGTGTAAGAAATGAGGAAGGGAAGTGTGTGGATAAGGAGAACAGCCCTCGAGTCAGAGAGGCGAGGTCAGCAGCTCGGCTGGTTAAGGAACAGCAGGGAGACCAGTGAGGCAGGGGGATGACAGACAGGCAGGAGGAGCAGCATCTGCCGTGTCTAGTGGGAGGCAGGAGAAATGGGAATCTGCTGGGAGACATTCAAAGGAGAAAGGACGTGGCCTGACATTATTAAAGGCTCACCCGGCTGCTGAATGTAGATCAGACGTGGGAGAGGGATGGATGTCAAGGATGGGGTTTAAATGTGTGTTGTATTATGAGGCCAACAGATCAGGAGACAACAGCCACTGGAAGGATGGTTCCCAAGGGGAAGGGACATGCCATGCCACGGAGGGCCCACAGGGCAGCCCGGGCTGCTCGGGAGGCGGAGGGAGCTAAGGAGAACAGGGCGAGAGCGTCCGTTTGGTGCCTGTGGGAAAGGCGAAGCCACGCAGGGTGCACGGGCTGTGGGCAGCCAGGCTGAATGACACCCACAGGGTTTGCAGGGGCTCTCTAGCTGTCCAGTAGGCGGCCCACGGGTGATCCGGGCAGGGAGATCGTGTCTGGAGCATAAGAGCCCATAGAGGAGGAGGCTGGGGGTTTGGGCTTGGGTTGGTTGGTCTGCTCATGAAAGCAGTGTTTGCAGGCCAGTACCGCCTCTGTCTCTAGAAACTGGCTGGCCCTGGGAGGAACGATCTCTGCAGGGTCAGCCAGACCCCAGCTGTCAAAATACAGAAACACATGGTTAATAAAGGATAGAAGCAGAAGCAACAACTAGAAGGCTACTCAATAACCCAAGTAAGAGGAACGAAATGACTGAGTTTGGGTGTATTTTGGAAGCATTGCTGTTGGGCTTGGAAGATGATTTAGGTGTGGTATGTGACAGAAAGAGGGACGTCACCAATGACTCCAAGATTTGGGGTCCAGCCTACTGGAAGAATGGGGTTTCCATTGACTACGATGAAGAAGCCCATCAGAAGAAAATGAAGAGCAGGGTTTTGAGTTTGTTAATTCTTTGAATCCCATTGGATATTTAGGTATCAGCTGGTCAACTGGAGATATCGCTATAATATATCATATTGATATTGATATATAATCTGGACTCCAGAGATGGCCTTGCTGAAGATACAGACTTTGGAGTCATCAGTACAGATGGCATCTAAAACCTCAGAGATAATTCAGAAATCAGTTTACTGTGGAAAAACAAGAGGTCTAAAGACAGAGTCATTGCTCAGATACATGCACCTCAGGAACATGAAAAGAATCCAGCAAAGAAAGTAAAAGGGTGTGCCAAACAAAAAGGAGAAATATAAAGAGAGAGAGATCTAAACCTTTGTTTTCCTGCCTGTATGGCTTTCGGTGGTCTTCCTGCCTGTATGGGATTTCTGTGTTCTTCCGCTAACTTTACCCTGGATATGGCAGTATTAGGAGACACACTGAGTTCCCTGAGATCTAGACAAATTTCCCTGCCTCACTGTGCAGCAGCAATCACGCTGAGCCATAATGAAAGTCACTCACCGTAGCCAGCACGGCCTTTTCAGGGTGTGCAGTGTCAGGAACCCAAAATGGTACTGCGGCGTCCCAACTCCAGTTCAGTGAAACAGCTGTTACTCAGCCTTTAAATCTGCAGCATTCAAGGTCAAGAGAACAGGAAGAAAAAAACTGCAAGTGGGTTATCAGGTATAACATGGAAAAATGGCACTAACTCTTTCATATATTCTATGAATACCATATATTCAGGAGAAGTTCAAAGAATATGTCACATAGTGTAGGGAGGCTCTCTGATCTGTCACAGTGATTCATGCCTGTTTTCTTCCATGAGTTTTATAGTCGTAGCTCCAGCACAAAGGTCTTTAATCCACTTTGAGTTGATTTGTTTAAAATGTAGAATGGCATATGGGCGCTGGAGTTTCTGCTCAGTTAGCATACTGGTCAGCTAGTGACTGGACAGAGGTTCCTTATGTGCCTGAAACTAGGAAGTCTTCTGGTCTTTGCCAAGGGCTCCTCCTGTGTGTTGGTGCACACCATCAACACTCAGGCCACTGTTCACAACTCTGCCTCGGCCTTTACCTCGCAGTTGCACAGGACCTCCATGCCGTCAAGGTCAGCCAGAGGTGAGAGCTTAGCACCCTCCCAGGCCTTCCCAGAGCAGAAGCCCAGGAATACACACACACATGCACGTGGCCTTCTAGACGGCCGGAAATACGTCAGAGCTTTTCCAACCTCTCGTGGAGATTTCATTCGCAAGCTTTTCCTTTTAAGCTTTTTATTTTTGTCCATTGTTTATGGTAAATGTTATCCACTGCCTCAGGAAGCCACAATATTAAACCACTGCTGCTGTTTGATTTTACCAACACTCCTGAGGAAAAAGCTGTTTACACCGGGCAAGCTGTAAGTCTCGTCAAATAAGGGCAGTCTTGTCCAACTTCCTGGGAATGGAGCTCCGAAGAGTCTCCATCATCTGCCTCCTGCAGCGGCTGCCATGCGGTCGTCACCGGGGCTGCGGAGCTCAGGCCAGGGGCTGGGTGGGGAGTGGAGGCGGCAGAGGGCGAGTTCAGACACCACAGAGCTCCCTGTTCTTACTCCGATCTAACCTCTCTTCTGGAGTAAACACTCCCTGGATCAGTGTAACTTTTTGCTTAATTCCTAGAGTTTTGAAAAAATGTGACCATTTTTAATTCTGATAATTTTTGCCAATGTTCTTATTTCTTTTACAGAGGAAAGGGTTTTCAGAGGTCTTTACTCTGACATCACTCCCATGAAGGCTAATTTTTAATATTATATTTACTTAGAACACTTTCTCTGCTCTCATTTCCAACAAAATTTCCACAGGATTCATTTTTAGCTCCATTTCTTCAGGATAATCTTTCTTCAACAGAAGATATCCTTTCATCCTCTGAATTCTTCTGTAATAGTTATCATATTTGTAACTGATTTTAATAAAATGGCATCTCTTAACCATTACCTTAATTCTTCATTGAAAACAGTGCTGCTTTTTAGCTCTTAATATGTATATTTTTAATTTCTTTCTCCAGCTAGATTATAATTATTTTAAAGAGAATAATAATATCTGATATATGGTTGACACCTTACATATCCTGAAATCGTTCCAGGTACATGAAATGAATCCAATGGACCACTTATTTAAATCAAAGTTACATAACTGTCTATGGAAATTGCTATCAAATTTACATATGTACATATATCTTACATACATATACACATGTATATGCATATGTACATATATTACATACATATATGTGTATATACATAAATATATGTATATATGTGTGTATACATATATATATGTATATACACACACACACATACAGAGAGAGAGAGCACAGGAACATATATATATATATACTATATTTATATTTACACCATCTTTTCCAGAGCTGGAAGGTTTTGGGCTCAGAATATTTAATTACATTGGCAGAATATTACTTCAGATTATTTTTGAAGTATTTTCATGTGACAAGCTTTATACTTTTTCATCACTTTCCTGGGGAATGGGCCTAGATCTTCACACAGGAATTTAAATGTTCAGCATGCCCTATATTTTACTTGCCACAAAACCTTCTGTAGTTCCCCCTTATGCCACAGTAACTGCCTTCATTTTCCACTAAACTGAATCCCAGCAACATATTCTATTACCTATCTTTGTAGTAAAGTTGCTATGTTTTTCTAAATTCATATTAGATTTTTGGGAACTTAATACACTGAAGTTACTTAATGTGAATGGACTATCACTTATAAGTACAATTGCAGTGAAGGAAGGTTGAAGAAAATATCTTAACAAGCGTTGTCAGCTTTCACCAGGGGAACCATGAAAGATGAGATACATCACACTGTTGAAGAAATTAGAAACAATTCACACACACACACGAAAAGGATGACACAGGTTTTGTCCCTCAAATGGATATTGCCACTTGCATGCCAGATAAGGCTTTCTCTCCCTGAGCCTCCCTGAAACTTTAAAATATTCATGGCGAGTGCAGTCCCGCATTTCCTCATCTACATATGTGAATGACAGTGGTCACTTGGAAGTGAGACAATAACTTCTCCTGTTTTCCTTCAAGTATGTGTTTGGATTTTGCTGAAAATGAAAGAATAAACTCTATTTTCTTTTCTTTCTCCATTCTCTCTTCCCAGAGGGAATGGAAGCCGCCGTACAGGATCATCAAACCATCCTGTGTTTAAGCAGAGACTAGAAGTGACTCTATGTGGGGCACCCCCACCTGTGCCCCTGCACCAGAATTAAAAATGAATGTTCTCTCTGTGCACACACCGCTCTCCTGCCACCACCTTCCCACACACAGAGACTGCCGTCTCTCTGCTCAGTTTGAAGGCATGTAAGTGATAAGACGTAATGTAAACCTGACCCAATCAGAAGGCTTTTGTTTTTTTCTTAGGAAAACTCTCTTCAGTGTGACAGAATAATCACTTGGAAACAATGGGTGGAAACAAAGAACAGAAATGATTTCCACATCAAAATGCTAATGTGTCTGTTAATTCCCTGACATAGTCATTTTTTAAGTAAATGCTTAAAAATCAATCCTATTCCAGAGAGTAATTAAATCTGCTGTGATTATTAAGTAGAAGCAGTAGCTATCGGCCACCTTGCAGAAGTAGTTAGCCATAACCAAGACATCATTTTGGGGACCGAACAATGTGAGTTGTGATGTTCAAAAACTATTGAAAACAAACTTTATCATAGTCTATAAATTTCACTAACATAAGGAAATATGCCCACAATTCCATGTGTTCCTCCACTGTACTAAAGCTATGATGAAAGATTGAAGATGAATTAAAAGTTACTTCTATAACTTAGAAACAAATTTATTTTTTACAATAATTTAATGGAGGTTGGCATTTTTTCTGATTCCTTTCACATCTCAGAATATATGCCTCCTGAGTTCAAGACAGAGGGCGACTAGAAAGCCAAGGTCTCAGGTTTTCTTTTCCCTCGGAATTCTGAAAGAGTTGCCTCACCACCCTCAGGTTTTTAGTATGAGGAGTCCGAGGCCAGTCTGATTTCCCTGTTTGTTCCTGAGCCTGAATTCCTGTCACATTCTTTGTAAGTTACATGGAGACACTTCGAAAGAAAAGATGTTGAAGTTGGACATTCTACCAGCTTCTCACTCACGGGGCCCTTTTGATATGTAGGTCCATGTCTTGATGGTGTTCAAAAGTGGGACTCTTTTCTTTTAACTATATTTGTGCATTTCCATTTTCTCCCCTATCTGCCCCTTGATCAACATCTCCCCAAAGTGTGCAGAAGTTTCTGAGATGCTGCTGGGACAATGACGTCTCATACGAAGGTGAGGTGCCAGGATTTTGTTATCCATACTATCCCAAATGCAAATCCCCAAAGTTTAGTATGTGGAAGGAATTACTCCGTTGGCACTCGAGACCATGTGGGTTTTCCTTCATTTGTGTCTTCTACTGGTCACAGCCCTGAGAGCTTGGAATCAGTGTGAGAGGCCCTGGTGGATCCATTCTACTTTTTCCTGCCAGTAACACTGGTGTTTTTTTTAAACCTGGCTGTGTTTTCATGTTAAATAAATACATGGTGCATAAAGTGTAAGGTTTGTTGGTAGCTTGAAGAATATTTGGTGGACATATTCGATGCTGTTGCTTGAATTTTCAAAATCATTTCATCAAAACCACTTTTGTCCAAATACTAGAGAAATTAGAATTAAAAAGCTATTTGTACTGACTGAAACATCACTGAGATGCCCAAAATCTAACTGATGTTCAAATTGCCTGTATTGCAAATAAAGAAAGAAACAAATTTTAACCTGATGCCTTAGATTATTAAGGGAGGTGAGCTTTCTGAAATACAGAAGTGTCTCTCAGCTGTTCATCACGGCACCGTATCTGAAGGCAGTGGCTCCCCATGGGTGTTTGCAGTCGTCACATTGATTTGTATTTTATTAAGGATAAAATACCTAAGTTTCTGGAAATTGCTAAGATAGAGCAAGCCAGCTACACTCGCCCTCACCGCTGATTACAACTGAAACTCCGGGCAGACCCTTAGAGCAGCTCCCTGGGACCCTGGGAAGTGAAGCCGGGCAGGACTGAGGACTGCGGTGAGGACCTGGGCGTGCCCCCGCTGATGGCTGGCTTGCTTACATTTCTTCCCCCTTGTCTCCTGGCTGGGGTCCTCCTGGGCGGATGCCCATCTCTGCTTATATGTCAACATGCAAGCTTCGTGGCATCTCCTTCCATTTCTAATATCCGCACAGCACAGGATTTAGCAAATACCTACAGAATGTTGGGTTCGCTTCTCTGTGGTCTCCTTTTATCGAGGGTCTTGACCTCACTTATCTCTTTATTCCTCAATTACAGTCTTTGCCAGGACACCCCGCAAGCTCCCAGTGTCTGCCTTCTACTTGCCCCCCGGCCTATGGTGGAAGCACGCTGAGAACAAAGCACAGTGAGAGAGGCCTCACTTCTCTGTGGCCTGGGCCTCCCACATCCCCATTTTCTTGTTTAATTTAGCTTTTCTTGTCTCAGCGTCATAGATTGGTCTATTAATAGGATAAGCTCCTCTGATGCAGCCAGAAATGGATGTCTTAATAATTGATGGCTGAAGAAGTTGTTAATTATGTTTAACTGTTCAGATGTTTCCAAAAAAGTTTTAGAAATTAATAATCCTTAAGTATTTGAGAACATACTTATACTTGTGATATAGTCTGTGGTGTTCCTCATCCGAGGCAGAACTCACAGTGGACAAACTGACATGTTTAGCTGCTACCCACCTATTTTCTATACACCAAAACAGTCCCCTGCCCACCCCCCCTTAAAAACATGTAAGTCCTCTCTAATAGGTGTGCTCAAGGAAATATTTTTGAGTCCTGTGAATATTGACAAATTATTTTTAAGAGAATGTTCAATACATTGAAGTAATTATCAGCACTTGAGTGTATATTTAGTATATTATTGTTTGGGAATTTAGGACAATATTGAGTTATAAACTTCTCAAATCCTACATAATCCAATGTGAAAATCTATATGTTGTATAAAATGGATTTAAATGTCAAACTGCCTCCCCCAAACAGATGAAACTTGATTAGGCATGCTTCACACATGCCTAAAGAAACTTTAAAGTCAACTAGTATAATATGTAAAGAATATGGACCAATAATTTGATAAACTGCATTATGTCAGGAAAATCCAGTCCTGCTGCTCCAGCAACTGTAAATCTGATATGATTTAAAAACTGGATGGTAACATTTTTAAAACCACAAGATCTGACACAGCAGTCATGAGTGAGAATTCTTTACCAGGTCACTGTGCTCACTAAAGGAAAGGGCTTCTGCAAAGCATTTCACGTTCTATGTGACTCTGACATCTGAATAGTCATGGACAGACAGGGTTGGTTTATCTATAAGTTATGAGTGTCAGCTTTCTATTGCCCTTATATGGTGGGAAACATACCACCCTTTGATGTACCAATTCTTAACTGAAATAAACAGGGAAGGCGGGAGTGCAGAAATTTGAGCGGCAAAGTACAGTGAAGGCTTTCCACCCTACAGCCTCACTGAGGGATGCTGCTCAAGTCCCATTAAGTCCTCCCATATTCTGAGAAGTCAGCCAGTCAGTCGCCAGCTTTACAAACGTGTGCTTTCTGGGTCTGTCTTCTCCAGCTTCCAGGACATTCTGAACCTTATCAGACGGAAGTCTGAACTGCTTCTTCTCAGTGCTGCAGGGACTACGGCCCCATCAACCACGGCCTGACAAATCAAAGCCCTCTCGAGGCCATATTACTATATAGCGCATCCCCCGCCTTGGACATGGGGGCCAGGCCGTACAAAGAGCGCCCAGATCCACAGGATGGTCAGAGTGGCAGCTACAGAGGATGAATAAGCCCAGGGATCTAGTGTACAGCACGAGGGCTGTAGGCGAGAATACTGTATTTATACTGGAAATCTGCTGGGAGAATAAATTTTAGGACCTCTCCTCTCATCACACACAAAAAAAGTAACTATGTATGAAGAGATGTATATGTTAATTAGCCTACCTAGAATAATTGTCTCACCATGTATATGTATATCAAAACATCATGTTGTACACCTTAAATACATACAATTTTTTGTAACATTTTTAAAAAGAACCACATTTTATAAGTCTTTACACTAAAACACGCTGGTCTGGATTCACCAAAGCTTCAAGAACACTCCAGAAAGTCGCAGGAAGACTGACCTCATCCGCTGCTTGGCAGCCTATATCACCACCTGTATCACATCCGTCCATCACATCAGGCACATGTAGCCAATATTAAAATTTACCACCAATCTTTCCACGTGAAGCAGCACCTCACGGAGAGCATGTTCAGTAGCTGCTCTGCTTCTGAGACTTTTCAGAGTAGAGAGCTAAGAACCAACTCTAAACAGGACAGCGATTGCCTAGAGAGCACAAACATCAGTGAAATTCACAATTTTGGTCTCCTTAAGGTAGAGTGGAAATAAAACCATCCATTTAAACTTTCTCAACAATGCAGCACTGAATTCTCAGGTTCTCATCTCAGTCTCCATACTCTATAAAATCCATCTTCTTCCAATTCATGTCAAGCTTTGATGTATTTCTCTCTTATCCCCATTTATCTCAGCAGTTTTAGTGATGTACTCATATGCAAAAAAGGGGAAAGGATGACAACCACAGAGAGTAAAAATGAATAGTCTGTGGGCATGTTTCCATCTGTCAATCCAAGCTATACATAAGGGCACATTTTGAAGACACATTTAGCAAAGAAATGGAATGTCAGTGGGTACTTGAAGTAGCTACATTTCCCTCATTTACTGGAGGTTAGAAATTATTCAAATGGAATCTCATAATTATTCGGTAGAGTTCACTTTAAACATCAGATTGTTTCCTATTTTTTTCATTTAACATCAGCTTCAGCCTCTTCCCCAAAAATATCTACCTATTGTCAATTTGTACCTTTTTGTGGATTAGAAATACACCCGTGTCTGAATAGTAAGATATGAAAATTCTAAAATTTGGTAACAGATATTTCGTGATCTGCCATGGATTTACTTTTCCTCAAATTCAAATCTTCAGTAACTTCTAAAGTCTTATTTCCCAATGACACTGAATATGTGTTTCCAAATAGTCACATATATATTTGGTATTACTCTATGTAAATATTTTTAATTGTTATTATCTTGATTTGTCCTCCATTATTCTAATGGGATTTTTTCCTAGCCGTGGCCGCAGCCCCCTTTTCCAGGACAGGGTTTTCCCCTTACTATGAACCGCGAGTCCAGCAGCGCGTCTCTGGCTCCTGCTGCCTGGCCTGCGCTGAGCTCCGGCCGCGTGCTGAGTCGTCGGACCGTCTGCGGGGTCGGAGATGTGCAGCTGCCCCGTGCCGGCCTGTAGGGACCTTCCTATGGTCCGAGTGTTTATGCTCCCCCTGCCCGACAGAAACTCCACGCGGCGACATTCTAGACCTGATGTGATGGTATTAGGGGTGGACCGTTAGCAGACGCTCATGAATGGGGTCGGTGCTCCTCTGAGGAGACCCCAGAGCTCGCTAGCACCTTCCACCACGTGAGGCCCCGGGGGAAGTCTAGACCCTCCTCACCCATGCGGGCACTCTGACCTCCTGGACTGAGAAACACATTTCTGTTGCTTATAACCCACCAAATGGTCTGAGACAGACCCTTCCTTGGAATTTAGTTTTTTAATTAACGAATAGCAAAGTTCAAACTTAAACCCTTCCTGGGGCAGAAGTTGAGGACTACCCGCACCCTTCTTCTGTCCCCGCCTGAGAAGGACCCAGGTGGCGCGGGGAGATGGTGCCGGGGAGGGGAAGCGAGGGGCCGTCAGTGGCGGAGCCCTCACCCCCGCGCTCCTGAGGCCCAGCTGCTGCTCTGTCTCTCAGGTTGGTAAGTGAGCAAATAAGTTGACCTTTATGGCTAAACTAATCAAGTTAGGTTCTTGAAAACAACAAATTCTTAACTAATCTGTTGTTTAAGACATATTTTACTGTCCCCATTTCTAAAATTTCCATAAAGATGGACATATTTGATTTTCTAGATACCACCTTTGTTTTTCTACTCAGAGAATTTTTGCCTGAAAAATGTGTCTTGATTTTTTTTAAAGTGCTGTTTATAATATTTAGATTGCTTTTGTCAGTTTATTCCAAAAATTCATACAAAGGAAGTAGCTTTTATTAATGACCCAAGTGACAGCCTGAGTGTCTCTTGCCTTAATGTCTAACTTACGGCCAACTTTCAAACATAGAATGATAATATCGAAATCTTGAAAGACTAACTTTATATTTTAATGTACTGATAATGTAACAGTAAGGATTTAAAATTTAATGAACCAATGAGATTTTTCAAAAGAGAACAGGAAGATCACACACAAAAAATAGTAACATGTAGTACTGGAAGGTGTATAACATTGGAGAATATGGACTTAGTGTTTAAAAAACTTTCCTTACATTTAGGAATAAGCCATAAAATTCTGTAAGGTAAGTTCTAGATGCTGTTTTGATGGCCAATAAGTTATGATAAAGTGGGTCATACTTCCGAAGTAAGAGGCAGGGCAATGAAAAAAATCTCCTAGTGGAACCTCTCAAGAACAGGAATAATCGTCATTAATAATCGTCATCAATCAAAATACGACAAGTTATGTCTCTAAAAACCTTGGCATGGATTTAGAGACTAGATGCTAAATAAAATCAATGTTTAAAGGACATTTCTTTTTTAAGTACTTTAGAAAAGGTCCTGGGCTTCTCCAGGAGACCTTTTACTCAGCGCTCTCTATAGGTCCACCTGTTTCCATAGCAACATCTTGACCTTAGACCCTGTGGTTTGTCAGTCACCCAAAGGCACTCTTTTCTCTCTCTCACATGACTTGGGTTGACCTCAGCCTCCAAAATAAGCTAGGTTATGAGTAAAGATTTGCCAGTGACATGGAAACAAGCTACATTCCAATTTTATTGAACATTAGGTAATTTTAAATGTGTACATAAACCTACAAGCAATCTAGTTTCCTTTGCAATCTAATCTGTGCTGCCTTTTTTTAAAAATGCATTTGTAAATGTTGGTGCTTTAGCTCTAATTAAACTTATTCTGCTCATCCCAAATTCAGAATCAGGCTCGGGAGTTCCTGTTATAAATAATATAAAGGGTACTCAAAATATGAAATAATTACACAGGCTGAAAATATCCCAGTACTCTTCCTCCAGACCTTTAGTGCACAAATCATGCTTGGGTATTTGACTAAGACTTTGATGTGACCTGAATTTGGTAAGAAACTGGGTCCTAGCAGCTCTTCAAAGTCACCCCATTAGGAGAGAGAGAATAAAGGTCATCAGGAGGCAGGGGTCAAGAGTGTAAGGTCTCAGAAGTGGATTTATCCACCTATTTTTTAAAAGATTTGCAATACTACTTCTCCGTTTGAAAGCTGAAGACAATAACTTACATTTAAGTTCATGTAGGCATTGCCTCAGGGGCCGGGATACCCCGTTTCCCACTCAGCTCCTCCGGGGCGTGTAAGGCCTCTCCGGTTTCATCAATAGACCTTCTATCAAACCCCCAGTGAGACACCTGAAAGTCCAGACACTTAGTCTTTTCCACCTGGGCCCATCCTTTTTATTTTCATACATACATATTTTCAAATGTTAATTTTCACATGAAAATTGAGAGATCTTACTGTGTGTTTTTCAAGGCCCATTGTGGAATTTTAATATTTATGTGAGCAGTGAGATTGCCTTAATTCCTAGGCTGTCATCCCAGAATTCTCAGCTGTGGGAAGATGGGATAATGGTCGATATCAGATCTCAGGTGGGTCAGAAATGATTCTTCTCGCCACTGGCTATGCACCTTTTTCCTGCTCTGACATTCTCAGCTAAGAAAATTACTCTCCTAAATGCATAAGCCAAATTTGCATGAAAACTTGTCAGTTTTCCTAATTGTTCTTCTTTAATTATGGCTAAATCTGGTGAGCGGGCCTAGTTCAGCTCTTTGTGTCTTTGTTTTTCCCCATCCCTCCCAGACTACATGACTGGCAGGCAGAGACCAAAGCCAGTTCGCCTGCAGTGCTGGCCCCCATCGGGCCGGCTGGCCCAGAGGTAACGGCAGCGGGGCCACAGTTTCGTGCAGTCTGTGTTCCTTTCATTGAACAGGTTAATGTACAGACTGGTGGCTAGCAGACAGCTTCCCTAAGAGTCATCATTTCTGCCATCTGATAACCTTGACATCCTCTTCCTGTTGGACAGATACCTGCATTCAGGTAAGAAGGTTTGAAAAACAGGGGACAGAGTGTAATCTTCCTGGCCCAAAAGTGATATGTCACTTTGGTGAGCCACGTAGCCCCACATAGAAACAAGGGTTTGAGGGGCAGAGAAGGCAGGAAAGGCAGTGAGCAGAAGCTGTATATTGAAAGGAGGCGGATGATTTCATCATGAATAATTGGCCTTTCCCAACTAATAAAGAGTAATAATTTTCATAAATTCTTGAAGTGATACCTAACTACAAATCACAAAGACACTTTGTCCGGCATGGGGCCTGGCCTCATTTTCTCCCACACGCTCCCTACTGGGAGCCGCCTACCTGTGAGTGCTCAGTCTCAGGATGCTTGCGGGTCGGGCTGCATCGACTCGACTTTCTGTCCTGGACCACTTCCCGCCGGGGCCTTCTGTGCTTCTGCGCCGATCGGGACGGGCGGCCTGGTAAGACTGTCGCCTTGGCCTCCCCGTTTATGGTCTCTTTCCTCAGACTGCCTTTCTCCACCTCCATTTCAGTCTTTTCCCTGGTTTACCCCCTTGTGCTGCTGAAGTGCATCCACCTACTCTTCCTAAAAAGGGTGAAAAGGATAAACTTCATCTTTAAGAATTTTTATTCTACTTTCATACTGAATGCATAACTGGGTCAGTGATTACATTCTAAATTGGAATGGTTTTCATGAGAAAGTTGAAAGAATTGCTTCCTGTCCTTCTAGCACTCAAGATTACTTTTGAAGTCAAATGTTAGTCTGATTCCTTGACTTTCCTGTGTGACCCCGGGGATCTTCACCCCCAGGCAGGGCTGGCCACTGGGCAGGTAACTGTCACCCGGCCCCTGCGCTCGGAAGGGCTCGTTCCAGGCTCCATGTCTCTGAATTGTGTTTTCTGACTGACGTTCCGTGGGACAGCAGAACAGGTGTTGGTGCTCAAGCATGGTTGCACCTGCTGCCACCTTCCTGCATTCCTGGGGGGCATTCTCAGCAGCCCACGCCCCAGCCACCTTTACACTGAGAGTGTATGGTTTCTGTGAACTATAACTATGAACAGTGATTGAGACTTAGTGATGTACTTACTGTCTTTCAATTCCCAGAGAAAATCCTACTTGATTATGACACCTTATTCATTTAAAACATTTGATTCCTAGTTGCTATCTTTAAGTTTGGACTTTTGCATATTTATTTGGAAATATGTTTAGTCAGAAGCTATTTATTTTTTACTCTCTTTTCAAGATTTAGTATAAGTTATGTTTGGATTCATGAGGAAAAGGATTCATAAGTTTTCTTAGCCAACTCTGAATTCACCCATAAAATCCTTGAGCAGAACAGCCATCTTGAACTTTTATGTAGAAAATAAAATCTTTAAGACCTGAGTTCAAAACATAAGATAAAAATGTAAGACCTTTTGGGGATAATAGGAGAGGCTCCTTGGGTGGTTCTGGTCGGGAGGCAGCACGGCAGAAGGAAACCTCTCAGGACCGGAGCTGAACACCCCCCTCCGAGATCTGCCTGTCGCGCTTGCTGACTAGATAATTTCTCTGGGCCACATGCAAACGGAGTAAGAGTAAGATGCTGTGAGTGAAATAATGGCAGGATAATCTAACACATAGCATCTTTAATTATATATGCAATAAAATCCACAAAAACATCCCCTTCTAAAATAATGCTATATTTTAACAAAACAAGAGAACATCAAACTGTGGCAAAAAAAACTCATCATACCAGAGAATCCACCAAGAATCAAATGTGGGTGTTTTTCTCATTTTAAATGCTAAAGACAGCTAGTGACCATCTTGATCATCAAATACGAAACTGTGAACTTCTTTTCAGGTAAAATGTTTCAGCAGATACATTTGAAGACCAAGACCCTTGGTGGAGGTTTCTGGGCTGAGGTCTGCTGCCAGCGCTGGCTCGGGCTCAGCAGAGCCGGACAATATGAGCATCTTTCAAAGCTTTGCTCCTCTGGCTTCATCTGCAACAGAGTCGCTGGAAGGGCCCCTGAGGGCACAGAGGCTCTGATTCAGCAAGTCCTAGGTGAGGCCGGATAATCTGCATTCGTCCCAGGTTCCCCGGCAACGTGGATGCTGCAGGTCCAGGACCACACGTGCAGAACTGCAGCCACAGAGAAGTTGGTCTTTCTGTCAGTGAAGCCCTCCCGAGACCAAATGTGCATGCTGCTCAGGGCTTACCACAAACCTCTTCTCTTCTGGTAAGCCCAGTTCCATTAAGGTGCTCAGACAGATACTAGTGTCCCTATTTTTCACATTTAGAAACAGCCCTGTGATTTGTCCCCCAAATCATTGCAAGTATCCCTATGAAAACATTAGTACCTTGGCCTCTGACGAGAATCCCTCAGGCATCTGAAGCCCTTGAGTACTAACTGCCCTGTTTGCACTCTGAGTAAATCCCTTCTGTTTAGAGAGGGCATCCTTTCAGTTAACACAAATCCCTGCGGCATTTACGGAAGTCAAGCAAGACAGAAAACTGGGGGTTTTAAAAAACAGTATTCTAAGTCTCTTGAAATCAGGGACAATGTGTCTGAAGCCCCAACACCTAGCTGCATGCCATGCTTAAAATATAAATTCAATCATTTTTTTAATAAGTAGGATAAGTCTGTATTTGTTTTAGAGTATTTAATGTTCCCTTTCTTTTCGTGGTATGTCCAGACCCATAATGAGATACCCCAGAGTGGGACCGATTTGGAATGCCAAAGAAACATGCTTGATTCTGGCATGTCAGCTGAGGGAAACCTATAATAAAATAGGAAAAATACATTTTAATAACTCAAAAAAGGTCATTTTTCTAAAAAAAACACACAAAAAAAAACCCCACAAAAACAAAACTATAAATCTAGCCAGAAACTGATTCCAAGAACAAGTCTTTTAAAAAGCCACCTGAGATCCACAGTGGTTTCCTCTCTGATTACATGCATCAAACCAAAGCAGAAAATAACATTTCACTTGACCTACATTGGTGATGTTCTAGAAGAGAGTTAAGAAAACTCGAACTTTCTAATAATTTATCAGAACATGTTTATTCCTAAAATGTAAATTGGAGAGTTTATTTTAAAATATTTCTAGAGCATAATTTATAATAAAAAAAATTTTTTAAATACATTTGTATTTCAAACTCCTGTTATAAGATGAAAAAAATGCTCAAGCCCGAGCAGAAAACATTAATCCATAAAGCATCAGCCACCTAAAACGAATAAGAGTGCAACAATGAGGCTGTTATCCAAGGGATACCATTTTATATAAGCAGAAAACACAGAGAAGATACAGTGACTGGAATGCATGAAATGAAGAGAAGGGCCGAGTCAGGACTCTGCATCTGGCCGTCCAAGGTCAGGGCACCGACCACAGCTCCCCCTGCTGGGAGAACACGCCAACACCACCTCGGATTCACTGGGTGGGGAGCAGGTGACCAATGGAAAAAATTAGCCAAGTAATTAAGGCCATTCATAAACAAAGTAACCATGAAATTACTTTTCTAAGGGAAAATTATTGCAATTCTACAACATGCTTCAATATTTATCATTGACATATTGAGTTGACATACACTGTGGATTTCCTTGAAGAGAATAGAGCGTGTCACACTTCCCCAACTTATCCTGGCCATCTTACTGATTTTTTATTGTGGCTGTGAGAAATTAATGCAAACTCAGTGGCTGACGACCACACAAATTGATTCTCTTACCAGTCCAGAGTCCAAAATATGTCAGGAGGCTAAGGGAAAATCTACTTCGTTGCCTTTCTAGCTTCTAAGAGGCCACCTGCCTCCCTTGGGCTGAGGCCTAGGTGCCACCCTCAAAGCCAGCGGAGTAGCAGCTCCCAACCTTTCCCTCTGTCCCTGCGCATCCACTGTCACATCTCTGAGTCTGACCCTCCTGCCCCCTCTACAAAATCCTTAAGATTCCACTGGGCCCACTCAAATAACCCGGAATAATCTCCCCGCCTCTTGATCACATGTGCAAAATCCCTTTAGTCATGTGAGGTGACATATTCCTAGATTCTGGGGATTAGGAAGTGGTCATCTTTGGAAGGCCACTATCTACTCAGCCACACCCACAGAGTCTTTTTCTTTTTCATGGGACCCCACTGCAGTCTTGCTGAAGTAGTGTCCTGTAGAACAAAGCTTCGGAAGCTTGAGTATTTAATGGGAGACAGACAAGAGCCCAGACCCTGGAAGCAGAGGTGAGCTAATGAAGAGTAAGCTGCACAGCAGAGACCAGTTCACTGCGGAGAGACCATAACACCGGAGCCTGCGGCCTGCAGCCTGGGCCACGGTGACCACGTCAGCAGTCAAATGAGGTGAGGAAAACACCCGCACCGTCCGGCTGTGCCTCCAGGTCCTTTACATGCTGCGCTGGATGCTCTTTAAGAGCCTGAAGTAGCAGGATGTCATGCGCCTTGTCCTCGAACATAAGACCCTGGGGAAATGTCAGTGACAACAAAAAGAAGAGAAGAGGGGGCTTCCTCTACAGAATCATCAGAGTTCAGTAAAAAATCTAATGAGGAGAAATTGTGGGGAGCTGAGCACTTGTGAGAACGGGGAGAGGACGTGGGAACCAGGACACTGAGCTCCACAGGCTGCAGGGTCACGGAGCACAGGGACAGGCGTGGCGGGTGTGAGAGGCGGCACACGGGGCCCAAGCCAGCTGCAGGGCAGGGGCACCTGGTGGCATGGAGACCTGCCGAAAACCGCGTGCACGCTGGGATGGGATGGTAACATCACAGCACAGATACAAGTAATTAGATGTTAGAATTAAATTATGTTTACTGCTATTATATTTATATCCAATTAAAATTGTGTGTAATTAGGTAAACTAGCATAAGAGATGGGTTTCCTCCCTGGCTCACTTTGCTGAAGGGAACCAGCAGGCGGTGAGCCAGGGGAAGGGGGAACAGGTGCCTCATCCCGGAGGTGCCTGTGCAGCAAACAGTGAAAGTTCGGGTGCTGCGGCACATCCAGAATGAGGACTCCCACTTGGGGGCAAAGCAGAGGGCCAGTCTCCACAGACGCCCATGGGCTCCAGATCTCACCCTCCTCCCCAGTGCCCACACCTGCCCTTTTCCTGCACCAGGGAAGGGCGAGCAGGGCTCCAGTCCTCACGTCCTGAGCATGGGGCCTCGGGCAGGAAGGCAGTCCCCCAGCAGGTGCAGCTGTAAGGTCCCCCTCCTGGTCCTCCTTGACGGTGCGCAAGGCCGAGCCATGGCCCGAGGAATCGTCCTGGGGCCTCGGGACTACCCGCTGCCAGGAAGCAGAACCACCGCGGGACAGGCAGAGGAGAGCCAGCCCGGGACTGCCGCTGGTCCCGGGCTGCAGCTGCACCGCAGCTTGTGGGGACGGCGGGGCTGCGGAGGACGTACCCCCAGGGGCGGATCCCTGGGAGCCCACACCTGGGGCAGAGCAGGGGAGCAGTGCGTGCCGCTGGGCTGTGTCACTCAGGGAGTTGCGTGTTTCCCGGTGACTGCACTGACCCATGAAGGGGGACACCTGCTGGCAATCGGAGAGTGACCAGGGCGGTGCTCGCTGGGGAAAGAGGTCTGCCTGCTGCACATGGCTCGGTGACGCGAAGGTGCCACCATGGTGCCACGGGGAGCAGCGGTGGTAAGAGGTGGCACAGAGCCGCCAGGACGGCGGGAGGCACTTGGCTCTGGAGCCTCTTCGTGCCACCAGCCGCCAGCAGCGCCGCGGAGTCTGGGTCTGAGCCTGGATCTGCACCCCTCCCCACCCCCGCCACCTGCTTTTTCCTGAGCACCAACAGGGCCCCGACGACTGCAGGCAGAATCCGTACCTGCAGGTAAACGCAGGGAAAGCGCGGTCCGCCCTGCGTGCTCTGCACAGTCCTCGTACACAGTAAACGCCCCGAGGGCACGGTGACGCCTCACTCTTATCGAACCCCACGAGAAACTTTGTGCGCATCATACATTTGTTAGATAAAATCACAGTGATAACAGCCAGGGCCTCCGCCGTGAGCTCACGTCTGGGTCCGTTCCACAGACGCACTGATTCCCGAATTACAACGGGTACGGCGCTGCCGTCTGGGAATTCATGGCGGAGCACCTCCCCGGAAAGTGGGACGTCGGCAGTAATTAACAGCAGCTTGTGTCCACTGTGAGGCGTGATGTGATTTCTGGGCTTGAGTCCACTGCCCTGGGATGGAAAAGGAATAAAATAGGAGCATTAAAAGAACCCCTATAATCGTGGTGCCTAAGCCGAGAGGAATGGCTGTGAGGAACCGCCGGGGGCTCCAGTGAGGCCGGTGGGTGAGCCACTTGGTAGGTAAATTTGGGAAGTTTTCAACTCTTCACAGAGCATTTTTGGTGACTCATGAGCAAAAATGTGATTAAAAATATTACCAAATTTATTTCCTTCAGATCCATCACTCAGACACTGTTTATAGACTTGGATAAAAGTTCCTGAAGTCACAGTTTCTCAATATGGTTTGAGCAGCTGAAAGAGATGCTGTAATGAAAGTCATCTTTCAACCTGGCCGCCTCTTTCTTACTCCCATGAATGCAGTAATAAGTGGTATCAGTTTACATAGTCGGGTATAAATGTCTCTGTGATCCAGGCAAGATGAGACCATCCCTATGACCTAAATACAGCCTCACCTGCATTATGCAGTCAGAGAACATGCTGATAACAGCAGCAACATGGTTTTTCTTACACCTGGTGAATCAACATTGACCAGCTTGCTCCTTGGGATCCCTGCTGCCCCCAGAAGCCACTCTATAACTAGATCACCCATGTCTGAACCCCAGAAACCCTACATACAGCACTGAACTTCTGGTTGCCTGCAGAAGCTGATGAAATTACCATCTCAAAAATATTTTCAAGCAGTTCTTACATGGATGGTAAGTTCAGCTGGGCTCCCCTGAAGCAGGGACCAAGGTAGAAAATTCTTGGGAACAGGATCCCCAGAGTATGATCCGATGAAAAGGTTCTAGAGAGGATTTTTTACACACACAAAATAATTAAATAAATAAATGTGGTACAATATAATCCTCAGATACAAGAACAAACATTTTTTAAAGTTTAGTAGTAGCTCTGGGCTCTGAAATTAAGCACAGCAGGAAACGAGTGTTGTGGATTTCAAAAGAGATTGCACACTCTTGTTGAAGCTTCAGTTGGCATATTTCTGTGTAACCTCCAACACTTGTATAACCGCAAACACAGCATGAAGGTAATTTGGAAACTATGGAATTCCAGTAGGCAAACCGAACATTTTAAAAAAAATCTGGATGCCCCTGGAATTTCCTCTCGCTTCATTTCATTAAGAATTCTAATGTAAAAATCACTGTAAAGTCTTTGAAGGCTAGACATGTAGTGAAGGTGCCATGTAATAAGCAATGTATTACACTAACCAAGATCTGTTTATCACATTACAAGTGCCACGCAGCATCCAAGGTTCTAGGAATATAGCACATAAAACAAAATAGAATGTATGTCCTTAAGAAGTTTACACTCTGAGAAAAATAGAGTAATTTACGTAAGAGTTCATATGTAAGATGGCAGTGAAAACTGTGCAGAAAAATAAAACACGGAAGAGGAATGCTAAGGAGAGAAGGGAGGCGGCTCTCCTAAATAAGGCTTCCAGGGAAGAGCTCATTGGGAAGTTAGCTGAACAAGGATTGAAGCCATGTGGATGTCTGGGAAAGATCATTCCAGGCAGAGGGAGGAGCAGGTGCAAAGCCCGAGTTAGGACCATGGCTGCATGAGCTAAGATCCAAGAGCCAGTGGAAGTTTACGAGAATGAGTAAGGGATGAGGAGAGTGAGAGACGAGGGTGTTATAAGCCACTTAGTGGATGTTGGCTCTTACTCTGAGTGAGATGGTAAGGAGAGATGTCGTTTGATGGATGATTTCCAGAAGCACTCTGATTGCTGGGCTATGAACAGATAGGAAACAAAGGCAGAAATACTGAACGTTTAGAAGGCTCCTGAGGCAGGAGAAGATGGTAGCTTGAGCCAGGATTGTAGCAATGGCTGTGATTAAAAAGTAGTCGTATTCTGGACGTATTTTGAATAAAGAGACACAAATGTTTTGCTGTCAGATTGGATATGGGCTGAGAGAAAGACAGGAGTCAAGGACCCTTAAGTGTTTGGCCTGAATAACTGGGAGGGTAAAGTCGCCATTTAGGAGAGGGAGGGCCCCACCGGAGAGCCAGCCCAGGGGCGGAGGGAACAGGAATCTGCATCGGGACATGTCGCACGATGTTGCTGAATGAGGAGCCATCCAGGTGAGAACACAGATTTAGTCGTCACAGAATGAAGCTGATTTTTAAAGCCAGGAAATGGTGAGACCACTAAGGTGTGAAAGAGGAGGGCAAAGAGAAGGGGCCTTGGGACTCAGCCCTGGAGCAGATCAGAATTCAGAGGCTGGAGAAAAGGGAAGGACAAGTTAGAAAAAGACTAGGCGGGGGTGATCAGCAAAGCACGAGGAAGAGGTTCGGACTGAGTCTTTGAAGCCAGGCGAAGAGAATATCTCAAGGAGGAGACAGAGATCAACCCTGGCTAAAAATGATGACAGGTCAGCAAGAGGATCCTGGGTCTAACCTTCTATAAACTCTAAGTATTATGTGATAGAAGCCATCGGTGTCCTGCAAAGGGACAATTTCAGGAGCTGTGTGAGAGCGAGTCAGTTTCTGAGACAATAGGCAAAAAGAAACAAGAGTGAGTAGACATACCTGACTTTTTGGTAAATGTTGCTATAGAAGGGATTACAGCTACGAGAGGGTCACTACAAGAAGGTGATGTAGGGTCAAGAAGAAGTTGTATTTTATTTTAAGATGGAGAAGTAACAGCAAGTGTGTCTGCTGATAGGAATGATCCCACTGAAAGCTTATCAATTCAGCTAGTGACAAGCATCTGATCTGTTCTCACAGACAGTAGCCTTCATTTCTAACAGCAGCCTCTGGGCCACTAAACCATCAACTGCTAATGAAAAAGAAAAACCTTTAACACACTTATTACGTGCTAAATTGAGAACATAAGTGGCCTATTTCTATGCTTTTCATCTCTCAGTATGTTTAACAAATATTCTTCATTGTTGACCACCATTTTGGCCAAAAAATTTCCCACAATTTCAATAATCACCATGAATAACTTGCCTGATGAGCACTTCCTCAATATTGGACATATTCATAAAGATCCATATCATAGGCGTTCTGATTGGGAACGTCCTCTAAGATCTGTTTCTGGGAAAAGGAGCAGAGGCCGCTGGGAGCTACATGCCACTGAGGAGGTGCAGGAATATAGGGGCTCGGCCCCCCTGGGTGCTTGAGAATCAATCCTGGGTGAACAGTAGACTCACTTGGGAAGCTTTCAAAAAATGACACCTGGATTCAGCCTCAGAAATTCTGGGGTTCACTTGGTCTTGTATAGGACCCGGATATCTGCATTTTCAAGAGCTCTCCAGAGGATTCCAATGAACAGTATTTAAGAACCACTATTCTTGGTACATATTTTTATAGCCACTTCCACATTCTGAGGGTTTCATCACAGGTAATAAAGGACCAGTGAGGTGACCTTCTAGTCTGCTCAGCAAGAAATGAGGTGTGACAGGGCCTCTGGCTCAAAGATGACATTCATCTTAGTAAAAGCTTTCGGACCCACCTTGGACGAGCTTTCAATGATGCGCGCTGCTCTGAATGAGTCTGCTCGTTCCCCTCCCCCAGTTTTCCAAAACCTAACTGAATTGTGGGCCTAGAACATCTCAGAACCTCTCTCCATACTGCTGACGGAAGCAGTCTTTGTTTATGCCACCTGGTTGGGCAGAAGGCAGAACAGAGAGCGGGCCCCTCGGGGTGCTGTGACCCTGTGTACAAGCGGGCGCTTCACTTTCCTGTTACTCTGATTTGCTCTTCACCTCCTTGAGCATACTGGTTTCTACCCTCTCTCAGGGTTCTTTCCTGCATTTATTTTTGTCCTTCTCTGCCTTTCTCTTCTCTCTCCTTGTGGGTAGCGGCGGAGCAGAGGGCAGAACAGAGGGTCACCTTCAGGAGCGTGACATCTTGGGAGACCCTTATACTCGTTTAGAAAGCACTTGACAAAGAAGGGAGGTGCTACGATGGCCCATCAGAGGAATAAATCCAGAAAATGAGTTCCCATGCAGGTGTTCATTTACTCAAAAGGAAGAAAGTTGGAAATGGAAAATAACATACACCAGATATTCACATCCATTTTAAATACACAATCTATCTGTTCAGTAGAGAATATTATGCCTTACCCTATTGGAAACAGTTTGAAATGGTAGTCCTGCTGCATTTTAAAGCTCCAACACACCCTTGAGAGAGTGATTGACAATGCATTTTCAGTATAATCAACATAAGTGGGCTTTCAGATCCAGTGCATGTATGAACGAGGTTCTTTAGAGGAAATAATTTGGGACTAAAGAGAAGAAATCGTGTATTACCATGTACAGCACTTAGCTCTCAGTCTTATGCACATATTAATTTAGCACTTACTAAATACTGATAAATGAGAACAAATAGGTACAAACTTCCAATTATAAAATAAATAAGTTGTGGAGATAAAAAGTACAGCATAGGGAATATAGTCAATAATACTGCAATGACTTTCTGTGGTGACAGGTGGCAACCACATTTATCATGACGAGCACTTCATAATGTATATACTGTTGAATCACTGTGTTGTACACCTGAAACTAATATAATATTGTATGTCAATTAAACTTCCATTTTAAAAAGCAAAATAAGTAAAAAATATAGGTAAATTAACGAAGTTCTATAATAATTCTTAAATAATTCAGATAAAAAACATTAAATTTCTTTTTCACTCTTGACATTATCACATCTTTTTGATAAATCAGACTTTTTTTAAAACCAGTGAGACTTTGGTCAAAAAATGCTAGAAATCTGCAGTATCATTTAATCATTAAAATAACTTTGTTAAACATGCTGATCACATACCAGGAATCACAGACACTAGGCGATTTAGGATGAATCCAAAGAAAATAAAATGATTCTAGGAGATAGAAAAAAAATAGCTAATTGAGTTTCACAAAATAAATTGCTTTCATGGTTTCAACTGAGGTAATGATTTCATCTTTTGAAAGCACTATTTGGAAGTTAAACTGAAATTATGAAACTGAAACATAGCTAATCAACTGTTATTTGCAAAGTGTTAGTCCATTATTTTCCATTTATAATAACTGGTCACTATTTCGATAGTAAGTGGACTTTTAAACTTGAGTCTCCCCGCACAAAAACACAAAGATTCTGGATCCATTTGAATTGAAGCCTTAAATGAGTTAACTCATTACCCTACTTTAACCATGTAAAGTTCCTTTAATGTCTAATACAAAATACCTTAATACCTAATAAAAAGGATCCTACAACAGGTAATATATCTTGGGCACATTCATTTATTTGTTCTCACTTGTTATTTATTTGTTTAAGTATCTGTATTGCTGGTATATTATGAGTTTCTTGAGGACAAAGCCTGTTCAAATCTTTACCCCCAGTAACTAGCTCAGAGACACAGAGGAGACATTTGATAAATGTTTATGTATCAGGTTTCTTAGTTGCTTGGCACAGAAAGCCTATACTGTTAGACATTTTATGTTACAGATATGGACTATAAAGAGCCATCTGTCCATTAATCATTTTCTTCAGTGGGTACTCCTTGCAAAGGGCTTCAATCTCTGGTCCACAAGATGTATATGGTCATTGAATGCTTCTGTTCATTTTGTTTGGCCTGAGGAGCGTTTTAAAAACCAGTAACTAGGCAGGCCGTGTGCCTACAGTGAGGCCAGTAGAGGATGTGTGGCCCCCGCTGTCTTATTCCAGGACCATTTCACACCCTTTGCCCCAGCATAAATCCTACATGCATTTGAGCTTATAAACCTTACCTCCTGTGGTCCAAAATTTTAGAACTGAAAGGCCACCATAATTTGTCTACCTCAGCCAAGATTCTAGACAGTGTCTATGTGGTTCTAGACTACATCATTCCATTAATTTTTTTCTTAATTGCTGTGTAAATAAAATGATACATATTTGGTAAGTTTTGGTGGTTAGGAGTCCAGGCATAGCCTCCCTGGGCCCTCTGCCAACAGTCTTATAAGGCTGCAGTCTAGCTGTCAGCTGGGCTTCGTGCCTTTCCGGCTTGGGTTCACGTGACTGGTGTCAGAATTCAGCTCAGCACAGCTGTAGGACTGAGGTTCGCCTTCTGGCCGGCTGTCAGCCCTTTAGAGACCACATTGTCCCTTGCCATGTGACCCTCTCACAGTGCTTAGCTTCCTCAAGACCAGCAAGAGAACCTCTCACTTTAGGAAGAGTCCAGTCCCCTTTCTGAGGATTTTACATGATGAAGTCTAGCCCACCCAGTATAATCTTCCTTTTGATTAGCTCAAAGTCCACTGATTTGGAACTTTAATTAAACTGCAGAATCCCTCCACCTTTGTCATATAACATACCCTAAATACAGCTATGACACCCCATCACATTCAGAGGTTCCACCCATGTTCAAGGTGAAGGGATCATACAAAAGCCAGAAGTCTTGGAGACCATCTTAGACTTCTGCTGGCCACAGTGATAGATATCCTTCAGATAAATCTTGTTTCCCAGGATGCAAAAGTGTGTTAACATCGATTGGTATACATGCATATTTATTTCATAATAAAATATGTAATATATATTATATTGTTTCATTTAAAATGTTACATGCATGTATATGTCTAGGTATATATGTCTGGATATATATGCACACATGTATACATAAATATGTATGTAGATCTACATGTGTGGCTATTACATACATGCATATATATGTATATATGTGTGTGTGTTTATTTTTCTTTCCATTTCTCTTTCTCCTCTAATTGTCTTTCCTTTTATTCTTCTCTCCTTCTCCTCTTGTTTTTTCTCTATTTTTCACCAATTAAATACCAAGTGCAGTTTATTTATATATAACTTCCCGAAAGAAAGAGACTTTATCATGATAATGAGAAACCAGGCTGAGATTTTCACTGTCATTCATAAGAGAGCATTTAATGGGACACTATGGTGGACCACATGTCCGCATGTATAAATGAGATGGAGTTTACTGTTTACACTGGAGAGCTCGCTAGAAAAGAAACTGATGTACCCTCTTAAACATGCGTGCTTGTATAAAGAAAAACACACCATCTGTAAACCAATTTCCTTAGGGAAATTAAGGACATTTTTAGAGGATTCACAATGAAGTGAAATAAAAGTTTGATAGAGCCAATTCTCTACTTTGTTCAATAAAAATCCCTGTTTCAAGAAAATGGATTAATGACTTTGCTCAATGTATTTGTCTAATGGATTATCTCAAATTTGCAAAGCTTGAGAAGATAAAATGAGTAAGAAAGTGTATTTTAGAGATTGTCCTATGTAATCAGAGATTTGAAACTCATTTTACTCATAAGTATTCAGGAGTGGGAATTACAGGGAAGATGTTGCAGGTGCAGATGGTAAGAACAACAAAAGTATGCATCATAAACCAGGCTACCGTGGGGTCCACAGTGAGGATCAACCATCAGCAAGTCTAAAGCCCTGGTTAAAGGCCATTTCTATTTTAACTAGTCTGTAATTTAAGACAAGATCTCACTTTCTTCACATATGCATTATGAATAATACTAATGTCTCTGTCCACTTCTCAGGGTTTTATAATTGACCAATAAATGGAAACAGCACGGAGATAAATTTCAGAGAGAAGTTTGTTATAGTTCTGGCTATGTGGACTTGGACAGGTTATTTATCTATTCTTGAATTCCTTTCTATGGAAAATAACACCTAGTCTCAGGATTATTTTAAAGACTAAACAACTTAGACAAACAAAATACATAATTTGTAAATGGTGCCTATTTTATTAGAGTTATTAACTTAAAATATCATTAAAATATAAGTTGCAATTATTAATGACATAGACCTAGAAAGATTTCCCCACTAGAGCAAAGGACGACGGGTGGAATTTATTCTGCATGTGTAAGAATACAGTGCAGAGAAGGCATGTTTTCACTGCATTTCCCACCAACCTCAGTTCTTTATTTTAGATCCAAATGAATGAAGCAAGAAAGACTGGGGAATGGTTAGAACCTGCTCTGTGGTCTGAGAATATTTAAAGTGATTCTAAATATATGGATTTTGGAATTATTAGTTGGTCACATCATTGTTTCAGAATATTATAGTCAACAGACTGCATTGATCTCACTATACAGTATAAGGAATAAATGCTTGGGAACCCTTTTCACCCAATAGATGTTTTTCCTTAAGTTTTGTGACATTTCTTTCTAGACCATTATTACCTCGTGTATAAGATAAAGAAGGTTTATCTATGCTTCAACATTCTGTGTGCTATAAAGTATAAAGAATGTTTTTTCATAAAGAAGAAGTCGATCTTGTACCCAAATTATGCACAAAATGTGCTTTAGAAGAATCATTTACATGGCGATAAGAATGATCCTATGACAGACAATGGATAACATGTTAAAATACAGGTATCAAGGGGGGAGAAAGTCTGAATCTACATATGTAAATATATATATATATATATATGTCTGCATATATTCAGCATAGAAACTTTTGCATGAAACTCATTAAAATCTTTTCGTGAGCCTAAGTTGCTCCCGGGAAGCTGGAGGATACCTGCTCGCTTGCGATCACAGTACCCACTTTTCCGTGACAGCAAATCTCAAACTAAAGCCTGCCAGAATTACTGCCATGTAATAACAAACATGTGCAAAAGCACTTATACAACCTTTTCCTGTCAGCTTGATGAAGCTCCAATTCCATGCTTTTTTGTGATTAAGCAACCATTTTTTGCATAAAGGGTTTTCACACCCAGCAATATTTTAGAGGCCGGCTTCAATCAATCTGGTATTTGACACAGCTGACCAAGATATTCTAGCCCATGCCTGCATTAGCCTCAGGCACCCCGGAAGGTGAGGGTGGAAACTTGCCTTGCCTCTGTCCTGTAGGAGCCGTGGTGGGCCGTCTAAATGGACTTACCAGTCTGTGTATGTGGAATACAACTGAATTCACATATAACTTATAGGTACATTCATTGCTTTCATTAGAAAACCACTGCATTCACCAGGGAACGTCCTTTCCTAATATCCATTTGTAAAGGCTCTGGTGTTTGTCAGATACACGGTAGCTGACACACCTGTACTTGCCTTCTGATGAAGTGTGTATATATATTCCTCGCGTGGATAAAGTGGTCTCTAGGGGGAAAACTAACAGCCCCTGGAGTGAAGTTAACACCTTGTCTCCTAGGCTGAAATGTCTCAAAGCACATTTCCAGTGTCGCAACACCTTGTAGCGTTTATCTCGAACCCAGATCTCTCCTGTGAAATCTAGACTCCCAGCTCAGCAGCCTACGAAACGTGACCGTTAGCCTCCCAATCGGTTCCTACGATGGCCCTTGCCCCCTGCAGTGTCCGAGCGTCACCACAGGCCCGTGAGCGCCCTGCCTCCTTGCCCTAGAATCGGGGGCTGCTCAGGGCGGGGGTGGGACCTTCTCAGCCCTGCGCTGAAAACCCTCCAGCGATTTCCCATCTCAGGGGGAGGGTGAATGAAGATCGGCCCCAAACCCGACGTCCTCCGGCCCCTTCTCCCCCTGCCGCCCCCGCCCCAGCCTCAGCTGCCGCCCTGGCTTCCCCGGTCACGTCGGGCAGGCTCCCACCTCGAGGCTGTGGGACATGAGGCCGCTCTCCGCAAGGAGGTGCATCCGGCCCGCGGCTCGCCCCTCCACCTGCCTGGGAATCTGCGCTGACGTCACTGCACCAGTTTTTTTCCTCTGGTTACTGTAGCAGTCGCCACACACTCCGTGGATTGAAGCAATGGCATTCATTCTCCCACTGTTCTGGGGGGCGAAAGTCCAAAATGAAGGACCCGCCAGGGCCAGGCCCCCTCTAGAGGCCCTGGGGAGGATCCTTTCCTGGGATCTTCCAGCGCCTGGGGGGGACGGGCTTGTGGACGCATCTCCCGGTCCCTGCGTCCCTCGGCACAGGGCCCCTCTTCTGACCATATGAAATCTCCTCCCTCTGACACAATAAAAGTTGTAAAATTCAGGGCCCCTCGAGTAATCCAGGCGCATGTCCCCATCTCTGGATCCTTAACTTAATCACATCAGGGAGGCCTTTGCCATCCAGGGTGACCTTCACACATGCCGGGATCCAAGCCTGACCTCTTTCGGAGAAGCCGTTTGTCAGCCGACCACAGTCACCTCCTCAGGGCGGCATCCTCACAGCCCTGCTTCACACCCACCACCCTTCCCCCCGCTCTCCCTGTCCCCTTCCTTCTCTTTATGTTCCCCTTGGCATTTTTCACCCGATGGCACGCTCTGTATTTATTCGCTTATTTCTTACATTCTTTGGCTCCTTCAGCTAAAATGAAAGCACCTGGGTTAGAGCAGGTGGACAGCCAGGCATTTGCAGGAGGGGATGTGGGTGGTGTTCACATCGGCTGGGTGCCCACATCCTACCCATCCATGCCAGCTGGCCTCGTGGGACCTGGACTGGGGGTGTGGACAGCAGGCCAGCCCACACTGGCTGGTTCCAACATGGGGGAAGCTGACCGAAACCGCACCCCAAAGTCCATTAACAGAGTCAGATCACACTCCTGCATCATTAGCATAGTGAAAATCCTACCTCCCTGCCCCAGGACAGCTCCGAGGAGAACCAAACACAGCCAAACCCCGTCCCCACGGAGGGTGGAGCAAGCCCGAACTCCGAAGAAACTGCACCTGTTCCCTTTGACCCTGACCCCCTGCGTGAACATCCCTCCCCCTTTACATAGGAAAGGCCCCCGGCTGTTCCCCCAGCATGACTCGCCCCAGGTCTGCCTGTGCCCCGCTCCCTGGGCACCCACTCCCAACTCCCTTTCAACTCTGAACGTACAAATAAACTCTCACTGCTCAGTGGCTTTTCTGCACCCACTCCTGTACCCTTTCTTGAGACCAAGGGCCCGTCTGGGAGACAGAGTCACTCTCTGCTCGTCGCTGGCCGTCCCCCCGCATGGAGAACGAGGTCGCACAGCAGGCCTCTCGTGAGCACGCTCAAGTGAACAAACGGATGAATGGGGGAAGGAAGAGGTTCAGGGTGTTTCAGGTGAATGGGAAATGTGTTCAGTGGCTGGAAGGGGGTCCCCCAAAGATGCGCACATGTCCTCACTGGGGAGGAAGAAGTTTCCTCTAACCTTGAAGTTCTAGAGGGTTTAAGAATCAAACCGACATGAGACCGACTAACAGGAGAAGAAAACAAACTTTAATAATGCAGATTCTAAACACAGTCAGCAAGAATTAGGTATGTGGTGTATCCTGAACCCCCACAGGGGTTTGAGACCTCAAAGAAAAAGGGAAGCAACTCACAGGAATATGAAAGAGAGCAAATGTTTGGTGAACAAATGTTTGCTGGGCTGCACAGAAGTCACTGGGCACAGAGGAATTTCAAATAACTGCCACATCCTCCCAGTCTTTTACCCCTAGTCTACAGGGCCATGGAGCTCTCTGTGGGGGAGCTTTCCCCCAGAGCAGTGCCTCCATCTGAAGTCTTTCACTGAAGTAAGGAGGGCGGGAGAAAGTCAACGCTTCTCCCTGAGTCTTGGGCCTTAATAGTTTCAGCTCTGAATTAATTGGGGCATCGGGTGCCACATCTCGGGCAGCCTGCTCCTGGCCACTACGCCTAACCCCAGCACTGGGACTATTACCTTGTGTGGAAAAAGAAGGAACAGTACATTATACTGTAAAAGGATGTGATTAAAGATCTTAAGAAGAGGAACTCATCCTGGATAATCTAAGTGAGTCGTGAATCAATCACAGGAGAGAAGCAGAAGGGGGCAGAGCAGATCCCATGTGGCAGAGGAGGGCACTGGGGTGATGTGGCCCCAAGCAAGTCAGGCTGGCAGCCCCGAGGAGCTGGGAGGGCAGAGACGGGACCCCTGCCAGTCTTGGAGGGAACACCATGCCCAACACCTCCACGTTAGAGCACTGGCCCCCAGAATGGTGCCTGGTGCCCTGGGCACCCGGCTTGCGGTGACTGTTAGAGTGGCCACAGGGAGTTAATTCAGTGTGGGCATTCCAATGGTTTCTAATAATACCTCTGGTTGCTACAGAAAGGAAGAATATAAACAGACACAGCTACCTTATTTTTACCACAGGGGAAATTGTTCTTGAAATTTACCTGGAATAATCATCAGGTCCCTGTCACCCTATGAAGAACAGAGATGCTAAAATTTCCTGTGTTTCAGATTTGTCCTCACTTCTGACAATTTTGGGTAGATTAGATGATCTTTATACCCCAGTTTTTTCATCTGTAAAATAAGAAAAAAACAACCAATGCTTTCCTCAAAAGCAGGCCTGAAATTTAAGAGTTCGGAATTATAAAGTACTTAGAAACATGCCCACACCTAGCACACAGTAACTGAATGACAATGGTTACATTTACTCAGGGTATTTGTTCAGATTTCTCCACAGCCTGGAGCCCCGACCTCCAGGACTCCAGTGTGACAGGTGGGCTGGCCAGTGACCTGGTCTGGGGAAGACTGTGCTGCTCGTGTTGCCTCTTTTAGGAAGTATTTATCCCTCAAGCAGCTCACAAGCTACCCTGGAAAAGAAAACGGCACCACGGCCAGGCATTGTTGCGTTGCTTTAACAACAGACATGCAAGCAAAGTGCCGTGGGGACACGGTGGCAGTGGGTACGCTGGCCTGGGAGGTGCAGGAAAGACTCTGCAGGAGAGGATAAAAGCACAGAGGCAGGAGCAGGAGCTAAGAGAGGACTTCTGGAAAGTTCTGGAATATTCAAGCAAGGGATTACAAATTCCAGTGGAGTTGTACCAGAATTACTCAGGGAGTTTGTTAAGAATATGGACCCCGAGATTCTGTACCAGAGGCAGAACACCTGCCAGGTGATCCAGGAATCTTCATGTTAATGTACATCTGTGACGTGTGATTTACAAGAAATATGTATTTGGTCATTAAGATGACCAAAATGAAATTTCATGCATATTTTGGCTTCCGCCACAGCTGACTCACAGTCCCCAAAATTCCTGGAGTTTCCTGAGCTCTAAGAACAACAGGAACCACCCCTGTTACAGTATTTGGTCTCCAGCGCCCAGTTCCTGAAATAGCTTCAGAGCCGTAGAGGTGAATGGTGTGCTCTTATCCTTGACCAGGCCCACTCCACCGCAGCTGGGCTCATGGGAATGAGGTGCATTTGAAAAGCATGACAGGACAAGGACTGGTTTCCAGGGAACACCCCCAACTTCCCGCACCCTCCCGCCTCCCCCAAGTCCCAAGGAGCAGAGAGGGAGGCTGACTCTACCAGCAACGATTGCCTCTGTAATGACGCCTCCATAAAAATCCCAAAAGGACCTGGTTTGGAGTCTCCAGGCTGGGGAACCAGACATTTCCATGAACCCCTTACTGGGCCCCAAATTTCAGCAGGACAGAAGCTCTTTTTTTCAGGATCTTCCCTTCATCTCTTCATCTGGCTGTTGATTGAGTCCTCTGTAATAAATTGGTAATCTAGTGAATAGATGGGCTTCTTGAGCTCTGTGACCTGCTCTAAACCCAAGTAGGGGGTCACAGGGACCTCTGGTTTGCAGCTGGTGCAGGTGACAGCCTGGACTTGGGATGGGGCATGTGCAGGGCAGGGCAGTGTTGTGGGACTGAGCCCTTGAGCTGTGGAATCCGATGCTGTCCCCAGGCAGATGGTGTCAGAACCAAGTTGTGTCATAGGGCCCCCAGCTGGTGTCCAAGAACTGCGTGGTAGTGTAGGGAAAACCTGCCCCACCTGCAGTGTTGAAACTGGGGTCAGAATCCTCCTCGGCCATTTGACTCAATGCCAACTCAAGTTGGGAAATGCCAGCCGTAGGGCCTGTGCTCAGACCCCAGGGCAGCTGAGGAAAGAGAGAGGCGAGAGGAGGCCGGACAATTAAAAGCTTTGTGGGATGTTCATAAAGAGGATGAATTTTACCCCGTTAGTTTCAGACCAAGACTTGTCATAAATTTCTAGCCAAGCTGAGCATTACAACCTCAGGACGCAGAGGCCAGAAGAAAACAAGAGGAGGAAAGAGTCCAGACTGAGAGGCCGTGTTAACGTTAGAACGCTCCCCTCCTGCCCCTCCCAGGAGCGAGCTGTGTCTGCCACGTTAACTGTTCTCTGCCCTGGCAGGAACATAGCAAAGTCTGTTAGGAAAGACTTCTCCAAGTAAAGCACTTTGCCTCCAGCTGTGGGTCTGACTGCAGTTCTCTGAGTCACACAGCAGCCTTTGCTGGCACACATGGCTGCTGTTTCAAGGAAGAAAATAAAAGTCTATGTTTTGGAAATTATGGGGGAAGAATGCCTTTGTTCTCTTAATCTCTGGAGGACATTATGTAAGCAGCAAACTATGTTGCATAAGTGGGGTGTTTAGGAAGTCAAAGTCACCGCCTACCTTTCACGTATCAGTATTGACAGAGTAAGGAATCTCTTACATAGGAAAGCATGGTATATATAGAATAATGTATAAAATATCTTAGAGGAGACACAATACCTATTGAGAATACTTAAGTTATCTAAAATAGGTCATGAGCTAAAATGACATAGAACTGCTCACACACCAGCTGTTACATGGGATGGCTTATTGCATCATTTCCAACCTCAGCACTATTGGCGTTTTGGGCTGGGGAGTCCTTGGCGGCGGGGACTGTGCTGTGCCCTGTAGGATGCTCTGCAGCAGCCCTGGCCTCTCCTTGCTCCATGCCAGTAGCGCCCTCCCCCAGGTGTGACAACAAGGAAGTCCCCAGACATGGACAAATGTTCCTTGGGGAACAGAAGGACAGAATCTTCCCTAGCTGAGAACCAATGGCTTCTTGGTGGCACGTGAAGGCGAGGCACTTCCTGCAATCTCCATAAGTAACCCCCACCTGCAAAGCATCCAAGCTAACACAGATCCCACTCAGGGAACTGATGTCACTCTATCAAGCCACTGACACCAGTGCGTGGATGAAGAATCCTGTCCACAAACAACCTAAAGATCGTGGAGCTGAGACTTGAAAACAGACTATAAGAATCTTAACGGCACACATTCCATAGACTTTTTCCCAGGCATTACACTGTAACCCAGTATGCTCAGGAGTGAATACTTGTCAAAACCATCAGTGATGTATTCCTTACTGGGTCCAGAGACCCGGCCCACAGCAGAACCCTGCGGCCCAGAGGGAGTGTGGAGGCACATGCAGGTAAAATCTCTGTGTGGTACAGCCGGGATCTCTGGCCTCTAAGTGCTACCGATTCACAGGGTCTCTACCTCACAACCCTGACCTATCTTTGCAGAATTTGGAATGCATTTTCTCTGGAATGACCTTCATTGGATCTGAAGGTAAATTGGGCTTCAGAAAAGTCCAGAAACTAACCTCTGACCGTTCTGAGTCTGACGTCTATAGATCTCATTTCAATTTTTTCCCCTAAAGAGTCTTAAATCTAAGATACTTATTTAAATTTGACAGTAAATACTGGCACCTACCCCAGTGTTCATAACTGCATTTCTAAATGTATTTTCAGTGACATATTGCTTGGGTAAAATTTATATATTCCCTATTTATGGAACAACTTAACTCTCCAACAATAAGGGGATGGCTAAATAAATACTCTACATTCATATACTCTATATTCATTTAAAAATCATAGGTGAGACCTATAATTAGTGGCATGATATAAAGTGGAAGTTATAAAAGCAAAACAGAAAACTCTATATAAGTTTGATCATGATTTCTTGATTTTGTAAATATATATATATATATGATGAAAAAACATTTTTACCCATCAGAGTGACAAATATTTCAATTCACACATTTATTTTAGACTTTTCCTCTCCTATCCTCAAGGTCTCCATGCCAGAAATTAAGAGGGAAACTATGTGTTCTGAGCAAGACAGGCCTGCTCCCCCCAGACACCCACTTTGGCCTCCCAATTCAGGGTGGACCTCCACACCCTCCATTCTTGTTATTTTCAGCCCCAACAGCAGTTTCCAATCCCGGTCCACCTCTGTCTGTCTCATTACGACCAGTGCCCTGAAACTTGCACAGATCGCTGCAGAGCCTGGGCTCCATCCTCAGGAAGCCCCTGATTCTCATCACTTCTCTAGACGTTCCTTTCACCCCTTTGCTGGGGTGATAATCTGGCTCCCCTGAGGTCACTGCTCCTGGAAACCCAGTCAAGTGGAAACTGAATGGCTCCTTCTCTCCCTGTGCCTCTCCGCTTGGAACTGGGCTGAGAGCCCTTTATAAAAAGCCCAAACCGCTGTGCCCTCCTCCTCCCTAAAGTCCCTCTGTTCCCCAAAATCACATGCTTTTCGAGGACACCACACAGTTGCTACCCCTGCCAGACTGCAGCTCCTTACGGCGCTCCCCGTCATGAATGGCACCCGTCCCGTGGCTGCGTGTCCCGCCCAGCACTGTGGCCAAGCTGAGCACAAACACTCCCCACCATCCAACCCAGCCTTCCCAGCCCCTGTGGGACCCGGCGCCCGCACTGTTCAGTGAAGGCGTGAATCTGCTGCAGAGGAAGGAAACGTGGACGTCTAGAGAGATTGGAGGGCCAGCAGGACGTGTAGCAGCTCAAAGTGGAAACCCCAAATGCTCAGCGATAAGGAAATTATAGGCAAACACAACAGATAAGGAAAGGATGTCGGGCTTTGTGCGCGTTGGACCGCAAGCTGATGTAGGGCGAGAACTCCATGCACAAACCGACGGGGCTGAGCGCGCACAGGGGCGGGAAGGCCGGGGAGGCGCCGCCTCGTGCCAGGGAGCCACACGCGGGCGGGGGGCTCGGGGCCCAGGGCGCAGCCCGCCACCTCGGGCAGAGCCCGGTCAGGACTCCGGGCAGAGTTTGAGTGGGTAAGGAAGGGTGATTTCCCGAGGGGGCCTCCGAAGTGACGACACGAGCTGATTTTGTTGCCGATCCGAGGCAGATATTTCCTGGGCCCTGGAGACTTAGGGAGTCCGCCTCCAGGGCGGCCGCGGTCAGGGAAAACGTCCTGCAAGCTCACGGACCCGCTGCCACCTGTGCCCCACCTGGCGGCAATGACACCGAAGGTGGCGCCAGTCCCGGGGCCCTGCGCAACTGGCCGTGGCCCTTGGGTCTCTAAGCACAGCACGGCCGTCCCCAACCCTCTCCGCCTCGGATGGCGGCGACCTGCTGGTGGGACCGACCGCTGCCCATCTCCCAGCGAGGGCCGGGCGCTGTTCTCGGTCCCCCAGGCGTCATGACCCTTGATGCTCACGACCCAGATAGACCCATCAGGATCACCCTTGCGGATGAGAGAGCAGATAAACAGCTGTCACGTCGCTTGTCTTGCCCACCATTACCAGGTGTGGCTTGATCCCGGGTGGAAGGTTCTAGAGCCCGTCCCTTTACTCACTGGGTGATACACAAGGGAAGATCAGGTGCTCAGTGGGGAAGGACGGCATGCGGGAAGTGGTCCACATGCCACTTTTTTTCAGTATTTTTACTTTTTTCCATGATCATGGATTACATGTATATGCAGAAATGCATTCAATTATTTTGTTTTCACCAATCATAGATATTTTTCACTCGGGTATACAAACGGATTTTGAGTGTCAGAACTACACGCGATATAAGCAGCATTTGAGACAGCCACACAGTTTAAGGCATGGTTTCACTGAAAACAGCCCCATGTAGGATGGGAAGAAAATCACAGGGGCGATGCCTCTGGGGAAGGACTTCACCCCCACTGGTTCGGAAAGTCCTCTGGGGACTGTGCAGGGACCTCTTCATCCTTATAACAGCCCCCACAGTACTACAGCCCTACCCTGGGCTCCATGGATTCAGCATCCTTGGGTCCATTAATTAGACCCGATGCAAGTCCACTCTTGCCCACCATACTTGCTTCTATGTAAAGAAAAGGAATCCTATGAGCTTTTGCTTGGGCTGAGCAGTAGCACCAATTAGCAAGAGTTTGTTCTTTCTAGAAGCACAAAGACCCAGGCACACTACTGTGAGCGTGCCTCACTTCTCCTGCTGGGTGATCTGTGATCTCCAACCACAACCAGCACAGATTCAAACCACTATTTGCTTATGGTTTCTGCCAACCTAAAAAATCTTCTAACTTCTCCACTATTATTTTGCTGTATTCTTTCACTAAGTAGACTCTCAAATACTCTTAAGTTGATTATATCTTGCAACTTTAAAATTTTTTATTTTATTATTTTTTAATTTATTTTACTGGAATATAGTTGATATACAATATTATATTAGTTTCAGATATACAACATGGTGATTCAATATTTATACACTTTACTAAATGCTCACAGTGGTAAGTGTAGCTATCCCCATTACTTCACCAAGATGTTACAATATTATTGGCTATACTCTCTATGCTATATTTCCATTTCTGTGACTGATTTATTTTGTAATTTGAAGTTCACGCCTTTTTATCCCCTTCACCTATTTCACCCATCCCCCACAAACCTCCCTGATGGCAGCCACCAGTCTATTGTCAGTATTTATGGGTCTATTTCTTTCTTATTTTATTTTTTAGATTTGACATATAAGTGAAATCCTATGACATTTATCTTTCTCTGACTTATTTCACTTGACATGATAACCTCTAGGTCCATCCACATTGTTGCAAATGGCAAGATTTCCTTCTTTTTTATGGCTGAGTAACATTCCATTGTATAAATGTACCACGTCTTTATCCATTCATCTATCAGTGGGCACTCAGATTTCTTCCATATCTTGGCTATTGTAAATAATGCTGCAACATATATAGAAGTGAATATATTTTTTGTGACTTTGTTTCCTTCAGGTAAATTCACAGAAATAGAATTGCTGAATTGCATGGTATTTCTATTTTTAGTTTTCTGAGGAACCTCCATACCACTTTCCACAGTGGCTGCACCAATTTACAGTCCCACCAACAGTGTAGGAGGGCTCCCTTCTCCACCTCTTTACCAACATTTGTTATTTCTTGTCTTTTTTGATACTAGCCATTCTGACAGATGTGAGGTGATATCTTATTGTGGTTTTGATCTGTATTTCCCTGATGATTAGTGATGTGCAGCATCTCTTCATGTGCCTGTTGGCCGTCTGTATGTCTTCTTTGGAAAACTGTCTATACAGGTTCTTTGCCCATTTTTTAATTGTATTATTTGGGTTTTTTTGGTGTTGAGTTGTAGGAATTCTTTGTATATTTTGGATCTTAACCTCTTACCAGATAAATCACTTAAAAATATTTTCTCTCATATGCTAGGTTACCTTTTCTTTTTGTTGATGATGTCTTTTGCTGTACAGAAGCTTTTTAGCTTGATGTAGCCCCACTTGTTTATTTTTACTTTTGTTTCCCTGCCTGGGGCATATCTCTGAGTACTTTTGCATACCACCCCTAATCTAACATAATATTAAGCAAGGACTGACTTAAACAAATGCATATGTATTTTTAAACAAAGGAAGGTAGGAAATCAGACATCTGTTCATACTTATATTAATTAATTTTGTAAAAGAATGATTTGCATTTACCTGCTTTCTCCATTAGCCCTTCAGAGAGAAGACGAAATCCCTCCATCTTTTTATAATGTAGAGCTCAGTGCCCACAGGCTCAGAGCTGACTTTTAACCAGGAGCAGCCAGCCCACCAGGGGGTAACCTGGGGCAAGCGTCTCAGTTTCTCTCACTCTCAGCTTCTGCACCTGAACAGGCTAAGCAAAATAAGAGATGATTACTAAGCAACTGTCCTTCATATTCAACAAGCAATTATTGAATGCTAAGCCTGTGCCAGGGACTGTGCTAAGCAGTGTCAACACTCTGTGGTGACTTAACAGATTCCTTCCTTGGCAATGTTTTCTAAGGCTTATTCTCATTATATTTTAAAAGAACAGAGATATGCTTGAGCATTTAGATACATTCCACCTTGCAATGTCTCAATTTTACTTTTTTTAAATAAATAAATTTCTTTTATTGAAGGATAGTTGATTTACAATATTATATTGGTTTCAGAAATATAACATAGTGTCAACAGTTATCTACATTATTAAAGGTTCACCCCAACTAGTGCAGTTACTAAGATTTCAAGCACTGTTCTCATCAAGATTATCAAGATTATCAAAATATTATGTGTCATATAAATGGGAATGTTTCTGCCTTTCATGTATCCATGAGCTATTTCAAAAAAGGTAAACATGGTTGACAGAATAATTAGGCAAATTTGGGTAGGGAGCTTAACTAAAATTTATTGAGGGTGGATTACATTCTAAATTCTGTACATATGTCCACTCATTTAGGTGTCATTAATATTGTTTTACAGCTAAAGAAAAAAGAGAATTCAAAAAGCGTAAATAATATTCACAAAGTCACAATGGCAGTGCTCAGAGCCAAAGCTCACACCTCGACCTCATCCCACGGCAGAGCCTCCAGCATATCAGACACCCCTCTTGTGTGGAGGTGCAATGACTCATTCTGATCTTTTTCTAGCACATATAATATTGGCCAAACTTCCCTGTGACCTACTATTGTTCACACAAACTGCCACGTAGCTCAGGATTAAATGGTCATTTCTTCCATTAACTTCTTTCTCATTCCACTGACTTACTGTATTTTGCTCACTATTGTCAAAACCCCCATAGCAGCATTCTTGTTCCTAAAGTAGAGCCTGGAGTAGAAGTTTAAAAGTGTCTGGAAGGAAATCAGAAATGCAATAACTGCTTTACTAAGCATAAGAGATTACTGTACACTGAGTTTAATTAAAACGATGGGAGCTGGTGAGATGGAGAGACAGATAATCCAGATCAGACCAGTTTCTACAAACTCCACTCCCTCTGGCAGCTGACACCCTGAGAATAGGGCAGGGTCCCCAGGATGGCAGGAAACAGCCTGAGCTCAAGAATTAACCCTTTTGGGGACACCACGCAGACTAAGACAGTTCCAGTACCACCAGTGCCACCTTCAGGGGTGTAAAGTAAGTAAAACAGTAACAGCTCTTTTTAAATTAAATGATGCTGGAGGGAGGCGTATATGCTAATATGCATGTGTCATGCATTTTATTCTTCAACTGAGACTGCTTTCCAAATCTGAGCTGTGATCTTTCCTGTTGTAATGAATTATATGCTGATTTTCCTCATGACTCATGGCTCTTTAATCCCAGTCAAAAGATGTAGAGAATTCACAGCTTAAACACAATGTAGGCGAGGGAAAAACCATTGATTTTCAGGTATTTAGTGTTGAGTCAAGTTTGGTGTCAAGAAGCCTCTGGTTGGCAAGATGCAGAAATTTTTTTTTAAACTTACAGAAAAATGTAGGAGGCTGAAATCACGTGTCTTTCAGAAATCCTGTCTTTTGTCCCCTGCCAACCACTGCCAGCATCTGTAATTAAAAATATTAATTAAATTATTATGGGTTGGGGAGGGCGATCTATATGTTCCAAGAAAAGCTGCCGAAAGCATATGACGACAATAAAAAGAAAATATGAAACTCGGTGCCAAATGTGCAATAATTTTAGTGAATTTATTTAGTTAAGTATGATGGCTCTTTATCAAAGATTGGACTTAGCTACCAGATTAAGCCTTTCAGTGGAGTCTTCTCCCTGCACCCGCTCCGCAGGCCCCAGGAGTCCCCGGCTACTGCGTGCCAGCAGGGCCCCCCCAGAGGCCACTTCCTCCTGTTCCCTGCACCACTTTGCGCTTATCAGGCTTTCTCTCCACCAAATGTATGTAATTCTTAATTCATTTCTTCAACTCTGTATGTCACTGTTACTGGATGGCTCACTAATCTGAATGAGTATTAAATGGCTAATTTTATCTACTCTTCCAGTGCAACCTCTAACAGACATTTAACTTCAGTGTTTAATTTCAATCCAACAGAGTACATACTGGTGGGAATTTCCATGCTGTGGTTTATAGGTGAAATAGCTGCCAGGAATAGGATATGTAGTAAAATGAACTGGAAATAACACTGAACATATAGAAAGACTCTACTTCTTCCTCCACTATTACCCTCCTATGTGATACCGAGCAAGCCACTCCCTGCTCTCAACATCTCAACTTCAGCATCACGAGCCACGCAACCTCCAAGTGCCCTTCTAATTTCTAGGGTTCTTGCTTTATAGAGCCATGCATAGAATACTAAAAAATTATGCACAAATAAATATAGGACCATCTGTGTCCTTCTAAATTTCTAGGATTCTTGCCTCATAGAGCCACACATTGAATATGAACACATTTGTACAAATAAACAGAAGGCCAAGTTCTTAAGCAATGTTATCTTTAGACCTTACTGGTAAAAACAGTCTATAATTATGAAATGCACTTGATTAATTTAACTGATTCATCAACTACACTGTATTCCACGTGCCTATCAGGTGAGACAGGGAAGATCACGCTTCTGTAACAAATAACTTTCTAATCTTTTTGCCCAAACACCACGCTTTTGCTCTTGCAAAATCTGCTACAGCTGCGAGCTCTCGGGACAGCCATCCTCCATGGTTCAGCTCTATTTCCAGGGTGCTTGGATCTGATGCCATCTCCTTATCAGCAAGATTTCATGAACAGTGAGGTGAAGAAAAGCAGCGTGAAGAATTTAACATAATCAGTAAATGCCGCTCGCTGTTCTGATCACATATCCACACTTTGTTTTTCAAAGGAAGTGTTGTGATGACATCTAGCTACAAATAAACAGGCCAATGTAATCCACCCCATTCCTGGAAGCAGAGGAGAACCAGAGCCGGGGGCCCAGAAGCGATGCCCATCACAACATGACAGGTCGGGCGTGTGCCACCAGAAATGCAAAGCAGTGGGCAGAACAGGTGTGTGAACAGGTCTGCCTGTATCAGAAGACAGTAAGTAAAAAACAGTAGAGGGGCTGGAAATCTCCCTGGAAAGATCCACATGGGCTTCAGCTCATTTATTCATTCATTTAACATTTTTGAGTGCCCAGTGTGCCAGGTGCCAGGAATAAAGCTATCCCTCACTTAATGGATTTAATTCATTTCTACTGCTGAGTGAAACATCATTAAATAAAAACATATTACCATTAGTTTTAGTGGGAACAAGTAGGGTGCATTCCATCCCAACTCAAGATATCCAAACATTTTCACAAAGAGAGAAATATGTCAGCTGAATAAGGAAAATAAGTTTAAATGGGTAATAAACAACCATTTGAAAGCAAAACAGTTACAGTTTGTACATAAATGGAGAGGAAGGGGCTTGTCATGACTGTGGAACCAAAAGAAGAGATGACCAGGAAGGGAGGTAGACCTGTGACACAGCAGCTATATGAGACGATTGATCGTCTGTTCACCATCAGAACCAGGATAGTTTTGAGCCCTGAAGTCAGTGTCATCCATAAACACACTGGGAAGGGGCCTAAACCAGCGCTATCCTGGGGAAACTGGGATGTTTGGCCACCCTGCTCAATTGCAGTGCATTTTATGAGCAATCATGACATGAGTGTTAAAGCTGGTTCTTCAGATTGCACCCCATTGACACACATGTATTGTAATTTAAGTTCACATACCCCAGCACACATTTATTCTCCCAAGAGTGAGACAGCACCGAAGGATAGTCAGCAGCCAGCACTTGTTGGGCCAAGCTCCCCTGATCGCCCTCTACTCCTCAGAAACATACCAGCCAGCAGACCCAAGGAGCCTGCCTGAGGCAGATTTCATTGCAACTCAAGTGGAATCTGCCTCCTGCCACAGGACCTTATTTTCAGACAGACACCTTGGCTTTAAGAAACCCGGTTGATACTTGTCTCAAGCTAATCTGCATAAATGAAGATGTCTGTGTACAAAGACCTTAACGAGAGAAGCCTATAAGACACAACTTGAATATAACTCATTCACATCCTTTAAAGACTGCTCTAAGGAACCTGTGTTCTTGGATCTCACCTGACTCACCCTCCACACAGGGAGTCACTGAAGAGTTTAGTGTAAGGAGGTGAATTGATCTTACCTGGGGTGAATCCCTGTCTTGTCACTGAAAATTTGCTTGGCTGTGAACAAATTATTTGATCTATCTAAGCCTCAGTTTCTTCATCTGTAGAGTGAAATGTATTTGAGAGTTCTTGAAAGAATTAAATGAGTCAAAGTATACAAAGTGCCAGGTATATTACTAATCACTGTCCTCCCCTTTAAAAATAGGAAAACCCCAATACCGGGGCCAAGATGGTCACATAGGAGGCTCCTGGATTGCCCTCATCCAGTGCTCACACCAGAAGCTCAACACACCAAACAATTCTGAGAAAAAGCCAGAAATTAGCACAGTGACTCCTATACAGCAGATACCTAAGAAAATGAAGGTTTAACTTCAGCTAGACTAACTAAGCAAAAAGGAGAGAAAACCTAAAGAAATAACATCAGAAATAAAAGAGGACACAACACAACTGATAACGTAGAAATAAATACTAAGGAGCATAAGAAACAGTTATATGCCAACAAATTAGATCACCTAGAAGAAATTAATAAATTCCTGGAATCATCCAATTTACCAAAACTGAATCATGACTAAAAAATCTGAACACCAATTCTAGTAAACATATTGAATCAGTAATAAAAACTTCCTGACAAAGTAAAGGCCAGGACCAGATGGCTCAATGCATGAGTTCTAGCAAACATTTAAGGAAGAGCTAATACCAATCCTTCTCAAAATCTTCCAAAAAGTAGGAGAGGAGGGAACACATCCAAACTTATTCTAGGAGAGCAGCATCATGCAGACCAGAGCCAGACAAGGACACAACAAGAAGAGAAAGTTACAGATCAGTAACCCTAATAAGCAAGGATGCAAAAATCATCAGCAAAATATTAGCAAACTGAATTCAACAGCACATTAAAAGGATCAGACACCATGAACAAGTGGGATGTGCTCCTGGGATGGAAGGATCGTAAAACACATGCAAACCCATAAATGTGATACACCACACTAACAAATTAAGGATAGAAATCATATGATCACCTCAATAGATGCAGAAACATTTTTTGACCAAATTCAACATCCTTTCATGATAAAACTCCTCATAAATTGTGTATAGAAGGAACATATCTCAACATAATAAAGGCCACATATGATAAGCTCACAGCTAACATCACACTTAATGGCAAAAAGCTGTTTTTCATCTAAAATCAGGACTAAGACAAGGTTGTCCATTCATGCCACTTTTATTTAACGTAAGCTTTGGAAATCCAAGACAGAGCAAATAGGGGGATTAAGGAATACAAATTGGAAAAAAAGTGAAACTGTCCCTATTTGTAGATAACATGATATTATATAAGAAAACCCTAAAGACCCCACCAAAACATTGTTAGAATTAATAAACGAATTCAGTAAAGTCTCAGAATACAAAGTCAATATACAAAAATCAGTTTCATTTCCTCATAGTAACAATAAACTACTGGAGAGAGAAATTAAGAAAGCAATCCCATTTATAACAGCATCAAAAACAATAAAATAGTTAGAAATAATTTAACCAAGGAGGTGAAGACATGTACACTGAAAACTATAAAATATTAATAAAAAACATTGAAGGAGACACAAATTAGAAGAGCTAGTTATTAAAATACTACATAAAACAATTTACAGATTTAATCCAATGACTATCAAAATTCCAATGGCATTTTTCACATAAATAGAAAAAAAATGCTAAAATTTGTATAGAACTGAAGAAGAACCCAAATAGTCAAAGGAGTCTTGATAAAGCACAAATTTGGAAGCATCACACTTCCTGATTTCAAACTACATTACAAAGCAATAGCCATCAAAACAGTATGGTACTGGCATAAAGTCAGAGACACAGATCAATGGGACAGCATAGCAAGCTCAGAAATAAATCTATACATATATAGGTAAATTAAAGTTCAACAAAGGAGTCAAGAATATGCAATGGTGAAAGGATAACCTCAAATAAATGATGCTAGGAAAACTGGATAGCCACATGCAAAACAACAAAACTGGACCACTGTCATATAACACACACACAAACTAACTCAAAATGGATTGAAGACATGAACTAAGACCTGGAATAATAAGACTCCTGGAAGAAAACAGGGGTTCAGCTCTTTGACTTTAGCCCTTGGCAAAAATGTTTTGCATTTAACACTAAAAGCAAAAGTGACAAAGGCAAAAGTAAATGAGTGGGATGACATCAAACTGAAAAGCTTTTTCACAGCAAAGGTCACCATCAGCAGAATGAAAAGACAACCTACAGGATGGGAGAAAATATTTGCATACTAAATATCTGAGAAGGAGTTAATGTCCAAAGTATATAAAGAACTCATACAACTCAACAGCAAAAAAAAAAAAAAAAAAAACTAGCCCAAACACAATGGCAAAAGACCCAAAACATAAATGAAAAGATGCTCCACCACTAATCATCAGGGGTGCACAAATTAATTCCCAGTGGGGTCGCCTCATTCCTTGTGGGATACCTATAATCCAAAAGACAAAAGATAACAAATGCTGGTGAGGGTGTGAGGAAAAGGAGCCTTGTGCGTGTTTGTTGGGATGTAAACTGGTGCAGCCACTATGGAAAACATGTGGAGATTCTTCAGAACTTTAAAAAGAGAACCACCACATGATCCGGCAATACTTCTGGGCGTAATTCCAAAGGAACCTGAACCATCGTCCCAAAGAGGCGTCTACCCCGTGTTCACTGCAGCATTGTTCACAACAGCTGAAGTAGGAAGACAACCTAAGTGTTGAAAGAGAGAAAGAGGAATATTACTCAGGTATTAAAAAGGTAAGGAAATCCTGCAATTTGCCACAACTTGAATGAACTGGAGGGCTAAGTGAAATAAGCCAGACAGAGAAAGACAAACTCTGCCTGGCATCACTTTTATGTGGAATAAAAAAAAAGTCGAACTCACAGAAACAAAGAACAGAATAGTGGTCGCAAGAGGCTGGGGGTGGGGACAACAAGGACAGGCTGATAAAAAGGTACAGATGTTCACTAATAAGATAAATAGGTCTGAGGATCTAATGTACAACATCATGACTACAGTTGATAAAACTGTACGATGTAACTGAAATTTGCTGAGAGTAGAAGTTAAATATTCTTGAAAGGAAGGAAAGAAGAAAGGAGGGAAGGAAGAGAGGGAGGGAGGGAGAGAAAAGAGAAAAAAGAGAGGTGATGGATGTATTAATTCAGTGGTAGGAATCCTTTCACAACACATATTACTTTAAATATATTACAATTTTGTCAATTACACCTCAACAAAACTAAAAGAAAGAAATGACATCCCCGTCTGTACGTGAGAAAGCTCAGACACAGCCGGGGAGAAGCCGCCCCCAGCTGCCAGCATCACAGGGGGTCAGCCGGGCTCTGGGTCCGGGCAGCCGTGCCAGGGACTGCATGTTCACTCATGCTGTCACGCCGCCCTCCCTTGTCCGTGACACTGTCCGGGGTTTCATATTTTGTCCCTGATTGTCTGCCAGCCCCGCTGTTTGCCCTATTGCTTCCTGTGTCCCCTGACATCAAAGCACAGGTTACCTACAGGATCACAGAGTCAGGCAAGCTTTCATGAAAATTCTAACATTTATAAATCATTCTCTGGTCCAGTTTTTGAGCCATTCCACAGTGTCACCTATTACCTGGTGTGTATTTTCAAAATCTCAATGATTTTTCAGTATCAAATTTATTTTCGATAAATAACCAATGTATTAAATTCCTGTTTTGGTTAGTATTTTAAAAAAAAAAGTGCTCATCTCAACTATAAAATGATTAGATATACTTGAACTCAATAATGAATAAAAGATTCAGCCTGGATCAAAACTGGCATTTTATTACTAAAAACATTCGTGTTGTGGTCCTTTCTCAAAACAAGAGATTAAGCAATCAGCCAGCACAGAATTCAGTAGTAATACGGATTTGTTCAAGATCCCCTATTGGCAGTTTGTGGTAAATTTTCCAGACATCAAGTTAAAGAATATATATTTACTGAAGAGATATTTAGGGGACCTCATTTAGTCAGATTATTATTATCTCCTGAAAACCACAGCTAACATCTTAAATCTACAGCACTTTCCAGAAACATGCTCTGAGGAAAGCAGAAGACACATCGAAATTCAAACTCAATTCAAGACTAAAGATCTGGGGGGAAAAAGTCCTTAGCTGATAAGGAGAGAGAATAAAAATTTGGGTTTGTTCATGTGGTTTTTTCTGGTGTACTCTCCCCATATCGAACAATGTAAAATAATTCCCAGCAAGTTGACTGCCAGAAAAAGCAGGCGCCTGCTTCCCCCGTCCACAGCCCGCTTTCTCACTGGGCCCACCTTAAGCAATTGCCCGGCACAAGCCCATAGTCTCGGTGCCCCCGTTTGTTCTTGGTGCCCCAGTTGAGAGTATATTTTGACAATGGTAGAGACAAGAATTTAGAGCCTGTGGGTCAGAGGACACCAAGGTTTTATCAGAAAGAGAAGAGTGCGTGTACAGGGGGCAGAGCCGAGCAGGTGGGGAGAAGTTGGGAGGAGAGGGGTTGGGGGGGAGCCGGCAGGGGAGGGAGGCTGGGACCCTGAGCCGCTGACCGTGAATCACGGGGTGTCTGTGACTCTGGTGAACCTTCCTTCAGGGCAAAATGAAGAACCGGGTGCCCGGTCCAAGTCCAACAGGATTTCCTCCCCAACAGCACGCGGCGGCCACCCTGGGACGGTTTCCGCGGGGCCAGCTCGCTGCGCAGAACTGTTTTCCTCGGTCGGCCGGCAGGAGGGCACCGCGTGAGGCCGGCGGTGAGAGCAGAGGGAGCAGCGGCAGGGGGGCGGGCCGCAGCTGCACCCCCGGTCTCCCACAGGCCCCGCGCACCCCCGAATGCGACTCACAGGGCACGGCTGCCGGGCCCCATGGCGGCCCTTCCCCCCTCTGGGCCCCACTCAGAAGGGCAGCCTTCTGGCGCCCCAGGGAACTAGCGAGCGCACCGCCTGGACGGCTCACACCCCCGCAGAGGCCGGGCTGCACCCCGAATGCTGCGGCTCTCCTGGCGGGGGGCTCCGGGCACCACTACCCGTCCCTCACCCAGGGCGCCACGTGGCTCAGCCCACGGGACGAGGGTTGGCAAACTGGCCGTGGGCTGCATGTGGCCTCAGCATCCTTTCATGCAGCCCACAGCCAAGATTTTTTTTTTTTGCATATTTAGAGGGTTATGGAGAAGAAAGAGGAAGAAGTGGAAGAGAAAAAGAAGAAACAGAGACTATATGTGACCTACAAAGCCTGAAATATTCCCAATTTACAGGCCTTTTACAGAAAGTTTAATGGGACAATTATAATGGTTTGCACTGGGCTTTCCTCACCCCTGCGGCCCCCAACCCACAGGTCAGACAATCGGTGTGAGGGCCCAGACAGGCAACAGCACAGCTGTTCAGTCACAAGCTCCGAATCGGGGTGGTAACCCCTCAATCACATCCAGCCAGGGTCCCGCCCACCGCCTGACCCCCATCCACCCGGCTCTGACTGAGGACCACAGGGGGACTTCGGGTGACGAGAAGTGAGTGTCAGCTCAGAGCCGTTGTCTAGTGGTTCCTGAACCACCTCTTTACTTCTCTCCTGCAATGCTTAGTCGTTCTGGCAAATAGGTTCCAGTCTCTTTAGGGAACAGAAGATTTACAGCGCGAATCTTTGGTTAGACCCAGGGTACTTGGTCAAGGGGCCCTAGCTTCCCCCTCATACAGGGCCTCTGAGTCTGTTCATGGCTCAAGTGTGGAAATTCATTGAGGGATTGTGACTTCTATTCACCAGACTTAGAGCTTTTGTGCAAATACAAATCACGTAAGACTTCAGTAGGCTGCTGATCTGCAGGCAGCAAGAACAGGGATCCCCCGTCGGTCCTGGCACCGTATGGCTGGGCCAGCACCGCAGCCTGAGATAGCAGAGCAAAGCTGAGGTGTGGGTGGGGGTCACCGTGTCACACAGCAGGCAGCACCCAGCCCACAGCCCCGGCCAGAGCAGAGCACCACAGAGGCCAGGGCTTCTGCCCACATTACGATCTATAGCATAATCAGAGGCCCAGGACCTAACTGGACATGTGGGGGAAAGCGGAGCTAAGAGGCAGGCCGCTGACATGCGCAGGGCACACGCCTCGTTAGTGGAAGTGAGGAGTTTGGGTGCTAATGCATTTTGGTGATTGACATTCAAGAGCAATTCCCACGGACACTGAGGAAGCCAGCCTTCCCAAACTTAGATTCTGTGTGGTTCTTAACAATGTTAATGTCCTTTGATTTTTTATCTCCATTTATATCATGTAAACTTTAAGATCATATCTGAGAGCTGTTTTATATCTCAGAGCTTTAGCTTCTTGGTTATATAACTCCTAAAGACAGTTCACATTTTCAAATTATTCTTAGTTGTCTTTGTTAGAGAAAGAAATATATTTCGAATTTTTTTACTCAACTGAAACACAGTTTTAAATTCTTTTAAAGGGCAAATATCTTGCTACATTCTCCTATCAAATGCACATTACACCCAGTAATGAACAGTGTGTCTACTTTATGATAATCACTATTTCAATACAGATTAAGTAGAAACTGAATATATTACTCCTTATAAAATTGTTATATTTGTAAAGAGCAGAGAAGCCCCAAGATTCTTCTTGTTAAACATAAATATGGGAAGCACAGGGAATTTGAAATTTTTAATTAATCTTCTATTACTGAATGAACGTCTGTTTATACATTTTGCACAGATTTGTGGTATTGAGATACAGTTTTCCAATTTTTGCACTCTCGAAAAATTACTTCAGCATAACACGTTCTTTGTTTTAGATGCACACAGACACAAAATGCTGCCCCTCTTGCTTTGCCAGGGTAAGAACGTGCGTGGGAAACTGAAGGGCTGAAACATAATACCTCCTTGGTGGTATTTTTCTAAACATGGTGTTTTTTCAGCCCAAGAAAATAAAAGAGAAATTTCCCTACTATTGCCACCTTGTGGTTTAATATGCAGGAACAGACTGGAAAAGATTGCTAGGCACAATATGCTGAATATTTTCTTTTTTTTTTTAATAGAGAGAAGCTGGATAGGAGCCACATGACTGGTTATTTGGAAATAAACAATTTACCATAATATTGACAAATGATAATTACACTGATACACCTCATTTCTCAACTCCTCATGACACGGGGGATGTGTGGTACATAGCACAGAGTTACAGAAATTTGACCTTGAAGGAATCTTAGTGACAATCTAATTGCTTAATTTTAAGTGAGGAAATCAGGGAATTGTTTCCTTTCTACTATACAATTATTGGGTAGATAGAATAGGAAAAATACAGATGAGGTTCTTTAAACTATACATGACAAATAATTTTAGGAAATAAACTTTCCTTTTATAATACTTGCAAGTGATATTATCATAAGACAAATTCAAAGTGATTAAATTCATATTTTCAATGCCTACTATACACAAAGATAGCTTTCGAACAGTTTTCTTCTCTCTGTATTTTGGATGTCACCCTTTTATCAGATCTGTCATTTATGAATATATTCTCCTATACTGTAGGATGCCTTTTTGTTCTATTGATGGTGGAATCCCCACCCCTTAGTGGGTCTTATTCCCCAGCTTCCTATAAGGCAGGCATGGCCGTGTGACCAAGTCCTGACCAGCGGTTGTAAGGCAAGTGATGTGCCCAGTTTTCAGGCCATTTCCTTAAAGAGTGGGTTGTTCCCTTTCTTTCCTGTGAGATGAAGCCATGGAAGTGAGCTCCTGTGGACCATGTGGATGGGGGGAAAGCCCAGGGAGAGCAGAGCAAAACGCGAGAAGGCAGCTGGGTCCCCGGAGCCATGCAGCAATCCCACCAGCTCTGTTATTTTGGGAGAGTTTTACTCTGGCTAAATTTATGTTTGAACTAATACAATGTGACAATTTTTTAAATTGGTAGTTGACAATTTCAGCTGCTGCAGAAAATAAAGACAAGGAGTATTAGTTCACCAGCACCGCCAAAACAAAGTATCCCAGAGTGGGCGGCGCAGACACGGAGTGTCTTTGCTCACAGTGCTGGACACTGGCATCCGAGGTGGTGACAAGGTGGCGGTGACGCAGGCTTCTCCAGAGTCCTCCCGCTTGGCTGGCGCAAGGCCAGGCAGTTCCTTTCTATATGTGCGTCCTGTTCCCCTTTTCCTATGAGGACACTGACAGTGTTGGATGAGGTCCACCCTACTGACCCCGTTTTAACTTAATCCCCTCTGCAAACACGTCTCCAAATTCAGTCACATGCTGAGGTCCTGGGGCTTAGGCCTCAACATATGAATTGGGGGAAGATGCACAATTCATGCCATAACAGAGTATAAGTGTTCATTGGATGAATTAAAAATGCTACACACCATGGCAAAACTGGACAGCTACATGTAAGAGAATGAAACTGGATCACTGTCTAACCCCATACACAAAAGTAAATTAGAAATGGATCAAACACCTGAATGTAAGTAACGAAACAATAAAACTCTTAGAAAAAAACATAGGCAAAAATCTCTTCGACATAAACATGAGCAACTTCTTCATGAACATATCTCCCCAGGCAAGGGAAACAAAAGCAAAAATGAACAAGTGGGACTATATCAAGCTGAAAAGCTTCTGTACAGCAAAGGACACCATCAATAGAACATAAAGGCATCCTACAGTATGGGAGAATATATTCATAAATGACAGATCTGATAAAGGGGTGACATCCAAAATATATAAAGAGCTCATGCACCTCAACAAACAAAAAGCAAATAATTCGATTAATAAATGGTCAGAGGAGCTGAACAGACAGTTCTCCAAAGAAGAAATTCAGATGGCCAACAGGCACATGAAAAGTTGCTCCACATCGCTAGTCATCAGAGAAATGCAAATTAAAACCACAATGAGATATCACCTCACACCAGTAAGGATCGCCACCATCCAAAAGACAAACAACAGCAAATGTTGGTGAGGTTGTGGAGTAAGGGGAACTGTCCTACACTGCTGGTGGGAATGTAAATTAGTTCAACCATTGTGGAAAGCAGTATGGAGGTTCCTCAAAAAACTCATAATAGAAATACCATTTGACCCAGGAATTCCACTCCTAGAATTTACCCTAAGAATGCAGCAGCCCAGTTTGAAAAAGACATATGCACCCCTATGTTTATCGCAGCACTATTTACAATAGCCAAGATATGGAAGCAACCTAAGTGTCCATAAGTAGATGAATGGATAAAGAAGATGTGGTACATATACACAATGGAATATTATTCAGCCATAAGAAGAAAATAAATCCTACCATTTGCAACAACATGGATGGAGCTACAGGGTATTATGCTCAGTGAAATAAGCCAGGCAGAGAAAGACAAGTACCAAATGATTTCACTCCTCTGTGGAGTATAAGAACACAAAAAACTGAAAGAACAAAACAGCAGCAGACTCACAGAGCCCAAGGGTGGACTAATAGTTGCCAAAGGGAAAGGGACTGGGGGGGATGGGTGGGAAGGGAGGGAGGGAGAAGGGGAAAAGGGGCATTACTATTAGCAGACATAATATAGGGGGGGGTGGGACACGGGGAAGGCAGTACAGCACAGAGAAGACAAGTAGTGACTCTGCAGCATCTTACTACACTGATGGACAGTGACTGTAATGGGGTATGTGGGGGGGACTTGATAATGGGGGGAGTCTAGTAACCATAATGTTGCTCATGTAACTGTACATTAATGATAGCAAAAAAAAAAGAAAAAGAAAAGATATCATCCCTTAAAGTCTCTGCTTCATGTTACTGACCATCCTCAGCGCCACCTTGTTAACACATGAAAATGACATTGTTGCCAGTCTACATATGTTGTCCAATTAGTTAATGTTCTGATGCTGTTTTTCCCATGATGATTGACGAATGCCAGGAGTTTATCAGAATGGTTTTCTCTTTTATGACGTTGATTAATTTGTCATGTATTATTTCAGGGACCTTGGAATACATGCATAGCATAACAATGAACAAAAGAAAATTATGCACTTCATTAACTTTTTTTAATAAGCTTTATTTTTTGGAAGCATTTTCAGTTCACAACAAAATTGAGGAAAGTAGAGCTCCCCATATCTATCCCCTGCCCTGACTCACGGAGAGCCCACCCCATTATCAGTGTCCCCATCAGAGCGCTGCATGTGTTATAACTGAGTCACCTACGTCCATGCACCATTATCATCCAGAGGCCATTTGGTTCACGTTAGGGTCACTCTCAGTGCTGCCCACCCACTCAGTGTGGGTGGACAGTGTGTAATGACATGCACCCTACTGCACTGTCACACAGAGCAGCATCACTGCCCTCTGGCCCCGCCTGTCCATGCCTCCATCTCTCCCAACCCCTGGCAAACATGGATCTTTTTACTGTCTCAAAGCTTGGCTTTTTCCAGAAGGTCACAGATCTGGAATCATAAGTACTTAGCCTCTTGAGATCAGCTTCTCTCACTCAGTCATGGGCATTTAAGTTTCCCCCATGTCTTTTCATGGCTTGGTGGCTCATTTCTTTTTAGTGTTAAATAATATCTCATTGTCTGGATGACAGCACATCCATTCACCTCCAGAAGAGCATCCTGGTTGCTCTCAAGTTTGGGCAATTATGAATAAAGCATCCATGTGCAGGTTTTGTGTGGACGTAAGTTACCAACTCTCTTGGGTAAATGCCAAAGCTCACAGTAGCTTGGTCATGTAGTAAGAGTGTGTTCTGCTTGGTGAGAAAGGTCTGCCAGACTGTCTCCCAAACTGGCCGCACCATTTTACATTCCCAGCAGCAGCAAATGAGAATGTTTTGCTCCACATCATGGCCAGCACTTGGTGGTGTCGGCTCTGGATGTTGGCCATTCTAATAGATTTGTAGTAGCATCTCATTATTGTTTTAATTTGCATCTCCCTGATTACATATAATGTGGAGCATCTTTTCAGGTGCTTATTTGCCATCTTTTTGCCTTTTTCGGTGAGTGTCTGTTAAGGTCATTGGCCCATTTTACAATCAGGCTGTTTGTTTTCTTATTGAGTTTTCAGTGTTCTTCGTATATGTTGGACAATAGCCCTTCATCACATGTGTCTTCTGTTAACATTTTCTCCCAGGCTGTGGCATATTTTTTAATTCTCTCAATAGTGTCTTTTGCTGAGCAGCATTTTTAATTTTAATGAAGTCCAGCCACACAAAAAGCGCAGTATGCTTTTTGCAGCTCATCATTCCTTGGGTGTTGTAGCTAAAATATAATTTCTATCCAAGGTCATCTAGGTTTCTCCTGTTATTCTGGAGTATTATACTTTTGCATTTTACATTTATGTCTGTGACCCATTTTAGATTAATTTTTGTGAAGAGTGTAAAGTCTACATCTATATTCATTTTTTTTATGTTTCAGCAGCATTAGCTGGAAAGATTCTCTCTGCCCCACTGTAATGCCTTTGCCCCTTTGTCGAAGCCCCTATGTGCATCTATTTCTGGGTTCTGTATTCTGTACCATTGATCTATTATTACACCAATAGCACATTGTCTTGATTACTGTAGCTTTACAGTGAGTCTTGGAGTAGGGCAGTGCCAGTCCTCCAGCCTTATTCTTCTTCTTCAATATTATATTCTGGGTCTTTTGCCTCTGCATATATATGTTAGAATCAGTTTGTCAATATCCATAAAATAATTTGCTGGGAGTTTTATTAGGATTACATTGGAACTTTAGATCAGTATGAGAAGAACTGTCATCTTAACAATATTGTGTCTTCCTATTCCTCCTATGAACTTGAAATATCTCTCAATTTACTTAAGTCTTCTTTGAAATCTTTCATTAGAATTTTCTAGTTTTTCTCATGTAGATCTTATACATATTTTGTTTGATTTACACATAAGTATTTCATTTGGGAGGCACTAAGGTAAATTTTTTTTTTAAGTCTACATTTTCATTGCTGATATATAGGAAAATATACTAACCTTATATTCTGCAATCTTTCTACTATTGCTTATTAGTTCTAGGAGTTTTTTTGTCAGTTCTTTCAGAATTTCTACATACATGATCATGTCATCTGTGAACAAAGACAGTTTTACTTCTTCTTCCCAATCTGAATACCTTTTATTTCCTTTTCTTGTCTTATTGCATTAACTAGGACTTTAGCACAGTGCTGAAAAGCAGTGAGGAGAGTGGATGTCCTTGTCTTGTTCTTGATCCTAGTAGGAAAGCTTCAAACTTCTCATCTTTAAGTATGATGATATCCATAGTTTTTTAAATAGATATTGTTTATCAAACAATATTTCTTGTTTACTGAGAGTCTTGATCATGAATGGATGTTGGATTTTGTCAAATACTCTGTATCTATTGATATTGGTCTATAGTTTTCTTTTCTTGTAGTATCTTTGTATGGTTTTGGTGTCAGGGTAAAACTGGCCTCACAGAATGAGTTGGGAAGTGTTCTATTTGCATCTATATCCTGAAAGAGATTGCAGAGAATTAGTATAATTTCTTTCTGAAATATTTGGTAGAATTCATCAGTGAACTTATCTGGGTCTATTGTTTTCTGTTTTGGAAGATTATAATTATTGATTCAATTTATTTAATAGCTATAGATCTTTAATAGCTATAGATAATAGCTTCAGATCATGGCATTAACTTTTGAAAGTAGGTTAAGAGGGGTTTATGAAGAGCCTTGGGAAATGTAATCCTAAAGATGGCCCAAATTAGACTAAATGTGGATATTTACATAATTTTCTGTGAAGAATGTTCAAGAATCATCTCTGAATTCTCTACCTGCTTATGGTTTCCACATTAAGGATTAGTTTTGTCCTCCTAAAACAAGAACTGATGGTATTTATGGCACTCAATTCAAGACAAATAGAATAGAGTACAGTTTATTAACTGAACACCTACAGTGTGGGTCAAGTCTATCTTCAAAGAGTTAAAAATCTTCAGATGGAAGTAATTGCATTAAAGTAACTATTTTAAAAGCACAATTTATACTGAATTAATGTATGCTTCACATAATGCAAGGGAGGGAAACAGAATAATAATAGCTGACACTTGGGCACTTCCTGTGTGCAGGACAGACTTATAAACAGGATAGAAACCTTTGATGCCACTTATTTTAGAAGTGTTTTGAGCAATGATAGCCATCTCCCCACAAACTGCATCTTAGAAATCAATGGTTTTCATTCCCGCAAGATGGAATAATGGGTACAGCTTTGAAAATACCAGCACACATTTCATAGGGTACCATGGAAACCAACCAGCTCAGTAAAAATTCACTTTCCAGTCTCTATAATGTTAGGAAGATAAATAAAGGAATTGCAACTCAAGAGAGAGAAGGAGCCTCAGGTCTCTGCCAAAGATGTGGATTTAGTGCAGGAAACATCATAAAAGTGCTGGGGTCCAGCAAGTCCCTTTGCTGTAAACAGTGGGGTTAATCCTCCTAAATCTTCCTCAAGATCCTTTCACTGGTTTTGTCCAGAAATTTGGGTCTTGTGCCTAAGGAAGGTCAGGCCAATCACAGCTCCCAAGAAACTCATGATTCATCTCAGCCAAGCATGAAATCCCAAAACCTCTTTGCCAATGGTTAGATTACAAGTAGTTACATGACCCAGTTTTAGCCAGTAAGACATAAGGAAAGTCTACTGGAAGCTTATAGAATAAGGTTTTCTCCCTGATAAAAACAGAAAGAAGAAAATGTTTTCCTCAGAGCTACCATCGCCATCCAAGAGAATGAGGAAAGCCATCACTCACACAAACAGCAGGGTGGAAAGTGGAAAACACATTGGTCCCTGATGACTTGGCTGAGTTATTAAGCAGCCCCAGAACTATCTTTCCCTGCCATTTCTTCTTCTTTGAGATAATGTTTGGTTAAGCCACCATCAGCGTCAGAGCTTTGGCTGCCAGGCTCAAGCGTAGTAACTGCCATAGGTAAGTGCAGCATCCAAATTGAGATCCCAGCGATCTGGAAGGAAAACAAGGTCACAAATTATGGCCAGGAACTTCAGTTCTCGGATGCAGTAGTGGCGGAGAAGAGAGGTAAATGAAAATGGGAAGGCTTCCCTATAAAGTAGCTTTCTGCTTTAAATATGAGTTGCTCATACAAAATAAAATTCTGGAAATCTAAATAAAAGGTTTCTGTTGCTTTCCAACACAGAATGATAGTTTTGTTGACTTATTTATTGCCCATGCAAAAATGACTGCTCTTATTATGTCCAGTTCTTGAAGTTGCTTATAAGACAGGCCCAGGCATGCTGGTGATGCAGTGGGACACTAATCAGGATGTGGGTGAGTGTCCAGCAGCTCGCTGTCGTGCACCTGGTGGAAGAGCAATGTGCGTGCTAGGGACTGATGTGAGAAAATTCTGGCATTAAAAGCCTTTCTGTAGTAGTAATGTTTTCTCACATGCCTTCACTCCATTTGCTTTCAGAAAATACAGACCTTTACTAAGCTAAGTAAAATTCATAGCAAAACTAAAATGATGACGGATAACACATCATGAGGTTATTTCCCTGTGAAATGTATTTCCAGGAGGCAGCAGAGGAAGAAAATGCAATATAGGTGACGATAGACATTTTGGGATAATATCTATTCATAATTAGGGTCATTCCTAGTCTGGGATGGGGATGTGATTGCCGGGACAAATTGTAGGGTAAGATGTTTTCTTCCCATGCTCAATATTTTTATCCAGTTAAAACCTGCTCAGAATAAATCTCAAGAGCAGCCTTGAAGAAGAAGTGAAGCAGGAAAGGGTACACTACTCAGGCTTTGGAGGAGAGAGAGAACAGTCCCTCCATCTTCTCTCTGATGGTGATTGAGGGGTTTGTAGGCTGGTTAATGTGTTAGAGTGTCATCCGCCTTTACTGGAGCTGTTATGGTCACAAAGAACTTCAACATAGAGAATCACACTTAAAACAGGAAGTAGCCCTAAGCATTCGGCACGACTAACCCTTCCTCTGGTGACTTACTGACCCTCTCCCGCAGCATTCACTGCCCGCCCTTCTCTGCAGCTCTCTGTGACCAGCGGGAAGACCCCCAGAGTGTCGCCTGAGATCCTCCTCTGGCTGCGGGAGGCACGGCCAGGGGACCAGAAGGCGGGAGAAGGCGCGCCTCCCCCCGGCTCCTCACTGCCTCCTACTGCAGGTGTGCAGCCCCTGCACCCTTACGACCTCAGCCCCCGACGGAGTCCCGCCCTCTGCCCTCCAAGGCTTCCATGCTCACAAGCTCCAGAAACACTTTTTCCCCTGCCTCTAAAGGCCTGCTGTGAGAATAGCTTCTCACGGCGCGTGAGCATCTGTACTGGCTCCGTTGGCCTGCCCGCGCCTCTACAGATGACCCGTCTGAGTGACCTCGCTCCTGAGCCACTCGCTGTCTCCTGCTCTTAGTTCGCAGTTTTCTCCCTTACACCGTATTATCTTTATTTGTGTGTGCACCCCAAATAACTGCTTTCCTCTCTCTACTCCCACCAGTCACCCAGGAAACTCAACATGTCAGTGTTCAAGGCCAAGAAGACGACCTGATTTGGGGAAATTTAAGAAAGGCGTTGATTCGTGTTCATTTTATGACAGTGATGGAAGAGCATTTTTCCATCCATAAAGATTCTCCTAAGGTTGAAAAGCTTTGGGAAGGGATGACTTATTAAGAAGTAAGCAGATCGGGAAATACTACTACTTAGAAATCTATGATTACAGAACAGTGCCACAAAGCGCCCGCAAGAACCACCCGACTGCTGGCTCAGCCAGGTCGGCTCTGGAGGCACACACGTCCCACGGCACATTCGATGGACTTGGACCACGAAAACAGCTCGAGAGAAGACACATCAAGGAGCAGAGACAAATTCTCTGTTTCTGTTCTGTCCTTTGCTGTTTTCTGTGTTCAATTTAAAATGAATTCATTCACAGAAATAATTTTTTAAAACACAACAACAAGCTTTCCTTTCCACTTTGCTCTTTCTGAGCATTATGATCTTGGCTACATATAGGATAATACAATTGAAAAGTGTCACAATGGTATGAACTAAAAATTACATCTTGTGCCTTAATTACATAATGGCTTTTCCTTAAATGGCCTCTGTTTTTGTTTTGAGAGCTAAATACATTTTTTAAGTTGAACAAATGATTGTTCTTCTTAACTATAGATTCCTTAGGAAAAAGTATGAAACATTAATTTCTGCACTCTCAGAACTAACCTGACCTATGGTGGGTACTCACTAAATGTATATTGAGTTAATTGTGGTATTTTTAGCAAAAAACTCCACTGACGATCTTTTGCCATATTTGTGCTGAGTTCAAAACATTTCCCAATGGCTACAATGCTGTTTTTTGTGTAACGGGGTATACATTTTCTTTTACTGTTTCTCAAAGAAAGCATGTCAATGAACCATCCCTAAACATTCACATTTCTTTCTTGGAGACTCTCAGACTCTCTTTCTCAAAACTTATAGAAACAGTGCAATTGGGAAACTTTGTTCCTTTTAAGAGTGTGTTCTTTACAAACACATAGGGTGTGAAATGTTTTGTGCATGTATAATTGATGTCATGCACAGACAGAAAAAAGGCCTTGTTTGTACTTTTGCTAAAGTAGATAATGTCCAGTCTGGACACTTGAACCTTGACTTCAATTGCTCAGCTGTTGGTCATGTTCCAAGTCCATATACCTCTCCTAAAAGATCTCTCTCTCCATCAGTCATTCATCTCAAGGATAATTTCTTTCACCATCACTCATTTTATTCAATTTTGTGACAAAAAATTATACATGAACATGTAAAAGGCAACTATAAAAAGTTCAACTAAAAAGTATATAGAATAAAAATTAATCCCTCCTTATCTTTCTCCCCATCCCGCTCCCCGTCTAGTAGTGACCACTGTTAACAACGGGCATGTATCCTCTGGACTTTTTCCTTTGAGTTTATGTGTAGATATGCACAAATGTTACGTGGGATAATTGTTATTTTGAGGGTCTTATTAACATAAATGGGACCTTTTCTGATTTTCCTTTCCCCCTTAACTCTCCATGAGATTTTCCTGTCTATACAACACCTTATTTTATAAAAAAGGAAATTAAGATCCACAAAGATGAAGTGACTTGCCCAAGGTCACACAAAGTCCATACGGACTATTTCCCCACATCAGTGAGGATAGCTAGCTATGCTTCTAGTAACAATTAACCTAAGAAATATCAGCAGCTCATTACCACAAGGACTTGTTTCTCACTCACTTGGCAAACACACAGGATCCCAGGACCCCTTCACTCCAGGAGTCAGGAAGCAGCCTCTGCCAGCCTCACTGCCAAGGCCAACCCACATCCTGACCCACACAGTCTACACTGACATTTCAAGAGTCAAAGCAAGTTGCACGACCAAGCCTGGCATCAAGGTGGGGAGGCCTGCAGTGCCCAGCAAAAGAAGCCATGACACCCAATGGCGATGCAGTGTGAGGCGGGGCATACACACCCGGCCCCTCTGCTTCCGTTCTTCGGATTTGATTGAGATTGTTTCTCTCTACTAATTCATTTTTAAGGTTTGTTATAAAATGTTAAATGTATATTTAACTCTTCAAAAACTGAAGTTATTTTTAACTTCCCAAACAATACAATTTAAATGTCGTATCTCAGCATTGTTTTCTAATTTCTTAGTCCTTTTTTCTTACTCCACAAATTAGACTTTATTGCTTTTCTGTTTTTACAGACAATGTTTGCTGGAATTTATACATATTTACCAAATAGTCTTTTAGCCTTTTCTCCTTTAATCACCAACTTTCCTCATAGAATCACTTTCTAGCCTCCTGCAGGAAATACTTCAGAATATTTTCAGTGAGGGATTGTTAGTACACACTTGGTCAGTTTGGATTTGTGAAAATGTCTTTTGATCTTTGTCTTTCATGTTTGCATTAGTTATATTTTTCTAGGTTAAGATATATTTTTGCACCACACTTTGAAAATATTATTCCACTGTCTTCTGGCTATTATTATAGAGGATGAGAAATAGCCCATCATCTAAATATTGTTTCCTGCATTTAATCAGTCTTTTGTCTCTGGACGGTTCTAAAATGTTCTGTTTCCCTGATGATTTTCAGTTTCAGTGGGAAGAGTCCTGAGTTTGACTACAAATACCTACTTTGATTGTCTCATGGGAGATGTTATTTTTCTCCTTCCACACAAAACCTCCACAGAGAGTACTTATTTTTCATTCACTCTTTCACGTAAGATGCAACTTTCCTGATCTGGCCATATCTGAAGGGTCGCATTAGACTTCTGACCAGGAACAAGACCTAGGTTTTGCCTCTTGATTCCACAGCCCCAACCAGCCATCAAAATAAAGGCCACGGAACTAGCCACTGATAAGAGGATTTCTCTAGAGCCCCTAGGGACTTAATGTTGTTCATTCACCTCTTTGGATTTATGCTCTTCACTATAGTTTTGCCTTCTGACTTTCTCTTAAATTTTTTCTGACTTAGCAATGCATTAACAGACATATTTGTAGACAATTTTCAGAGGCTGTAGGCTGAGAAACTAGTGTGCCAATGTGCTTGAGACAGAAGTACCTAATAGGCTTGTTTAATAAAAACAAAATTTATAAACATGACATGAAGTTTACTTGACTTGAGCCCACATAATGGAATAAATTAAATCCTATTTACTAATATATACAATAAGATCCACTACATAGCATTTTTCTGCTTTTAGATATCAACCACTTCTCAGTAAGGATATGGGTTATTTAGAAGCCTAATATTTTGAGATAATCAATATTATGGCAAACACACTATGAGCATTGAGAAACTTCTGACAGAGAAACAGAATTGTCCATAACTATGTACTGTGTGTGGTCTGGTGACACATGAACCTTCTCTAGCAGATCCATACTGGCCTTTCCTCCCAGCACTCACTGTGCTCTGCTTCGTGGAACATCTCTACAATAGAGTCGAGCTCGGGTTCTGTGGGTCCCAGTGTGTTTTCACTTCCCTGCCCAACCTAATCCAGGTTCTCAACTGAAATAATTTATCCTCACCCACACCCTCAGCTCCACTCCTGGGCCCTAAGAGGTTCCTAATCTGGTTCCATTCTCGGGGGGTCCTAGGCTGCTACCTCTCACCCCAACACTGAATCACAGTGATTTTCCATTATGCTATTCCATTATGTGGGCTATTCCATTTGCCCACAATCTAGAAACTTACAAAAAGATTCTTCTTCCTCAAGTCCTCCACAGTATTAATAATGGAGAAATAAAAAGATGAACTACTTCTAAAAATATTTAAATGTTGCACAATTCTAGGAAAAAAAAGAATTAGTCAGACTCAAGTATAGCATGTCTTTTTTTATAAGATCTAAGAGTTCATTACATAGTCTATGTCTGGAATAATACTCTTTTAACAGCATTTATTGTCTGCAAAAGATGCTTTTAAAACAAGTGAAGAAAAGGGAAGCAGTTGAAAATTCTGGACATTTTTTTTTTAAATGAGCTTAGTTCTCCCAAGATTGCTCTGTCTCTGAAATAGGTAGAGTGTAACTGTGTTGAGATCACATGATCGGAACTGTACCAGCTGGGAAAGACTGTCCTAAATCCTAAAACTGGAGCTCCATTCCGGAACAATTTACACACATTTGATCCCCTTTTAAAAGGAAATCTTCCCCACTTCTACACCCATCCCTCGGGTACCACCCTTACCTATTTTAGTAATACCCCCTGGATAATTATTTTAAAAACTCATTTTAAATTATGACATCTTAGGTAGAACATTGTAAGAGGACATCATAGTGTTGTTTAGGATTGGATCTGTGAGGTGGCTAATCTCTTAAATTTTGGAAACACTGATATCCCTATTTTCCTACTGCGTGAGAAAATAACTCTTACTTGGACTACCAAAATAAATTTTAAAAATATTTTATCACCCTTATATAATTAATCAGGCTAGCAGAATCACTGTAAAGAAAGGAAGTTCCCGTAAAGAAAAATCCATAAACATATTTCTTCAATATACTTTAGAAAGTAATGGTGAAATAAAAGTCAAAAAACAACAGCTTCATTAATTTGGTGTTCATGTTGTTATTTTCCCACAGTGGTCACAGAGCCCCTCTTAAAATACAGGTTTATTTGCAGCCTATAAAGAAAGAGTGAGGCAGAGTGAAATCATATTAATGAAGACTCTGTTCAAAATTAAATGTTTAATTACTATACAGTCAAACTGAGTTAAGTTATGCCAAATTGGCTATCCTCTATCATGACTAGATGAACAGAATATGGAAGACAAGACAGTAGTAAACACATTTGTGACTTTATTTTCTCCTTCAGGAAACAAAACAGAATGCTCAGTTGTAAAGCAGTGAGACAGATTGCTAACTTTATAATGATGGTCCCCAAGATTCAGCAGCAGTCATTCTCTTTGGTTATATAACTGCTAATTCAAAACTACCCAAAAAAGAAAAATCACTTAACATAAAGATAATGGGCCTGGAGTGGCTGAATGGAACATCTTGCTTAGATGTGTAAATTCCATTATATACTGCATTGAAAAATAAAGCTTGGGATTGAGAATTCACTGCAGGAAGAAATTTAGTTCAAGTTCACAGGAATAGTCTAGTTGTTTTACCATAATAAGTATGTTTTGGGACATAGAGGCATTCTGTCCAAATATTTAGAATATTAGAATTCAGTATTTTGGGTGTATCCCTGAAAGTTGTCTAATAAATTAGATCAAATCCAACCTCTCCTAACTCCTTGCCTTACACAAAGAGATAAAATCAAACTCTTAGTATTTTACTATGTGCAAAATTACTTATTCTCTTTATAGGATTCACAGTGGAAAAATATAAACTTAACTAGCTAACACAACAGAATATGGAGTAATTTTAACAAAAAGTTTACTTGGCAACATAGAAATTTTATACACCTTAAGCAAAGATAACATTGTAGTCATGAATGATATGGGTCTGAACAGCCTGCCCAGCATTGCCTTTTCCTTCCCGATGACCAACTGCCACTGTGGCTTCTGGAATATAATTAAAGGTGGTAATTAAGGTTTCACACTTTTATCAGAGAGCCATCATAGACCTAGGGTCCTTGAGTCCAAAGTCTCTCATCAGTGATTTATTTTGTTTGTGGTTAGTGGACATGTTCAGGAGAATAAGCATTAATTTAATATTTTCTGTAAAACTGGAAAACTATAACTCAAAATAACATCTTTCAATTGTTGTATATATAAAAGGCTGAGGCAAACAAATATTATGTATATATCATTAGAAGTCAAGGTTTATATTGTAAGATTAAAAAAATATATAAAATCAATGGATTTAAGTGAAAACTTGTAATGCAAGTTATAATAAGATACATCATTATGAACTTAAGATGCATTATTTAATAAATTTTTAAAAATGATAGAGAAAAGCCAAAAGACTGACAATGCCAAATGCTGGCAAAGATGTGGAGCAACAGGAACTCTTCTCATTGGTGGGGGGAGTGTAAAATGCTAGAGCTGCTTTGGAAGACAGTATGGCAGCTTCTTCCAAAACTAAACATAACTTATCATGGAATCAAGCAATAATATTCCTTGGTATTTACCCAAATAAGTTGAAAACTTATATAAAAACCTGCACACAGATGCCTATACCAGCTTTATTCATAAACTGCCAAAACTTGAAAGCAGTAGGTGAATGAACAAATAAGGCACAGTACCTCCAAAGAATGGAATATTATTCAGCACTAAAAATAAACTATGTAGCCATGAAAAGACATGGTGGAAGAGAAGTAATTCTGAAAAGGCTATATACTATGATTCCAACTGTGTAACATTCTAGAAAAGGTAAAACTATGGAGACCATAAAAAGATCAGTGGTTGCCAAGGATTAGAGGGGAAGAAGGGATAGATAGATGGGGAAAATGTACAGAATTTTTAGGGAAGTGAAACTATTCTGTATGCTTCTATAATGGTGGATACATGCCATTATACATTTGTCTAAACCCACAGAATGTACATCAACAAAAATGACCCTAATATAAACTATGGACTTCAATGTAGTTTCACTGATTGTCACCAACGTATTTTGTTAAAAGATGACAGTGGGGAGGCTGTGCATGTGTGGGGGTGTATGAGAACTCCATGCTTCCTGCTGTGACCCTGTGAACCTTGAAACTACTGTGAAAAATAGTCACTTTTCAAAAAAGTACATTTTCCCTAACTCTGTTCACTAAAAAGGTCTATGGGAGAAAAAAAATCACCCTGGCAGTAATGAGCACCCCCACTGCCCAGATTATAATATCTAATGTCTTTCCCCACTGAAAACAAACTAAAGCACCAAAAAGAAACAGGTGATTACAAGGCTGGGGCATCTTATAATAGAAATGAGCAAAGCTATTAAAAGTCCTGTGGCCATGGCCAAAACAGCCAGAGGTCAACTTGAAGAGGTTTCTCCTGGGCAAAGGGAGTAATTTGAAAGAATTCTCAGAAAGCATAATAACTTCAGTGGATTGAAATGAATCAAATGAGTTCAGAAGTGTGTTTTAAAGTGCATTTAGTAGTCTAAAAAGGATGCTGGGAAAGTAATTTTGTTAAAAACTGGAACACTGAGAGAAATGATCAAGTATTTATTCTTTTCTATGTGAACAAAACTTTGGAGTAACCAAATTAAATAGTTGATTCTTTACAGACATAATCAAGCATTTTTTAAAAAAAGGAAGAAAAAATAATAAAATTAGGATATTCCCACTTTGCAAACCTATAGTGAAATAATTCACCTAAACCATGATTATCAATGTTTGTTAATATCATAAAATGAAGGACAACCAGATATTAGGTACCTCCTGAGGAAAGTACACAATTAACACTCATAAAATATTTCTAAGCAAATAAAATTAAAAATCGAACTAAATCTGATCATACCACTAGATTTAATTCTCAGTTTACAGGAAATGCAGGGAGCAGAGGAACATGTCAAATAAGGCCACAAAGATGCAAAGCACATTGGGTGTGGGGGGGAGGGACCTAACTGGGAAATGTTGAATATTGACTGAACTTTTAATTATTCAAAGGAGTTATTATGTATTTCTAAGAGGTATAATGGTATTATGATTGTTCTTTTAGAAGGGTTTTATGCTTTTAAAACATTTAGTGAAATATTTAAAGATGAAAGATGTCTGGAATTTGCTTCAAAATAATCCAGTGGGAGGGACAGACTGAGTGGGAGGGACAGACTGAGTGGGAGGGACCGGCTGAGTGGGAGGGGCAGGCTGAGTGGGAGGGGCAGGCTGAGTGGGAGGGGCAGGCTGAGATGGTCCGCCTATGAGTGGTGATCATTGGGAATATGTGATGGGCACGTACAGGATTCATTATACTACTCTTACATGTTTCTACTTGTTTGAAATTTCCATAATAAAAAATGCTTCGTAATGGTGGTGTTACAACAGAGTAAAAAGAATTCTTGATATACTACCACACATTTTCCCAATACTTAATATAAAAGCAGTAAACACTCCAAGTATCCAAATGACAATCTGAATGTTTCAACTCTAATGTAGAAAAGATTACGAGATCTAATTTATTCAATTGTTTAGGTAACAGAGTCAGGCTCACCTTAATTTCTGTTTTATCATTTCAAATAATAGACTAAAAGAAGTTCTGTTGGAAATGTCTGCAAGAAATATTTATTTGAAAAGCCTACGCAGATAAAATGATCTTAGGCAAAGTAGCTTCCTTATTGGAACTTTGGGAAAAGAACGTTTTTAATTACCTTTAAACATAGGAAGTCCTGAAGACTGAAGAGATAGTTCTGATTGATGTAAAGAGGCAAGTGCCCTTACAACAATTTTCAGTTAAAAAAAGTGGTGCTACTGAACATAAGCTCTGTATGATAAGATAAAAATAATATAAATGGCTTAGTAAGGCAAAAACAAAACAAAACAGTGCAATAAAAACAAACAAAGTTGTGAGATGGTGTGGGTAGCCCCAACCTCAGGAGAATGCTGTGCACAAGTGCAGACGTGATGATGTTTCGGTGGCTCTCACTGTGTTTGCAGAGAAAAATAACCACGGAGATCATCAGAACTCACGAAGAAGACAAAGCGTAGGAGCTGCCTGACCTGGGAGAGGTTCTGTCATATCGTAGTGCAGGGTAAGTTCACCTGACAGTGATGTTTATGTGTTAAGGGACACTCAGACCCTAATATAGATGAACAGATTAAGACAAATACAGATGAAATGTGGTTATGTATACCCAAGGCATGAGGCTTTATCAAGCCCATTGGAATTATTAGAACTAATAATGATTATTGGAAGACGCTCAGGAGACACATTTCGGAAATGGCTAGACTATAGCAATATATTATGGATAAATTCTGCATCAGCTAGACAGATGTCCCCCAAAGAAATTCATAGTTTTAGGACTAGATTTATTTAGAAATAGCAAAATGTTGACTACTGCCCCAACAAAGAAAAATCGAGTCAATAGGCTTGTTTACGTTTTACTGAATACAGAAGATACATCTGTAAAACTGAGCAGTAAGGAGACTCCCAGGACCCTTGAGAACACTGTGTGCCTTTCTTTTGAAAATGATAGATATACAACCAGAGCACACTGATAAGCACACACGGAACTACAGATCATAACACACTCAGCCGTGGAAGGATGGCCATGCCTGTCACAGGGTCACAGGGACAGATGGGCTCTTGGTCTCATCATGGGAAAGAATTCAAGAATGGGCACAAAGGTGGTTGAGATTTAAGGCTTTGCTTGGAGAGCAAGAGTTTAAAGAAAAGTGAGCGCACATGCCTCAGAGCTGGGTGCAGGCAGGCCCAGAGGGGGTCAGCCTGCGGGAGCAGCAGGGACATCTTTTCCGTAAAAGGAGATGAATGTTCCCTGAGTGCGGGCAGGCTTTCAAGGAGGCAGGTGGGGTCTTCTTGGAGTCTGGGCTTGCTGCACCTGATGTCCCGCAGGCGGCATTTTTGCTGTATGTTGTTCTCACCAGAACTGTCATGCCAGCAGGGGGCGGGATTTTTACTATGTTAATGAGTGTATCATGTGTTTGGGGGAATAGTTGGGGTCAAGTTCTCCTTCATGTTGGAACCAGCCTGTTTCAGCTGGTCTGTTCCCTACATTCTCACTCCCCACACCTGGGAGAACAGCTCACACGGAGTGAGTAGAAAGTACGCATCCAGCCGAACGCAAGCACTGGCCCACGTCCCCACCCCCTTCCCTGCGCGTGCCGGCTGTCTACCTGCTCTAACAATAACAAGGGAAATGTTCCGTGATTGATAAATGGGGGTCCTACATTTCTAGACACTAGACTTTAACTTTAGGATAGCTCACAGATAGCAATAATTGAAATAGTAACCATATATTCAAGCTGGGTTATTTTCATTAGAATGCTGGAGTAGAACAGTGTCTGATGTAGAGTATGTTCTTAAAATCTACTTACGTGATCATTACATTAAGAAATACTGTTTAATAGGTACAGAGTTTCAGTTTTGCAAGACGCAAAGATATCTGGAGATGGCTCAGAGGCATTAGCGGGGATGAAAAAGTACTATGAGGCAAAATCAAACCACCTTACAAATTAAAATTATTATGTATGATTTTGAAACAGTTATGAATATTTAGGTATTGAATTTAGTGGAATAAAGTACAGAAAAAAAGAAACAATGGAGTTTTATCATCTAGTATTAAAAACCTTTTATATTATACTAGTGACATTAATAAACTCATGCATCTAGAAATAAATTGCAGCAGAAATACACAGTTTGACAATACTAAACACTATAATTACCATTTCTCTGTGCATGAAATGTTTACATACATCACAAAGGATTTGTATGTGCTTCATTCATTTTTGTATCTTGTTTATGAAGAAATAATTTTATAAGTCTGATACACCGTCTGGGGAGACAGTTTTCCATGTTTCATGTCTCGTCACACCTGACTGCCTTTATTCTAGATGATACTTTAAGGAGCAAGAGCAGGTTTGCTTGTAGCCTGGGAGGACTTCCCTCCTGGGAAAAGGAAGGCACAGGGCCTGCTGGCTGCAAGAGACTCAAGCTCCCGGAGCTCAGGGTTCCTCCCCCTGCCTACTCTCTACAGCACAAAGCGTCACCCTGCTTCCTCCGTGCTCCCCTCTGGGTTTTGTGGGCTGGAAATTGTCACAAAAACACTGATACTCTGGCTACTGCTTCGAGTAACAGACAGACCTTTATCTCTGATCCAGAAATCCCGGGTCTTCTATCAGCATCCTTGAAACTAGCAGACTAATTTGTTGGCTTGCAATTGGGTAAAATCTCAGACTCTCGTCAGCCTATTATATGCATTTTAATGTCCTGAGTAATGTTTAATCCAAAAAGTATAAAAAGTAATAAAAAATTCTGTTTTATCTCCCATTCAGTGGAAACTCCAAGTATATTTTATAGTTGTCCCTATGAATTTATGAATGAAGTATCACAGACACTCTATATTTGTTTTCTTCAGTTCTGCTTTTACTTCTAATTTCTTGATTTTATCTATTTTCCAAAAAAATATTACTTAGAAAAAGGCCAGTCCACGTATTATTTTTAACCAAGCTACCATTCAAAGTTTATCTCTAGTTAAAGTGCCTGCTAGTGACCCACCCGGATACAGCTGAGTATGAGGAGGGGATTACATGAGACAAACGTGGCTTTTTATAGCTGCCACTATGCACAGGGACCCCAGAACGGGCAGGTCCTCCTTGAAAGGTCCTTCATTATATTAGGTCCCAACACTGGCATGCCTCTTAATTCATCCTGTTTAAATGACCTCAATAGAACTTATTACATGTCAATTTCTCTATGCCTTAATTTCTTTAGAACAAAAAAGGAATTTCAACTCAATAGACAAATAACAAGTATATTCTGAAAACTAATGAGCAAATGTGGTTCAGTTCTTTAGATAAAAGGCATTATAAATTGAAATTATTTGATTTCAACACTTCTCCTGAGGAACTGCCTTTGTGTGTCTCTCTAAAGAAAATGCAATTTGTTCCCAGTAGGAAAGCGTCTTTCCTGTTCGGTACACGGGCTAGTACCATGCCGCTCTAAATTATATTTTATCTTACTTCTAACAATTTGTGAATTTTATAAGTCAGTGTATTAACTAGTCTCTCAGCAGGTATGAATTTTTCAATTCATCAAGCTTCTATTTAGATTCCCTCTCTCTCCACTGTTCAATTTTCATTAAAATAAATTCTTATAATCAGTTAGCTAATTTCAGTTCAATAGGTATATGGAAATTATCTAACATCTGCTAATGTAACTCTTCGTTACGGATTTTCTTAGGGACTTTATAAAATATCTGATGCAAAATAAGCTTTGCTTTTGCTCAGATTTCTTCACATTTTTCAGGTTGGGATGAGTGCCATATGGAGAGAAAATGGTAAAATTAAGAAAAGCAGAGGTTAAAGTGATAAATGACAGGTGAGACTCAATTTTGCCTTGAGCTAGACTTAAAAATAAAGCCAAACAATCTCCTCTAATGTAAAAAAATACAAAGAGAATCACATTCAAATGCTCTCCTTGACCTCCTTAGGGCCATTCTTCTTCTACTGAAAATGCTTCTGTGCCCAAACTCCTGTTTTGAAGGATTTCTTTTGTATTGAGACTAGAATCATTATACCTTAAACAAAGATTTATAGGATGTATTCTTCATGAAATTGGCAGAAAGAAGAAAAAGATTCATTGTTTGTTTCATTTTATCAATTAAACTTTTATTACTCATGGTTTTTTTCTTCTACTGCCAGAAAGCATAACACTAAATTTAATGTACCATTAAAATAAATACTCAAAGCCTGCTCTATATATTTTATCTGTCTAAGTAGTATCTGTATTCTTATCTAGCTGTGTTACTATATTACTGTAAGTCTAAAAAGCATATTTAGAGCCCCTTTTCCCACTTCGGTTTCTCTGAACCCACAGTGGGTTTTACACTCAATGGCATCCTGCATATTCCCTGGTGGCCCCTTGATACCCACTTCCCACCTGGCGGAACTGCTCTCTCTCTGGCTTGGCATCTGGCAGGATGCACCGTGGCATTGGGCCCCTGGTCCTCTGGATCCTGCTGGCCTCGAGAGGGATGCTCTGGCAGGAGCTCAGAAGAAAGGTGTCAGCAAAGGTGTTCCCTCAGCTGCCCGTGGACAGGCTTTGGTGTGGCAGTGGCCGTGTTGCTCTACCTAGGCCGCTGCTCTTGCCTGTCTGCCACTGCCCTAGGGCACCAGGTTCTCACCGTGGCTTGCTCCCCAGCCCCTTCTCAAGACAGGCCGGTTAATCAAAACCTGGGCCCAGCCGTGTCCTGAGACTCAGGTCGCTCCTCGGTCCCTTGTTTGTTTCCTGAAAGCTTCGCACACCTTTGTAAACTATCCCTTTATTTGATTCTCTTCATCTTTTTGAGTATGCTCTTTTCTCCCTGATGGGATCCTGACTAATACAGTGATCTTTAACAGAAGTGGCCCCCGGGGACCGCAATGAAAATGGAATTCTGGGGTTTGGCTGCACACGTCATCAATGATCCCATTTGCCAGGGACAAGGAAACCCCGGCGATCTGTGGCGCGCCATGGCACCGTGATGGCGTTGGGCACTAGCAGTGGCAGGGATAGGGAGCCAGGAGCGGGCCAGTGGCTGGGAGATGAAGGGCTGTAGTGCATGGACGCTCTGCTGACAGTGGCAGTAACATTGTGTAGGAGGAAGTAGCTGCTCAACCGCCCCTGAGAAAGTACACAGTTATTGACAAACGTGCTAAAATTAAAGGCACAAGTGGAATCAGAAAAACTACATCAGCTCTAAAGATGATATATATAACCTGTCACAGCGAATCACTTATGAATGAGAACCGAGCTCAGATGTGGTTCGTGCTAGACCGATGGAGGGACCGCTGCCCACAGAAGAGGCTGGAGGCAGCGTGACTGGCTGCTGGCTGAGACGTAGTTCACTCTCAGAAGGGTTGGAACAGGATCCAGAGCCTTAAAACATAATATCCAGAATGTCTATGATGTAATTTAAAATGAGCCAACGACAGTGACAACAGGGAAATATGACTGATTCTGAGGGGGAAAACCTTTCTACTTCAAACTGACAAATGAAGTTTCTGACGCAACAAAGTTGAGAAGATATGTTGTGTTCAGACAATGCCTGAATTTATGGGACTTTGTATAGAGTAGATACATGGTAACTATTCCTTTTTTTCTTTAATTAAAAGTTCTAAGAGTGGGCATAGTAAATTAAAATTTATCTTCATGCTCAACCATTAACAGCTTGGGTTTTTGAGCAAGTAATTTAACTCTTTTGTGAATTTATCCAGTTAGAGTGAGGGGGACCGTCAGCTTTATGTTAAGCCAATTAGTGTATTATCTCAGCTACATATGCTGTATTCTTAGGGGAACGTTCCTCGTTGAAAATTATATGAATATTTTCCTTTTAATGTGTCTGGAATTGTTGAGGAATTTACCTGGTGTCTGGATACACATACACATCTTCCTTTTACCATTAGTTTCTGTTGGCAGGCTCAGAATACCTTTTTCACAAAAGTTTTTCAGACAGATATTGCCAAAAATACTTGTTAATAGTTAACCAAAGTTTCCTTAAACATTCTCAAACATGCAAATATGTGGATGCATCCAGATAATTCAATAAAGTTTTTGGACAGTCTCATTTAGATATTTCAGTTAACTCTCATTTTTAAGTAAGTAGCATTTCTAGATCACCATGAAAAGGACATTATATTTTGTTCATCAAACTGAAGAAGTCTTCTGATCCATATAAAATGAGATTCAGGTATCACCACTGAATATACTAACTAGGTTGCAACGTGATGGCATCTTCATCATTTCCTATGGCCGTAGTGTAAACAGAGGAATAGTTCTGATTTAATTCTACTATTTGCTAAGTTTGAAGTAAGAAATGTACCTTTCAAATCCTGAACATCACCTGTAGAACTAGAGATTCATAAATACTTGAACATTAGCACAAATATTTAAAGATATTCATTGCAGCATTACTAACTGTGAAAAACATGAAACGACCTAAATAATATACATAACCACCCATATGTGAGGTGTTAAATAAACTACAACATATCCATATTATGGAATACGAATGCTTCTTGAGCCAACTTTATGCTAGTAGTCTTTCATTGTTGGGAATCAACCCTATTCACCACCAAATGATGACTTCTGTTGCTCCTCATGGGTGGGTTTCAGAACACACAGATTTTCAAGCCCTTTCAGAAGCTTCACTGTTTATAAGTGTATATACCACCTGAGTATGAGTCGAGATATGATATTATAAAGCATGAGAAATATATATATCATGTTATGAAAAAAGTGCTGGAACAAATTTTAATGAAAATAGAAAGGTGTAGAATGATAAATATATTACTGCACAAATTACCCAAGATAATAGTTACGCACACATGAGTGAACGTGTATGTAAATACATAGATATTGACTCTCAGCGTGCTTATCAATACTGCTCGCCAACCTTACCTGGCTCAGGCAATGGATCACAGGTCGATCGGGAGTAGGATAAGGGAATGGGGATGCATGGTGTTTTCTTCTTTCTCTTTATATATTGTTTGAATTCATCACAATGATGACTATACAATGAAGAAAAAATAATTAAAAGAAACGTGAGCATAAGAAACCAGAGCTAGAAACAGGAAAGGAGAGCACGCAGTCTTGACCAGGATGAATACAAGGTCCAGAAATGCACTTTTATGTGGGAAGAATTTAGGGGCTACAATCTTAATTGAAATGGAAGCCTGAAGCTTTTTTGCATAATAATTTATAAAAGATTTAAATATAGCCTAACTTTAATATATCAAAAAATCAGAAGACTGAAATTACGGAAGAGAGCTAGAGTGAGACTATTCCTGAAGGGCCGCGAAATAAGGAAGCAAGCAGAGGAAGTAGTAGTGAGTGAAGAGGACCGGGTGGGGAGCTGTTAGGGCGCAGGGCTGACTCATGGGTGGGGTGCTGCTGCGGGCACTTAGTTCCGGCCATCCCCTGCTGTGACGTCACTCCCCAGACGGAACCATCCAGGGGCTGGACGGGGTGACGAGGTATCTGGAGGATGTTTGCTTTTCTACACTCGGCAGTATTTTGTCTCCATTCTATTTTTTTTACAGTATAATGTGCTGCATCAGGGAAAGCTGACCTAGTGTCAGATCCCCCAATTTTCTACTTGTGAATTATGGGAAATAAGACCCACCTCACAGCAGGCTGAAGGTTAAAGGATCTATGTGGGAAGGTGGTCAGAGAGTCACAAAGTGCCACATGAAAATTATTATTTAAAAGGAGAAGAAACAAAGTTCTATGGGTGTCAATATAAATTCTGTAGAAATGGGAAGAACATAGAGTCTATGTACAACACACAAAAAAATCAGTATATATATTTTTTCCTCCCAGGCTTGCTAATTAATTTATATAGTACATTGTGTGAAACAAAAACAAATAAGTAGAATGGAATGGTTGGAGAACTTTGATTGTAGTACTTATCTGTTGGCCTTAAATTAGCTCTCTACTTTTTCATTACTGAAGATGCTCTCTTTTCAACTGGAAAATAATATGGGTAATAATAGCAATCAATTGTGGGCTTATCCTAAACACTTGATTATATGCCCAGAAATTTCCTTCACAGCAAGCACCCTTTATTTCCTTCTTCTAATGCTCATTAGATTACGGAGGATTTGCTAACACTTTTGTGATATTTAATATCATAGTACTTAAGTAAAAACAAGATGAAAATAAGATCACTTTATTAGAGAGAAAACTAATTTCCCAAAAGAAAAAAGCTCCTTTTTGGAAAAATGGTACCATGTGTTTTCTGTGACAAGGGTAATATAAAAGATTAAAAGTACATATACTAAATGCCCCTGGAAACATTTTCAGTTATAACATCATTAAACAAAATGAAAATCCAAGTAACAAATTCTTCACATCATTATTCAGCTACTTTTTTTTGAAATATGATTTCAAAAAGCAGTTTAGCATGGATCACTTTGTCTTGTAACATTTATTGTTTGCTATTCCAAACACTGTGTTTTCTGCTACACTGTGGTTTTTATCATTTAATCTTACAACACTCACAATTTGTTTATATATCAACTTTATAAATATAATAAAAACCTGTTGTAGGAAGTAATTTAGCAGTATCCTTTAAACTATTAAATCCATTATTTATTTGGATATAAATAATGGATAAATCCAGTATTTATCCATTAGCCCAGAAACCCTATTTATGGCGTTTTACTCTAAAAATACATATAGGGCAGTTACTTATTGCAGATGTTTCTAATTGGGGGTAGTGGTAAAGCAAGACTTAAAATTTTATACCACTTTATACTGTTTTGATCTCTCAGTTGTGTGACTGTGTGGCCTACTTAAAATTTTGAGGTGCTCTGTGTGTCCAGAGACACTTAGGGAGATTAAATAATCTACACAGCTCACCGAGGCAGTAAGCCACAGAGCTAAGCATCAAAGCCTGTTATGTCTAACTCTGAAATCTAAGCTCTTAGCCACAGTGTTACCCTGCCTCCCTTCCTGGGATCAGACCTGCGCTCCAGATCCAGGCACACACACCGTGAGATGACTCCTGACGTGCTGGACTGCGCCCATCCTTTCCCTGAGAGAACGGTCCTGTGTTGGCCCTCCACACATTCCCATTCCCGATCGCCATGTATCTGCCTGCTGCCTGCTCTCCTTCACGTTAAATATGAGAGGTTGCTTTGATAATGTGATATTTTATTAGTTTAAAAAGAGAAGAACTGGAAGTCCTAGCCAAGGCAATCAGGTAAGATACAGAGATAAAAGGCACTCAGATTTGTAAGGAGAGGTAAAACTGTCAGTATTTTCAGATGACATGATACTATATATAGAAAATCCTAATGACTCCACCAAAAACTATTGTAATTAATAACTAGATTCAACAAAGTTGCAGGATACAAAATCAGATATCTGCTACATGCTTATAAATAACAATTAGCAGGTAGAAAAAGAGATCAGGAAAACAATTTCATTTTCAATTGCACCAGAAAGAATGAAATACCTAGGAATAAACCTAACCAAGGAGGTAAAAGACCTACACCCTGAAAACTGTAAGACACTCGTGAGAGAAATTTAAAAAGACATAAATAAATGGAAATCTATCCTGTTCTAGTAGGTAGGAAGAATTAATATTGTCATAATGACCATCCTGCCCAAAACAATCTACAGATTCAATGCAATCCCTATCAAAATAACAATGGCATTTTTCATTGAACTAAAGCAGATAATCCTAAAATTCATATGGAACCATAAAGACCCCAAATAGCCAGAGCAGTCCAGAGAGAAAAGAACAAAGCTAGGGGTATTATTATGCTCCTTGACTTCAAGCTATACTACAAGGTCACAGTAATCAAAATAGTATGGTACTGGCACAAGAACAGACCAATAGGTCAATGGAACAGAATAGGGAGCCCAGATATAAACCTATCCATATATGGTCAATTAATGCACAATAAAGGAGCCATGGATATACAATGGGGAAATGACAGCCTCTTTAACAACTGGTGTTGGCAAAACTGGACAGATACATGTAAGAGAATTAAACTGGATTATTATCTAACTCCATACACAAAAGTAAACTCAAAATGGATCAAAGACCTGAATGTATGTCATGAAATCATAAAATTCTTAGAAGAAAACATAGGCAAAACTCTCTTAAATATAAGCATGAGTAATTTTTTTCTGGACACATCTCCTCAGGCAAGGGAAACAAAATAAAAAATGAACAAGTGGTACTACATTACACTGAAGAGCTTCTCTACAGCAAAGGACACCATCAACAGAACAAAAAGGTGTCCTATAGTATGGGAGAATATATTTGTAAATGATTTATCTGATAAGGGGTTAACATCCAAAATATATAAAGAACTCATAAAACTTAACACCAAAAATATTAGCCTGATTTTAAAAATGGGCAGAGGACCTGAAAACACATTTTTCCAAAGAATAAATACAGATGGCCAGCAGGCACATGAAAAGATATTCCATACTGTTAATCATAAGAGAAATGCCAGTCAAAACCATAATGAGAAATCACCTCACACCAGTCAGAATGACCATCATCCAAAAGACAAGAAATCACAAGTGTTGGAGAGGACGTGGAGAAAAGAAAGCCCTCCTACACCGTTGGTGGGAATGCAAATTGTAGCAGCCAATGTGGAAAGCAGTATGGAGGTTCCTAAAAAAAAGTAAAACTAGAAATGCCATTCTATCCAGTAATTCCACTTCTAGGAATTTACCTGAAAAAACAAAATCCCTGGTTTGAAAAGATATATGCACCGCTATGTTTATCACTGCATTAATTTATAATAACCAAGATACGGAGCCAACCTGTGTCCATCAGTAGATTGAATGGAAATGGATAAAGAAGAGGTGGTACATATACACAAGGGATATTATTCAGCTATAAAAAGAAAAGAAATCCTGCCATTTGTAACAACATAGATGGATCTAGAGGGTATTAAGCTCAGTGAAACAGGCCAGTGGAGAAAGACAAATACCATACGATTTGACTTATTTGTGAAGTATAAAAAACAAAATAGAATGAACATGTAACAGTAGACTCACAGACACTGAGAAAGGACTGGTGGTCACCATGGGGGAGGGTTTGGGGTGGATGGGTGGGGGGTGAGGGAGATTTAGGGGCACAAAATTCTCAAACATAATATAAGTTGGTCATGGGGATGGTAGTGCAGCAGGAGAATATAGCCAGTGATTCCGTAACATCTTCCTATGTTGACAGATAACTGCACTAGTGGGGGTGAGGATTTAATAACATGGTGTGGGTAAAATTGTAATATTTCAGAATCTCTCACCTGGCTTTAGTGCATCTCCGTATCAACAGGCATTATTCCTAAGGGGTGGAGAGAAGTAGTTTATCTACATATCAATGGTAATTACCTGGGCAACTAAGGCTTATCTGAACCTGAGAAGCTGGGGGAAGGTTTTGCTTGCTTCTGCCAGAGCAGGAGAGAGAAATGGCCCCAGGCTGCAGTTTGTAAGTAATAAATGGGATTTAAACTTTATTTCTCCCTTTGACTGATTTTGGTTTTAGAGGTATTTTGCCCCAGGATTTCCTCTCCCAGGAGTTACACATGGGTAACTGCTGAACCACTGTGTTGTATATTTGAAACCAATAAAAGACTATATATCAATGATACTTCAGTTTTAAAAAAAGAGAAAGAGAAAAATGATGCCTAAGAAGAAGTACTTTTATGATTCCAAGATTTTCAATAGCTAAATAAGATCTTCTAAGATCACATGTATGGGAAATGAGCATTATCTACTTTACACATCTCACTTAGACCATCTGAAAGGCACATGACCCACAACTAAGTGTGTGGTCAGCATGATTTCTCGGAGAGCACAAGAGATAAACCATCCCTATATATTTAGGAACCTCCAAAATAGAAAGCAGTCTCATAAGGTAAACAAATTTTACTACAAACGTTTAGAAGGTTCAGTGTCTTCCCCACCGAACTCCACCCACGGATGTTCTGGCGTTCGGAGCGAGCACAGCAGAGAGCAGACTCGCTCCCCTACTGGACAGGCCATCCCACCACCTCGGACTTTGAATCTGAGAGGGCAACACAGACGTGGGCAGGAAACAGGACACGACAAAGGGGGCGAACCGATCCAGCCAGTCCCGGAGCCGTCTCCCTGCCTCTGGGGCATCCTGCACCCTGATGAGCTCCTGTGACTGTCTGCACAGTGGAGAGACCAGGTGTGTGGGCTTTGATGCATGTGTCCAGCCACAGGTTGTGATGTGGGGAGACAGAGGAACCAGGGAATCGAGAGTCAGAAGCCCTGGTTCAAGCCCTAGCGACGCCGCTAACAGCAGCAGGGCACCCTGCCCTGCCTCTTTCCCCAGGCTGATGCGAGGCCAAAAAGACTTCGTGAACTGAATGAAGATAAGACTTTGCTATTATTAAACTAAGGGAAACAAGTCAGGCAATGGTGGAACCATGGAGTTACCAGACTTGAATGGGAGCTTGGCCACAGCCAGAACGAAGCAAGCTGTTTCATTTTTACAAATGAAACCAATAAAAGAGCTTTAGCTGATTTACGTCTTAGATCAACCAATTTTTGCTGTAAAAATGACTCTAACATAGAATCAAATAAAGGTGTTGATGCTGATTATAAAGCATGCATGCACATTGTTATTATCAGCATCATTATACTGTTTCCCCAAAATGGGCAATTTTGGGGGGCTGAGAACAGGATAAAATAGAGAAGCGCACATTAATTTATTGGGGGGCATTGTGTATTTTCCTTGGTTCTTGTCCCCATCTCAACAACGATCTGAAGGGCAGAAACCCAGTAGAGAAGCAGAGTAAAAGTTGTATTTAAAGTTACTTACTTAAAGAGAGAAAATGCGCAGGTGACCTCAGGGAGGAGAGGCACTCTGACAGGTTTAAGTTTTATTTAAAAAGAGAAAGTGCACACTCAGAGAAAGGGGAGTGTGGGCTACTTCACACAGGGAGGCACACTGAAAGATTGGGAAAAAGTTACAGTTATGCACTCAGGAAGTGCAGGAGAC